>NC_034600.1:53517892-53638902 GCF_900095145.1 Mus pahari | reverse complement strand
TTTCTGAGTTCGAGGCCAGCCTGGTCTACAAAGTGAGTTCCAGGACAGCCAGGGCTACACAGAGAAAACCTGTCTCGAAAAAACAAAAACAAAAAACAAACAAACAAACAAACAAAACGGAAATAAAAGTTATAGAAGTGGAGAGAGACAAAAGCTGTCTCCTGCGCAGCCTCCGAAGCTTCTAGCAGCGCATCCCTCACAGCGCAGCGCTCTCTGTGAACACAATCTCTAGAACTGTGACCAGGACTCGACTCGGGAGCTAGACTCCCCGGACAACTACTTCACAGCTTACACGTGACTATAGCCTCACGGGCACCCAAGATCTCCATGGAACCCACTTATCAGTAATCTGGAGCAGAACGTATTTAAAAATCCCTGCCCGGGTTTCTACACTGCCTTAGGTTACTGAGTTCCCGGATTCAAAAAAAACCGCACTCACCGCCTTTATATTTACAATATATCTAAAGCGGCACAAGAGCTGGGCAGCTGTCTACCCTTCATGCTGTTAGAATCTACTCTCCTATCGATAACGCCAAATTATATTACTTATTTACTGTGTTTCATCTGGGCTGCTCTTAACTCCAACTGGCCAGCCCACAGGCCAAGTTTTTATAACTACTACATGGTGGCTTCTCCTCGCTCCTTCCTCCTCTCCCCCTGGTTCTCCTCTCTCCAAGCCCACCGAAGCTAACACCCCTGCCAGGTTAAAACTTAAAAGGAGTCCCAAATGAACCACCACAGTAACCACAGAAATGGCAAGTGTGCAAATGCCACAGAGGAGAGCAGAAACAACTCAGCCACCTCCCTCCGTCCTAAGCTAACTGGCATCCTCGTGGCCTAGATAGGACAACTCCGATGGAAGCGAACACTGCATCTCACCCTTTGTGAGGTGCGGGAGACCTCTGAAGGTCACAGGGTCAGTGAAGGAAATGGTCTGTGAGATCATTATCTTCTGCTTTTGTGAGGGAGCCCAGGTTTCTTGTTTTAATGTAGTTTCTACTCTGCCACTGAAGGAAATGTTTGGATAAATAGTAATGAGAAATAGTTTTCTGGACTAGTATCTCTACCACCTGCACAAGGATATACTGAAAATAGGAGCCATGTGAACCAGAACAGAAATAAAACCCCGGTGCATTTTCACAGACAACCTGTAGCCCAGCCTGGCCCTACCAGTGGGTTCAGCCATGATGCTGGTCACCTCAGCTCACTCTATCATCTGTCAGACAGGGACGCTGGGTTCTGCAGATCTGAAAGAGCTGGGCTGCTCTTAAAAGCTCCTGGAATTACTGAGAAAACTAGTTTTGTTTTGTTTTGTTTTGTTTTTTAAGATAAGAAAAAGAAATTATTTGAGGTATTCTTGTGTAACACACACAGTCCTAAGAAACTTCTGAAAGGGAAACTACACAACTAAAGTTAATTGCAGCTTCAATACAAAGGCCTATGTTTAAAAAAAATAAAATGCCTTCTAGATAGACTGAAGCACAAACGCTGACAACGGTGTGATAGTTTTACCAAAGGTCAGATGCCTACCTCCTTATATGCTGACAAGAGAAGAAGCTCATAAAAGTTTTCAGAACTAATTCCCTGACTCAAAATTTTAAAGGATGGGGGCAGTAATTTGAGAAGGCAAAGGGGTCTTGGAAAACTCAGTGAGAAAGAACCTAAGTTCACTCTTCAGATGGCATGTTAAAAAAGCAACAACAACAAAACAAACAAACAAACAAGTCAGCTTTTTTTTTTCAAACAAAGAGAAGATATGGACGAAGCTGACTCTATGCAGGTCTGTGAGGGCATTTCTATGAAGACTTCCCTGAGGCAGACCAGACTTCTCCTGGGCCTGGAGCATCTTCCTGGGGGCGGCCTAGATACAAAAAGATAGAAGAAGAAATGATATATCTAGTAAACTAAAAGATACAGCTATGCCCTGGGGACTAATGTTATAGCAACTGAACTACATCAAAATAAAGTGTCACTGGAAGTTAATAAACAACCACAGCCCGGGGGCTTGGAGTTCATGGGGCGAGACTTATACAGCAGACTTTTTTTTTTTTTTTTTTTTTTTTTTTTAACATAGACAACATTGCACCCTTCCCATTGCAATGCCTCTCTGCTAATGAATCTGGTGCCCATCGGATGGCAACCACTTACCTAAATCCTGCTCCTTGCCAGTGCCCTGGGTCATCTAAGTGGCTGTGGGTGTTCGTTTCTTATGCTGCAGGCAGTTCACTTTAATGTCCCCACTAAACTGTGTCAAGAAGCCAAGAGGGCTCGCCCTCAGTTAATTATTTTTATTTGACTTTCTATAAAGGATGTAAATTGAGTTCACATTCGCACTGGTTGCAAAGGCTGGCCGGAGAAGCTGGATTCTGATGGCGACAAAGGATGGCCACAGCATCAGTACAGAAGCATTCAGCAACCAGAAGCTGTCCAGGAACGCCGCCCTTCTCTCGGTCTTTTTGGTGTTTGGGCTGCTCTCAGGAAGGTGCCTCAGCCCCAAGAGAAGTCTGGTCCCCTTCAGTCAGGCCTTCAAAGAAAAGCCCTCACAGACATGCACAGAGGCATGTCTATGGTTCAATCCAGATCTAATTGAATTAACAACCCACATTAACCATCCCAGGGACACTTGCCACAAGTGAACAAGGAGGTGTTCACATGTGAAAAAAAGGATTTATCATTTGTTTTCACAGTCCCGGTTTCATCTTGATCCTTAGTAAACAGAGCGTCTGTCTTTCGGGACAACCACAGCAGTTTCTATGCAGCCCTTGGCAAGGAATGAGTGGCCGGGTCTCCCTGGGTCTGGTGGTCCTTGCCCAGATAGCACAGGGTAGATGAGGGTGCCCCTAAGTAGGGGAGGTTCAGCTGATACCCTCCACGTCACAGGGCTTTTCATTTCCTTCTATCCAAGAGCTGAATGCTCTTGGTCTCCTAGAACTGGAACTTTCCACCATCAGCTTGGTCCAAGCACCAACCCTCCGCTAATGAACCTGGTACCCAGAAATTTCTCTGCCTGTAAGGACCCAAGAATGCACCTCACCAGAGCAGAAATGCTTAAGCATCCTTCAAAGGCTGCAGCCTCCTTTCAAAGGTGTGTCGACCTCACCTGAGGCAGGTGAGGTCCACC
Organism: Mus pahari; assembly: GCF_900095145.1. Lineage (NCBI taxonomy): Eukaryota > Metazoa > Chordata > Mammalia > Rodentia > Muridae > Mus > Mus pahari. The sequence continues at coordinate 53,635,781 of NC_034600.1, read as the reverse complement.
CTGGATATCTCTGCACTTTGAAATTAACCTTCTTAAGTGCTTAGCCCAAGTAGAGATAAAAAAGAAGCTCAGATAAGACCATTTTAGGTGGATGACATAATGAACTGGATTAAGCATCGTTACTCAAAATGGCTTATCTTGAAGAGAAATCTTGAACTCCCTCTTTGGATAAACTAAGGCGATTTCCGCGGGCAGTGACAGAATTGCCCACGAATTCTCTTAAATTAAAAGTTGCCGTCTCTGGGGGTGGAGAGATGGCTCTTCAGTTCAGAGTGTTACTGTCTTGTAGAACCTGATTTTGATTTCCAGTCCTCAATTCTGTGGTCTCACAAAGGGCTGTAACTCCAACTTCAGGGGACTCAATGTCTTCTTCTGATACCTCCATAGGTACCAGCACTCATGTAGTCATAGACAAACATAAATAAGATGTTTAAGTCTTTAATTTATAATTGATGGCCTTTTAAAAACTTAGCAACCCAAACATTGTTTTGTGAAGAAAGTTTATTATTCATTTTTAACAAGCACTGGGCTACTTAACAGGGTCTGGGCCTGCTTCTCCAGTAGGCTTTGTTTTCTTGTGTTAAAGTCTTTCTCTGGACCTGGAATAGCTACTCCTCTGCTAAGAGTTAGAAAGGATTCTCCAGGTGGTTCCCGACAGCCCTTGTAATATCACGTTCTACTGCCCTGAGAAGGACCATCTGCCTCCAGGCTTTGGAACAATAGCAAACTGTCTGTGCTCGGATGCTATGCGCTCCCTCCACCCCCATAGCTCAGAAACTCTGTTTTGAGTTACTATTATAAACAATATTATTCTGATAGGCACCTGTGTACAGGTGAACTCTGTGATTTTTGTAAGCATGAATGCCTCTAAGCCTAAATCACCCGTCAACTAAACAACTCTGTGTTTGTTTCTATGAACAAGGAAAGCGTTCAAAAGAAAATAATGCTTTTTTCTTTTTTTTTTTTCTTTTTTTTTTTGGAAACACATGTCTTGATCTTTAGGCTCATGCTGCAGTAATTTCTAGGAAGACAAGTTCTTACTGTTAACAGGGCATTAGTGTTCCAGCTTGTGGATGCATAATCTCGTAAATCAAAGGATTTGAAAACAGACTCAGAAGGAAGCTTGAGGGGTCATTTTATTAGCATTTGAGAGAGAAACCACAGGGCAGGCGAGCTATAAATCTCTGAAACTGCTGGAAGGGGTGTGGATAAGAAGAGACAGCCATACTCTTTTCGATCAGGATCCAAGGAAAACAGGCAGGTTCAGAGATGGAGGGGAGCAGGCTGCTGTAGGAAGTAGGTGGGTGATTTCAGAGAAAGACCAAGTCTTGAATGTCAGAGCAAGCATGGTCAGGACCTTGTCTTGTGACCAAGATGGAGAAAAGTGGAAAATGAAGATTTGCCCTTTGGGAGTTAGAACACAGATTTGTAAGCCGCTTCATTGAAGTGGGCTGAAGCGGGTGAAGGAACATCTTCTAATTAAGGAGGTAATTATTCCTCATTCCTCTCATCTCCTTAGCCTGTCTTCAGGTAAATGAGAAATCCCGGAGCGGTGGTCTCATGGTTAAGGGATTGGCAGCCCCAGCTGTATTAACTCTTAAATGAGGAAAATAAAAGTATGTCATGTTGAGAGAGTTCAGAATGTCCTTTCTCAACCCAGGGTCAGAGGAAGAATTCAAATCTATTTTTGTTTTGATCAAGAAGAAGGTAGTGCCTTGTTCCCTGGGAGCACGACTTGGAACATGACTTGAAAGGGGAGAGCGGGGGTCCTCCCCAGTCTCTCTCTCTCTCTCTCTCTCTCTCTCTCTCTCTCTCTCTCTTGCTTCCCAGAGGTGAGAGAGGTTGTGCTTAGTCACAACCCCACCATGAGATGTGGCTTTGGCATCGAGTCTACTGATACTAGGTTAAAACATTCAAGTTATTTCTCTTTATAGGTTGGCCATCTCAGCTTTTTGTTACAGTTACAGGAAACTGACTGACGCTAAGTTTAAAGTTTAAAAAAAAAAAAGAAAGAAAGAAAAACAAAACCGTTCCTAGGAAAGGAAGGAGCTAGAAGTTACAAATGTGAAGACACACACCCCTAGTCACCGCTGAACAGCTCTGTTAAATTGGCCATCCTAACATAGAGCACAAAGGATGGTGTTTACAGAAAATAAGGACCCTTTTTAAAGGCACCAAGAGTGAGTAGCTGGCAGCCGATGGTGAACAGGAAGGAGGGCTACGTCTGACCAAAGGAAAGATCAAGATAAGTTTCTTACATTCTGTGCATTTTACCCGAGGCTAGCCCAAATTCATGAATAACAAAAAATATAACAAAAATGTTATAAAGTTCCAGAGAAATGGGTAGACTTAATGACAACTCAATAGAAATTATGCAAGTTTGAAGAGCCCAGAGAAAGGGTGGATGGGGGGACTTTATGGTCACTTGAATCTGTACCAAGGAGCCTACTAAATGTACAACTGGAGTCTCAGAATGAAACAAGAAAGACAAGGGGGGCCAGGGTACATCTGAAGATACACTGACTGAAAATTCCTCGAGTTTGCTTTTAAAAGAATCCATACATTTATAAACTTAAGAAGATCCGTGAATGCCAGTCAGAATGAATAAGAGCAATACTCTTTAAACCTTTAGTGCACCAGTGACAAGCTAATGACAACTAATGATGAGAAGAAAATGTTCCAGGTCATCAGGGAAAAATAAGTCACATTTTCTTGCTTTTTAAAATTTTTTATTAAGCATTTCATAACATGAGCATAGTATATTAATGCTGTGTAGCCTTCTAGTGGGAACAGATGACCATAGCTGAGTAATTTTCTTTTCATCAACCAGGAAAAGGCTGTGTTAGTCAATGTTCTCCAGGCCCCTGGACACATACTAGCGATTGATTACAGAGACAAGTCTATGCTTTCCATTAAATACCATTAGTACTAAATTCAAGCAACTCATTTTCCCTTGCCCCCGTTGGTACACATGCAGATGTATGCAATGGACACCCCAGAGATGATCAACCCCCCCCCATAATGATGAGACCAGGGAGAATCTTTTGTTTTTAAACGATTTATTTATTAGATGTAGGTACAATGTAGCTGTCTTCAGACATTCCAGAAGAGGGCATCAGATCTTGTTAGGGATGGTTGTAAGCCACCATGTGGTTGCTGGGATTTGAACTCAGGACCTTCAAAAGAGCAATCAGTGCTCTTAACCACTGAGCCATCTCTCCAGCCCCAGGGAGAATATTGAACCACATCTCCGTACCATTACCCACACACCAAATCATCACTGGCTCCTCAGAAGTGACCCCAGCTCCATATTATTTCTGTGAAATGAGTGTGTGTGTGTGTGTGTGTGTGTGTGTGTGTGTGTGTGAGTATAGGTGTCATGATGGACATGTGGATGTCACATGACAATTTTTAAAAGCCCTCTTCCCCCACCTTGAACTTGAGCATACCGATTCGGAAGTAGAAACAATCTGGTCTGGAGTACAGATGAAGGGCTCACAGTGGGGATGAATATTACCTGGTCATTTGCACACAAGTGACCACTGATGTCATATAGGAACATGGTCATTTAGGAAACTGGGAAGGGAGAGGCAAACATCAGTGATCTGTGACCCATCAAGTTCTTGGGGACAAGTGAGAATAAGCAGCTTCACAAGGTGACAGAGTGATGAGAGTTGGGTATGGTGGCATGCATGCCCATAGCCTCAACAGAGGCAGTTGGGTCTCTGAGTTCAAGGCCAACCTCATCTACCAAGTGAGTTCCAGTACAGTCAGGGCTACACAGGTGAAACCCTGTCTCAAAGAGACAATGGACAATGACACTGGAAAAGCAGGGAGGGCTTCCCAATAGAAATCAGAAGGCAGCCAGAGGACCAAGGATGGGGTCTAAGAGAAGAATAACATCTGTGTTCCTGCTCTACAGTTACATCAGCGCTAAGCAAGGATGGAGATTTCAACCTTCAACTTAATAAGTCCCTGGCATTTTTCATCTTTCTGTCGGGGCTATTTTCGGGCCACTTTTAAAAACTAACGTTTGGCATGTAACCTGTGAGAGAGTTTCCTAGGCTGCCAGAGCAACACAACTGTGACAGCATTTAACCTCAGAAGCCTGTCTCCCCACATCTCTGGAGACCAGGAGAGTGAGGCCAAGTTGTTATTGGCGTAGGTTCCTTCTCAGAGGCTCACAGGACAATCTCTTACCTGCCTCTTGCCCAGCTTCTGCTGGGTGTCAGCATTCCTTGCCCTGTCTGACTTTGGCATGAGATAAAATAGGTTCAGAGTCTGTCTTCACAGGCATACAGTGTTCATCCTGGGGGTTCATGTCCAGATGTACATCTCTCTCCTTATAAACACGGCCATCACTGTGTTAGCCCACAGGGATCTCATCTTCATTCAATTAACCCCAAGAGACCACTTTTTCCAATTAGGGTCCCATGCTGGGCTTCAATGAGAATTGAGGAGGATCGTACTCATGTGTCCACACTCACTCTCTGTGTTTAACAACTAGGATGTTGAGTAAAAGAACACATTTAAGAAGTTAGAATGGGACAAAAGTAAATGAATTAATGAATTAAATGAATTCACTATTTTTATTATTTTTAATTATTATTATTATTGGACAGGCTATTACATAGACCAGGCTGACCTGGAGCCCACAGAGATCTGCCTGTCTCTCAAGTATTGGGATTAAAAGCATGCCCTGCAAGGGGGTGACATTTGAAATGTATATAAAGAAAATATCCCATAAAAGAAAAAAGAAAAAAAAAAAAACATGTCTCGCTACTACATTTTGACATAGTCTCTTCCAACAATACTATTGATAGGAGTCTAAATTAAGTAGATATTTATCCAAAGAACTCAACCACAGAAATCCTTGTACGTTCGTGTTTATTCCAGCACTCTTCATGGTAGCTGAGCTACAGAGCCAACACAGATGCCCAACAGTAGAGAAGTGGGTGAGGGGAACGTATATGCACACACAGTCAAACTTTTTTCCTGACACATAGAAAAAAAATCATATTACTTATAGGACAATGAATGCAAGCGAAGATGATATCACTAAGCAAATTAAGCCAATATCAGGGGGAAAAATGTCACCAGGTGGGTTTTTTTTTCCTTATTTGCGCTTCCTAGATTTCATATAGATACATAAAGTTATGCAATCAGGTATGACACTGAAGTGGAATTAGAACTGGCTTGGGGGACACTGGTGGGCAGAGAAAGCAGGGGAGATCCGGGGGCAGAATACACTCTATATACATGCATGGAAACCAAGAGAATTCGCTCTACAGGCATGCACAGAAACCAAAGGCAGTATTAACACCGATGACTCTTGTTTAATATGGGCATCTGCTGTAGGAAACACCTCGCTCAACGGTAGCTTCTATAAAGGAGATACTGACACACCGGCACACCATTTTCATAGATAAATAGAATCAAAAAACCTTTTTAATGGGTGAGAACTTGGCTCCACACTGTTCCCAGGGCTGTTTGCATGGCCACACTAATGGGCTCATTTAAAGTAAGTAATAAAGGGTGTGGCAAAGAAGCGCACATTATTTACTAGACACGATGTACCTTTTTCTCATTCTCTTCAAATATTTACTGTGCACTCCAGTCTTTGAGGCACCATTAGGTATTAGGTATTTAGAGGATTAATATCTTTAATAATAATAAAAAAAAGATCCTTTCCTGAAGTGTCATTAGGGAGGAAGAAAAGCATGCACAGACACGAAAGTAAGGCTTTGTAATAACTAATGTTTCTGACATTGTTTTGAGGCGTCCCAGTACCTCAGTTACTGATTCTAAGACTGATTCGTGGATCCGCAAGTCCAGATCTATAGCCATTTCCCTCAGTCCCCTTCCATTTGTGACTTTTAGGTGGTTTCCATATGTGAACCGAACTATGACTTGGAGCAAGGTATAGTGTGCAAGTGGGCGGTTCTCTGGGCTTCTTGCCTGGGGACCGGTGGGAACCTGTTGCCACACCTCCTGTGGCGATCGTTTCCCAGTCTATGTGGCTGTGGACATTTTATCATGCAGCCATAAAGAGAGGTCAAAACTGTCTTTCAAGTGCCCGGTTAGTAAAGATCTGACGGTGTTCTAAGGAGAGAAAGGAAATTGGATCTTCGTGGACAAAGAACTCAGGTCTGTAGCTGCAGGAGGCGTGGTCACATAGGGCGTTTCCAGGTCGTGCAGAGGGAGCAGTCTATAGACCTCTGTTCTAACATGTTTGTCTTGCTCTGAACGCTGAAAGTCAACTCGATCACAAGTTTGATCCAAGAGTTTGACATTTCAGGTAACTTTCAGACGGAGCGCTGGGGTTCGATCTCCCAGGCATCACAAGTGGCTCTGTACAGGACACCTGGCACGGGGCACTGGGTCGCAGCTCGTCCCCTTTCCCTTCAGGAACAACGATGCTCAAAGAGCAGCTTTTCCTTCCCAGGCCTCTCCCACTTCCCTTCTCACCGGTGCCGCCCCGCCCCGTCCCGGGAACCGCGCCCGTCGCAGGGTCCCGATCGTTCCCCCCTACATCCCCCTGGGACCAGGAGGCAAATTCCTGTGGGTCCCAGGAGTGCCAAAAGTGCTCAGCGAGACGGGAAATTGCAACAGTACTGGCCCCTCGGCCCTCCCCCGGCGCTTTCCCGTAACTCCCGCCCCTGGACACTTGCCCCGCAGCTGATTCATAGCTGGGGCTCGGGGCCGCCTCCATACGCTTGGACAGACGTCCGCGCCCGTCCCCCTGTGAGGCCGAGGACCGGCCAGGCTCCGGAGCAGGTCGCCAGGCTGGTGAGTACGGGACCCGTGCGCCGGCGCTGCCCGTGCGCACACTCTATCCGCTTCCCAGCCAAGAGTTTTGGTGCCCGGCGCCTCTGTCCTGTCCTGTGTTAGTTTTGCCTCCGTAGACTGCACTCTCAAGGGCTGCAAGAGGTGTGCCAGAAAAGTGCCGCCTAAATTGGTGGGGTAACTCTAAAAGACTAGATACTCTCAGCGTGCACTTCGCTGAGATACCAGGCCCGCTTTGAGGTTCACCATACCCTGGTCTCTCACTCAAGCAGCTGGGGAAACACTTGCTGAGTTAGAACTCCCGTTTGGGCCAATTTGGTTTCTCTCCCAATACCCCGTGGGAGTGGGAGTTGATGGTTTCCCCCAGCCTCCGAGGAGAGCACCTGCATGAGACAGAAGTGGGGGCAGAGCTTCTGCGCAGGTGGGGAGAGCAGGTACCTCCTCTCAAGCTGCTTGAACAGAAGTGTCACCACCAACAGGCAAGGATGCGCAGGAGGGTCAGTGTCTCTGAGACTAGGTAACAAGTGAGACACTGAAACCAGAGCATGAATACAGATTCCCTGTCTTGTCTACACACTCTTCATCTGCGCTTCCATCTTCCCTGCCTGCCTTGTGAGTGACCAGAGGCACAGAGATAGGAATTACTTTCAGACAGACAGACAGATGCTACCTGCCTGCAGGACATGGTGAAAGCGCTTTGAGATCAAGCTGTTTTCAGCTCAGGACACGTGGACGTGGATATGAGGATGGATGTAAGCAGAGCAGAGTTGAAAGTGGAAGCTAAGTGCAGACCAAGGGCATTCTGCTTTTGAGAGGTGGTGGTGGTGGTGGTGGGTGGTGGGTGGTGGAGGAGAATGGGGGGGGAGGGGCTGGGGGACAGCGATATGCTCAGTAGGTCCTAACCCTGATGTAAACAGACTTGGAACCTGTCAGGTTACCTTTTACATCTTAGTTTCAGTTTTCTTGTTTACACAACAATAAGGTTTCCTATAACTTTTAGCCAGGAACTGTGTGCTTCATTTTAAGCAACTGGATGGCGGTAGATGACAGAGTAGAGATTTCACTTCTGAGTCTCATAGCCTCTCTGCTATACTTCCAATACTGGGATTTTTTTCGGACTGGGGCTGAGGTAGATGATCCTGCTTGGTCTCTGTACTGTTCTGTTTTGCCTGGCATGAGTCACAGGAGTTCCCCAGTTGACCTGTGTTTGAGAATCATCCTTGGTCTTTTTCAACCACACCTACATCTGACACCTCCTGGGAATATCTCTCAGCCCAGTGAAGGATGTTCCCAGGTTAGGAAGGTCAGCTACTTTCACTGCTGGGTCAGTGCCACCACTGGCCTCTTGGGGCTCTTGAGTTCCGTTCTGTTGTCGCTTGTCTGTTTTTCATCAAAAAGCAGATGTGAGAGAATGGGCCTGGTGTTGAGTGTCCAGAGGAACTTGAGCCACAGGAGCTCTCACCGTGGATGGCTTTCCTGGTCTCCTTCTCTTCATCTGCACAGCCCAGAGTCGATCTGTTCCTATCCCCCACACCCACCCTCACCCCAACCCCACCCTCCACCCCATCATCACCTGCCCCGGGACCCCATCTCCAGTGCACAGAAAGTCCGTGGGTGCTCATGTTTTTGTTTTCCTTAATCCCAAGAAAAGAACCCAGTCTGGCACACTGGCACAGCTCTGAAAGAGTGGCTGTCCACCTTTCTGCTGGTGTCAAGGTTGGTGCTTTCCCCGTGGGAACAGGGCTGAATGTTTACAGACTCTGAAAGGAAATCACAGTGTGCACTCTTGGGCTCATTTGTGGGAACAGTAGGTTTTGGCCCTGTTCGCTGGACAGGAAACCTTTCCTAGAGAGGGGAGAATAAAGAACAAAACAAACAGCACACAGTGAGATGTAAGGAAAGCACACAGAATTTTAGCATCTTTCCTGAGAAAACCCCTCCCCAAAGAAAACTTCCTTGTCCCTCCCTGAGGGTTTCTTATACACACACACACACACACACACACACACACACACACACACACCTTCACAGTCTTCCTTCCTCCACACTTTATTCTCTGGCTTCCCAGGTTTTTCTTACCTTGCATTAAGTTTGAACTGGGTTGCTTTGAAGTAACACAAACAACAACTCTCACAGTGGAGAAATGGATGCAGCAAGAGCCTTTCCTCGACAGCTGTTACCAGACTGGAGACGACAGGCAGTAGTAGTGTGTGTTATCTTTCTCTGTTGTGACAAATGATGGAGAAAAAGCAACATAAGAGAAGAAATGTTGCTTTTGGCTCATGGTTTGAGAGACGATAGTCCACCTGTGAGACAGCTGGTCAGTGTGTTGGCAATTAGGAAGGAGAGAGAGAGGCGAATGCCTTGCCTAGACAGCTTCTCTCCCCATCCCGCTCCCCATTTCCATTCCGTAGGAGATGCAACCCTTGGGATAGCTGTGACACCCTGAAAGACTCATCCAGAGATTCGGCTCCTGAGTGATTCTGAACTCGGTCAAGCTGGCAACGCAGATTAACTATCATGACTTGACCACTTACCAACGTGACACCCCAACATAATTTCTAAGTCATAACGTGAAAATATCACTATAAGATACTTTTGTTTATCATGATTTGAAGGACATATCTACGGGTTTTTCAAGTATGCTTACATATGTGAATTTCCTAGCTCTAGTGTTGCCCTTCCTTCTTTACAATCCAAGTTGGAGAGCTTTTCCCACACCTGTGCATAGATATTTTGTCAAGGGTTTCCTGCTAACCTTAAGCAGAATAGAATTTATTTACCCTTCCCCTTATCGATGGCTATTTTGCTTCAAAAACTTATTTAAGATTAGCAACAATGCCTCGGGGAAGATAATGCATTGGTCCTTGCTCTTAACTATGAGTATCGCTATGGAGTAGAACCCCGGGAGAGCTGTTTTGAGGGCAAACATCTTACCACACACCTCTGCTTCATAGATCAGTGCGCAAAGTCACCATGTGTAGTTCTGATACTCCTTACCATGACGAACATCCTCTAGCTCACTTAACAAAGCAACAGGCAAAACATGAATCTCCAGTACACAGTACCTGACAGTGCTTTCACATTTCAATGTATAGCCTACATTGGGCTGTTCTGAGTGTCTTGCTGATAGTGGGAACTGACCAACCCCCACCTTTATTTATCAATAGTATTCTAGAAAACACACATATGCGATAAATGTTGGCTGTAATACAGTACCTCAAGCATCCACATGCTGTTCAGTCTCTAGAGGATGTGGCTTATTTGCCGATTTTTCTACCAAGTCTAAAGTGTGCCCTGGGTTTTTCACTCCGAACAAGCAATCACATGGCTTCCATGACCTCTAACAAGTGACCAGCTGCTGTCGGTCCTCAGTCCACATTTTTGAGTATATAATCTTTCAATGAAGTCTAAAATTACATTGCGAGTAATTATACTTCCTATTTGCGGTATGTGGGGCTGACGTGACGTATAAGCTGTTTTCTTTGAATATTGCATGGTAGGGGCCGAGCACATATCTCAGTCAATAAAGTGCTTGCTGAAAAAGAATGAGTCCCTGAGTTTGATCTTCAATCCCTGTGATGTAAAACAAACAAAGAAGAGAAAAGCCAGGCAGGGTGACAATGGCTTCTAATTCTGCTTCTGTGGAAATAGAAACAGGCAGGTACATCCCTGGGACTCCCTGGCCAGCCATCCCAGCCTAAATCATCTAGCATCTAGTCCTGATGAGAGACACTGTCTCAAAACACAAGGTAGACAGATCCTAAGAAATGACACCTAAGATTGACCATTGTAACCCCCCCATTTACATATATAGCCAGGAAAACTCTCACACAGGTTTTACATGTTAAAGAACTAAATTAAAGTATTTTGGATTAATTTAACTTCACATCTACATTTAGCGTCTATTCATCAGAAGAATGGAAATATGTTTTTCCACTCAGGACACGGGTTACTTATTGCAATTGGAATGTATTAGTTTAGTGTCTGCACTGAGGGCCTACAAGCTCACAGGTTTTAAACATAACAAAGGACCCCCCCCCCAGGCTTATTCAGGTCCTAAAAATTGTTAACCGCTTTCAGAGTTGCTTAGTTACCATGGCTTAGAATAAAATCAGAAAACAAAGTCAGCTAGTCATTTCTCCTGGCATATATGGTGCAAATGTAAATTTTTAATTAAGATTCTCAAAAATTAAACAGAGTAATTACTAACAAAAGCTCGCCAAGAAGGATTAAATAGAATAAAGATCATGCATCCAGAGAAAAATATAGATCGAAGAAAACAAGGGGAAAAAAAAAACTCAAAAAGCCAAAAACCCTTTCAGAACACAATGAAAATAAACCTACAAAAAAGAAACTGAGATGTGAAGTATCAGTTTAATAGTTCTAAAAGCAAGCAAAGAGACCATGCTGAGAGGAAAGGCCATCTAATAAGGGGAAGGGAATAAGCAAAGAAAAATAGAGAACAATAGTGAAAAAAGAAAGAAAGCAAGCAAATATATGTGCAGCTAAGCTTCGTTAAAAACTGAGTCAAGCCCCAACAGTTATGCCCTGTTAAATAAATACATTTATTGCATTATTTGATACACATGCACGCGCATGTGCACACAGGCACACACACACACACACACACACACACGCACACACACGCACATGCGCGCACACACACGCGCACACACACGCACACATGCACACACGCGCGCACACACACGCATACACACACACGCACACACACGCACACACGCGCATACGCACACACGCGCACACGCGCACACGCACACGCACGCACACACGCACACGCACACACACATGCACACACGCACACACGCGCACACGCGCACACGCGCACACACGCACACACGCACACACACGCACGCACACGCACGCACACGCACGCACACACGTACACACACACACACACACACACACACACACACACACACACACACACACACACACGCACACACGCACGCACACACGTACACACACACACACACACACACACACACACGCACACGCACAGATAAGGAAGAGGACTGGTGTGGAAGACTGCTTCCAGCCAGGGTGCCATGCGTTAGCTAGAACAGGGGCAGACCTGTTGAAGCTGCTTATCGGAGGAGTCCATTGCAGGAGGCTTAGCTTCGTCACTCGTCGTCAGTGGATACAGACAGTCATGATGCCCAACTGTCAGGCCCTTTAGGACGGAGCTCTGAGCAACCCTGTAGCCCAGGTGCTGTGCTTTTCCTGCAGAGACGCTCCAGTGCACATGCTGCTCTGAAACTTGCGTGTCCACTAAGTATTTTGGAAGACCCCTTTCTGTCAATACGTACGTCTACTTTAACCTCCTCAAACACCGCAGAGTTCCCTTTGTGGGGATACCTGGTATTTTACATTTCCGGTTCCTCTGAATGGTCATTTGATCTCTTTGTTTTATCTGTAGGGTAAAATCCTAACGATATAGTTATAATTGGTTCTGAGTCCAGTCAGATGCACACTATAAGTTAATAGAGTCGAGCAGACTTCTGTGAGGTTGCCCTCCTTGAGTCTCAATGAGCAGTGACGTGTATGTCTTGAACACTTACTGGTGAGTGGCGTTGGTGATCTTGAGAGCATTTCTATCTCTGTCGTTGCCCAGACATTTGCGTGGACAATTATGGCTTTCCTTGTTTATTGTAACTGTTTTGAGACGAGGTCTCCCTGCATAGCTGGGGGCTCTCCTAGAAGATCAGGGTGGCCTCAAACTTGTTGTCATCCTCCTGCCTCTGTCCCTCAAGTGCTAGCATAACAGTCATGCTACCACATAACTTTTAAGTTGACTTTTATTGATTCCTAGTAATCTTTCTTAATTTCTTTTTCTTTTTCTTTTCTTTTTTTAGTATGTGCTTTTTCTTCTTTTCTTGAATTACATATTCCTGTTTTTCTATAGCTGTTTGCCCTTTAAACTTATTTTTAGAAGATTTCTGCATGTTGGGAACAGTAACTCTTTATTGTACATTTCTAGCTAATATTAAATCTTAAAACCATGTGTGTGTAGTCAGGAAAGCAAACATTCTCTTTACTGCTTTTTGGTTTTGTATGATGCCCGCCAGATCACAAAAACAAAACAAAACAAAACAAAACAAAACAAAACAAAAGAACCCAGATACGTTTTATTGAGCCCCTTTTGCTGGTTTTCTAGCTTGTATTTGTGTCTATCTGGAATGTGTTTTGCTGGAAGGAGTAGCAATAATGATAAGACTCACTGGATTTACTATGTGAAGTCTCTCTTAATCTCAATTAATCCATTAATCCTCCTGTCTCTACACTAATAGAGCCTCTTTCATTCTCATTTACAGAAGAGGCAAGAAATAGCTCTCTCACTTGGTCATACAGCAGCTATGTGGTGCTTGACCCTATTGTCTCCTATCACAGTCCAGGACATGTAGATACTCCTTTTCCATGACGTCCAAGTTATTGTTCTAATATCATTCAAGGGAACAGTATAGCTCTTCTCAAATGATTTTGATATTTAGGCTGTCCTGGAACTCACTTCGTAGACCAGGCTGGCCTCGAACTCAGAAATCCGCCTGCCTCTGCCTCCTGAGTGCTGGGATTAAAGGGGTGTGCCACCACGCCTGGCTCTGCATCTCTTTTAATTGGGAATATTCCTTGGATGGGGGTTTCCATTTCTTCTTTTGGCTTCACCAGTTCAAAGCTTAGAGACTACGCATTAACTAACCGAAGCTGAGGTCACACATCCCAGAAATGTTTAACTGAACATTGATGTAGAACTAATTCAGTTCCTTAAGTCAGGATTTGCTTTATGAACTTGGTGGACAGATGTTATCCACTGGAGATATGCACCACAGTGGAGATGGAGAAGGAATTCTGAAATCTCCCAGGGGCATTGTCCTGGGGGTGGAGCCTGAGCAGAAGGGAAACTGGGGGGGGGGGTTGGGGGAGCTGCGAGTCATCAGTCTTATAGAGAAGCTCCCCAATCCTAACGGCAGAGCCCTTGGAAAAGGAGCCGATACAGAACCTTCTCCAAACACACGCCACTCCACGCTGCCGCACAGAACTTGCGATGTTGACTTCCAATGTTTCCTCTTTGAGGTTGAAACCGATTCTTGCTATGATTTCAATTTTTAGAAATTTGTTGAGACGTGTGGTCTACCATATAACCTCTCTCAGAGACCATTCAATTCTAAAAGACAACTTTCTAGCACACACACACACACACACACACACACACACACACAGAGAGAGAGAGAGAGAGAGAGAGAGAGAGAGAGAGAGAGAGAGAGAGAGAGAGAGAATGGCATTTGCATGCGATAGCAGTGGCTCACCCAGCCAGTGTATAAGAATTTGGCAACACACCCAGGTTTGAGGAAGCAAAGGACTTTTGTCACCGCTGTGTCTCATGGGGATTATCTGTGGTAGAGAAACATCCCAGGAATATCTTAGTCGTAGCTGAGCGAGACATTCTGGTAAGGGAAGGCCAACCAACTCCGTGTTCCTGGGCACTGCGCTTTAGTACCTGGGCGACATTCACACGGAAGGAGAGTCAGAGGATCTGGAGTGGGAATAGGAGTGTGCCAATAAGGCTTAAAGAGCAGCCGCGACCGCCAAAGAACACAGTGAAGCAAGCAAGAGCTCCACACACGTGAGGAGTACTAGGTTGATATAAACTGATCGGAATCCCAGGATGAGGAGAGCCGTGGGAAGGGGACAGGAGTGAGTGGAGGATAGAGTGTAGGTTGAAACACAGCTAGCAGTTTCTCCAGCTCGCCAACCCCATGTGGGCCAAAGGTTATGAACTGGGTAATATTTGGTGACAGAAAATAAAATAAAAAGGCCTAAAAAGAAATTAATTGATGTTTTCATTAAAAATAAGTTGAAAGCGGAGAGGAGAGGCTGGGAGAAAGCTGGCGTGCATTTTTCTTCATTTCCCAGATGTTTCCTGGACGGCAGCTGTGTCCTAGGACTCTGGTGCACCGTCTGTCTCAGACACAGATCTGCTGTCTCTAGTGCCACAGAGTCCATTGGATAATGGGGAGAGGCAAGAACTAACAGATTTGGGGAGAGGACTTAGCGGTGCCAACAGACACACCCCTCGCCTTCGTTTTCTTACTGGGGAGTAGTACACTGCTGAGAGCGGGGAGCTTCTGAGCCTGTGGGGTGAATTTGAGGCTAGGTGCCTGGACGTGATGTACCCTGAGCAGTGGGGAATCTCTGCTCCATAAGTAGATACTGGTCTACCAGCCCACACACCCTCTTACCCACCCACAGGGTTCATCCTTGAGAGTGCTGTATAGCTAAGCTTCCCCCTGGGTTTTTATATTTCTCTGCATGGTAGTACATGTGTAGTCAGGGGAGACAGCATAGGCCATGGATTACCCCACAGCTCTCAGCTTGGACTTTGTCATATTTCTGTCTTGATTTCTGCCTTGATGATCATGTAGTCCTGTGTGGTACCTGGCTTTCTTCTACTGATAACAGGAATTCTGTATATTTAGCTGGTTGCTTAAGGTCTTCTCCTGCAGATCAAATAAGCATCTTAAGCTTTCATCTGGGGCTGAGCTATGGATAGACTCCCAATCCATCCATTTGAGTCTTCTGCCTTGCTAAATGGTGGTGTTACCCAAAGGGCTTGAGCTGAAATTCTTGATCATTCATTTGGTCCCCAACCCATGGCTTATCAGCTCTGCCTTTGAAATCTCCCCCTAACACCACCACACTTCCACAGTCCAAACCCTGCCCTCTACTCTCACCTGGACTGTTGATTCTGACCCTTCCTGAATTTCTACTCCTGGTCCCCCATTTCTTTCTGCATCTCTTGGTCTCTGCTCTGTGTACATCAACCCAACATACCTCTGTGGTTACCTCTGCACCTCACCATGGCAGCCCACAGGATTCAAATATGCCTGCTCTGTCTGCTCTGCTCTGCCCAAATCTTCAATCTCATCCTGGGACTTCCTTTCCTGCTCATCCACTCCCTTCAGCCACATCTTTCTCCTATTTGTTCTTGATCTTCTGGCCTTTCTTCCTCCTCCTCGTCCCATCAAAACAATAAGTGACACCCTCAGAGTAGGGTAATTTGGGAAGGCTCTATTACCAGACATAGTGCTGTTCCCCCCACCCCCACCAAGGTTTGCAAGTGAACGATGTCTATTTCTCCATAGCCTCTGACTGTTGGAGGGTTATTCCTGTGTGGTTTTCAGAAGAAATGCTCCATTGAGTCTCTGAGTTGTTGCATCTGACAACTCTCATTCTGCCCATTTTAAAGGACTTTATTGATTTTGCCAGGAGGATTGCAAGCAACAGTGATACCTACAGCAGCAGCAATGGCACAAACAAGTGTAGCCATACATACTAGCAGTCGTTTTAAATGTATTAGCTCAGGGGCGTGGGGACCTTACTGCCAAGCCTAAAACCCGGGCTTGACCTTGGAGTCCACAAGATGGAGGCTGTTGTCTGACTTCCATGTGTACACCATGGAATGAGAGTGCATGTGCGCACACACACACACACACACACACACACACATATATATATACATATATACAGACATACATATATACACATGAACATTTACAAACATACATATGCACACACATACACACACTTATATACACATATACATACATACACACACATAAACACATGCATACTTATAGACACATATACACTCATACACATATACACACATACACACATCTACACACACATACACACATATGCATGCTTATACACACATACTCATATACATATACACACTCATACACATACATACACACACAGACACAAAGAGACACACACTAAATAAATACATGTAATAATGTATGAGCTTACCTATTACTTCTGGAAGTTTCCTGATTGTATTGTCAGACTGTGGCTGGCTGAGGAGACCCAGATGTGAAGACAGTGAAAGAGTAGGAAGACAGATTGTAGATGACAAGAAATCAGAAGCAATTCTGTCTTTATAGCTGTTGGAGGCGCCCGTGAGACCTATATGGCGGTCTTTGAGAATACTGGTGTTTTTCAGTTGAGTTGCCTGGTGACCTTTCACCTCTCATTTCTGCTTACCATCACCTCTGAATTTCTCAGCTGAGTATTTCTATACCTGTAACTTTAACTTCTTGATGTAATGTCGTGTGTTTAGAAACGTTTTAAATAGCCCGGTCATAGAAATACCATTTGAGGTGCATACCAGCTCCAGTGCCTCTTGTATCAACTTTCTGACATGAGAGTTCCTTCCCACGGTGGCTCCTTCATGTCTCAAGAGTGAGTGGAAGGGGACAGTGCTAAGTGCCTGGACCCAGGACTGAAGTCACTCTCAGCAGAGCGGCACACACATCCGGTCCCACTAGGCCTCTTCCTTTGCTCCCTGGGTTCTGCGTGCACACTGTTTCTCCCTGAATTAGCTCTCTCCTCTGGTTCTGGCATTCCGTTAGCGTGTGCCATTGTAAGTAGAGATCAGTTATGAATGGAATGATGCGTTTGCCAAGAATAGAATGCAGTGCTGACAGAAATGTGCAGAAAGGCTGGCTGCTGCTTCAGCCCTCAGACACTGGTAACTGTCGTAGCCCTTTGCTTTATCCAGCTCTCGTCTTTGCTGTGGTTCCAATTTACCTGTAAAACACTCTTTGAGAATATACAGGTGTGGCGGTGGAACTCGTAAACAGACTCACGGAGGGTCTAGCTCTGGAACTAGAAATCTGGGCAGCAGGGCGAAGGCAAGACCTCGACTTTCCATGACGAAGGACAAGCTGGTCTTTTGGAGGTCATCCGGCCACCTTCTCTCTGCCCCCAGATTGTTCTCAGATCAAAGCACCTGATAAATCCGCAGCGGCTCCCTTTAAAGGGGCCTGCAATTTGCATTTCTCTTCAGAGGGAAAACAAAAACAAAAGAAAACGAAAATGGCATTGAATAATGAAAACTGCTGTTTCTTGGGCTATGTTAACTTTTCCCCAGGTTGATTTTTGGTGAGAGGGAAAGGGGAAGAGAATAAATGACACCAGTGACTATTATTATTTTTTAAAAGTTATTTGTTTAAAAAATTGATATAATTTATTGATTACTGTTTGTGCAGTTATTTTGCCTGCGCGTATGTCTGTGCACCGTATTTGTGCCTAGTATCCACAGAGGTCAGCGTAGCATTAGATCCCCAGAACCGGAGGTACAGGTGGTTTTGAGCTACTGAGTAGATGCTGGCAATGGGACCCAGGTTCTCTGCAAGGGCACCCAGGGCTCCCAACCTATGACTCATCTCTCCAGTCCTTCACGGGATTCATTTAAACTGAGCCCCCTTGAGACTATTAAATTTGTCCTTTTTCCAATCAGCTTTTGTTTGTTCTGTTTCATTTTTCATTTTTAACTTTTTTTTTTCTTTACCAGCTTTGTTTGGATTATTCAAATGATTTGGCTAGTCATTAAGCTCTTGCTACCAAACCTCGGTAATCCATGGTAGGATATCCTCACAGCTGACTCAAGGTCCCTTGAGACCTAGGCTTCTGACTTGCACCCTGTCCGCTGCACCTCTTTTATAACCCGAGGGACACTTCATGGGACAGGGAATTATGCCTTCTTCCTCCAAGGGCAGATGACAAGAGATGCAGGTACGGGGAGGAAAATGGGAGACTTTCCCCCCACCTCTGACCACAGTTGCCCCCAAGAAGCGTACCAGGAGTTAAAGCTATATAAAAGGCCCTTTCTTGTCATTTGTCTTTTTCAGGTCATCAGTCCCATGGCTTTCTCTGTGGTCCTTCATCCAGCCTTCCTCCTCACACTGCTGTCCCTGAGGGCATCCCGAAGCGAAGGTAAGAGACAAGAACAGGAGAAGGGAGCACATGAAGATGCTCCATCCGGTGCTTTGGAGAGCGGTTAAGCAATTTTCCTTCCTCAGAGCTGGTGATTAAATCACATGAGAGGTGGTAAACCTCTGGAAGCCACAGTTGCCTCGGGCGTGTCCTCCCTCAACTGATAGCACGTTCAGTAAGCCCACTCCTTAGCCCTGGCTTCCTGCTAGGTGCTCTGCTTGTCGGTATGGTCGGGAGCGAACCTGAGACCACAGAGCTTCTTGATTGCTCTGTTGGATCTAGACCACTGCCAAGGTACTTCCTTCTGAACCTTGCTGCGCAAGACGGAACAGCCCAGACTAGTTCTGCCTGCTGAGTGAGAACAAGTTCCGATGCCCCTTAGCCACACTTGCTGAGAGCTGCTAGGCTTATAAAATATGGCTAAAAGCAACCAAAGTCTGGAAAGCAGTAGAGACTCTGTTGAGTACAAACAAGGTACTATCTTAAATGCCAAAATCAGTTGATAGAGAAATAATGTTTCTCTCTTAGCTCTCCTCAGCAGACAGTAGTATGGAATAAATTAACTTTGTAAATGCACACACGAGTGGAAACTTCCTATCAAATGTGTCTGGATACTTTATTACTTTGAACTTTGTTAAACATAGATTCTTAGACTTGAAAGAGCTTCTGTGGGGTCATAAACCTTCCCTGCATTTGTCCATATTATCCAAAACTTTACAGGTTTTTCCTTCTTGTACTTAATTCATTGCTGTATTTGCTTTTTAACAAAGAGTGCAGATGACCCATCCGTGTGTGGATTTATGAAAATGACACTTGCAAAGAATATGCATAGAATTACTTATCTCTTAGAACTACTGGAAAAGTTATGTGGGAGAGAGGGAAATGAGTTCTGCTAATAGTTCAAGTTCTGCCTCACAACGTTTACATCTAGGTTTGGTCTTGGCATTTGGGAATATACTATTTTTTTTTTTTTGGCTTCCTAAATATCAGTTAATTGAGTCCTTCTATAAACCGGGGCTACAAGGTGACTGGGCTCTCGCCCTGTGGCGTGTGTAGTTCCCTCGGCCTGTCTTGCCTGCTGGAGTCTCAGTTCATGGCAACTGAGCAGAGGCTGAGTGAGCATGGAGGATATTTTGGCCCAGATCAGAGACTCCGGTTCTGAGACACAAAGTCCTCACCCTGAGGGACTCCCGAGCACCCACAAAGCTTTGCCACGGCTTGCTCCCCCAGCAGAGTCTCACGATGTGACCTGTCTGTTCGTGGCACATCTTTTCCACGTGAACCAGACTGCTCTCAGATCGGTCTCTCAGGCTCCGTTTCTGCTGTTTAGATCAAACACTTTCCCCTAATTTCCTGGCAACCACTTTCCCATTTCTGCTTCCAACTTTCTTTACAAAACAGGGCTTCCTGGGTAGGTCTTCCTCTTCGCCTGAACTGCGGGGACTCCTTTGCATTTCTGCCACCTACTACATCCCCATTCAAACTAGTGGGCTCACCACTTATCCGGCTAGCCAGGCTCAGGTCGGAGACTATGTTAGATAAACAGACTTGACTTCTTCCAAGCAATAGGACATATGTAAGACCCCTCAGTTAACCCTGGCCATGCTTCCATCAGGCTGGAAGAGTTGAAGTATTTTTCTGTCTTTGGGGTATGTATAAAAACAGTTGTGAATATGTGGTGAATTTTAAATTATTTTTTACATCCACTTAGCATATGTGTGTGTGTGTGTACGCATAAACTGATGTACCTGCATACACATGTCACAGTTCATGTATGGAGGTCAGAAGACAGTCTGTGGGCGTTGGTTCTCTTCTCCCACAGTGTAGGTTTCAGGGATGGAAACTCAACCTTGTTTGGCTTAGCAGCAAGTCCCTTTACACACAGAACCATCTTGCTTTCCTCTGATACACATTCTAATGAAGGTTAAATCATGATCTGAAGAGCAAAACATAATTACAAGTGTGTGTGTGTGTGTGTGTGTGTGTGTGTGTGTGTGTGTGTGTATACACAAATACAATAATCTGTATTTCCCTTCCAGGAAACTTTTTTTAAAAAAATTTAAGCAATTAGGTAGGGTAAATGTTTCCTTTTGATGATGAAAGTTCTTGGAATCCCACTGATTTAAATACTGTTCCATGGTATCTCGTTCTGGGAATTCACCACATATTATTTCCTCCAGTAGTATTAGGGCTGGTCAGAGAAACTTTATGGGAAAAGTGGGAGGCTATCTGTGACTAAGCCCGTGTTTGAGTCCCCAGATGGCCTCTTTAGCCACACTCCAGTTCCATGGAATGAGAGTTGCCCTGGGAACCAGAAGGCCTAGGTCTGGTCTAGCTTTGGCACAGTCCTCCATCTCCACGTTTAAGCTTAACTAGCTTCTCTGAAAAACATCAGGGGGCCTGCACTTACTAATCTCCATGGTCCCTATGATCACTGGCTTTACCTTGGAATTTTCTCCCCCTCCCCCATTCCCCCCCACTCCCACATTTGTGTTACTCAAATCCCTGAGTCAGTCCACACATGCTGATAGCATATGTCAACTTAAGGAACTTCCCCCTTGTTGAAGCAACATAGGGCAAGAGGCTAGAGCTTCCAGAAATAAGGTTAGACAGGGAGCTGACTCATTCATTGGCCAATCGATTGTAGAACGCTCACACTCACTCTGTGTTATTAATCTCTGCCTCCCTGAGCTAAGTAAGACTTATTCCCACTCTGGTCTCCATCACAGCCCACCCACCGCAGAGAAGCTGCCCATTACCGTCGTCGGCTATGAGCAGGGCTGAGAAAAGCCACAGGTCCAGGAGATGCAGAGGGAGCATGGGCATTATTTAAAGTTACCGTAATAAAACATTTGAAAAGGAGCAGGTGGAGGAAGGGTTTGCTTTGCCTCCCAGTTTGAGACACAGTCTGCCGTGGTGGGGAGGGCCTAGAAGCAAGACTGTGATATGGTGAGAGCGCCTCTGTAGCTGGCTGGCTTTGTCCTCTTTATTTTCAGCCTGAGCTACAACCCCATTGATGTTGCTGCCCACATTCATGGTGGGTTTCCCCTTCAGTTAAACCCCTATGGAAACATCCTCGTCCACACACCCAAGGCCGTGTTTCCATGTTGACTCTAAATCCAGCCAAACTGACAAAATGAACCTGGGTTCCAAAGAACCACATTGATCTTGTCTAAGGGTAGTCTAGGCAATGACTTTCACTAAGAACCTACCTTTATCTATCATCTATCTATCTATCTATCTATCTATCTATCTATCTATCTACCTATCCATCCATCTATCTATCTGTCTATCTATCCATCCATCTGTCTATCTATCCATCATCCATCTGTTTATTAATTCATTTATAAAATGTCTTAATTGAAATAGAATTATATTACCACTCGTCATTGTCCCTTTTCTCCCTCCAACCTCTTCCAGATACCCCTCCTCTAACCTCTCCCATGCTCTCAAGTTAATAGTCTCTTTCCCTTTAATTACTATTGCTGCATACATACTTACGTACTTACATATTTACATGTATGTATGTGTGTATGCACAAACATATAAATACAATGTGCTGAGTCCACTTTGGTTGTTTGTTATCTATGCTTTCAGGATTGACCACCAATAAGGGTGCTTATTCCTGGAGAGACTAATTCTTCTCCCAGAAGTCATTAGTTATGCATCGTTCTTGATCTAGGAATCAAATCCCGTAAAGTTTCCCACTCCACATTAATATATCCACTGATTTGGCTGTTGGTTTAGTCTTGTTTATGCAGCCATGTCCAGGAGACAGTGTTTCACCACTGGCTGTCTGATAGTCTGCCTCTTGAAATCAGTTCACCCTTCCTTCTGAGATGTCCTTGGAACCACAGATGCAGGAGCTGTGATATAGATATCCATCAGGGCTGGGCTCCCCAGGATGTGTTTCTCTCTGATGGTCTCTATCTGCTGTAGAGAGAGGCTTCTTAGATATGGAGTGGTAACCACACTTATCTGTGGGTATAAGGATACAATTAATATGTAGTGAAGAATTACGCTGGTTTAGCAAAGTGGCCATAATACATTCTTTTTTTAAGGTCTGTGACCTCCCTGACCGTGGGGGAGGGGGTTGGCTGGGTTCCCAGTACCAGGTGTGAATTCATCCTTTTGAGTGGGCCTTGTGTCTGATCAGAGAGCTGCTGGTTCCCACTGGCTTTGCCTCTTAATGTTTCGACCTCCTTTGACCACACCAGAACCAAGTTTCCAAGAACCTCTGTTGGACACTCAGACCATATATACAAACTACAGCAATATGGAAAAAGTTAAGTCAAAACACATGACCCAAGTTCAACAAGGGCGTGAGAGTGGAGTTGACAGGATTCCAGAAGTTCAGCTTTTGTTATTTTTTTTTCTTTTTATTGTAATCATGTACCTTGACATTCCTTATTGATGTAACAGTCACATAAGATTAAGTTTCTTTACGGTTACAGTGAGCCAATCATCAGTTGGCATTTAATATTTCCTAATATTACTGGAACCATCCTGGTGGGAGTGAAGATATTATAATTTTGTTCATGTTTCCCAGGAAGAGATTTCCCAGTTCTAAGAACTTGTTAGGCCACCTTGCAAGAAGACTGGAGCTGAGCCAGTCATGGGCAGAACCACACCTTGAGTGGGATTGCTTAGTGATGATGTTGCACACCTCTTGCTTTCTATTGAAACCTACACCTCATTTCAAGCCGGACCTAGAGAGTTTCTCTTGCCAATACAGTCAAATTGAGTCTGCCTGCTTTCTTTGCTGTACGTTATTACTCATGTCTTTCGTTGGCCTATTAGAGATGACTAGTGGAGCCTTGCTCCTGAATGCTGCCAGGACCCAGGCTACCTAACAATTCCAGAGACACAGCCTCTGGCGGCTGGAAACATTCATATTTATTAAGCAACGGTTTCTGATTCTTCTCCCTCCAATGCTGGCAACTACCAGACTTCTTCCTGTTTCTACAAATTCACCTTTTCTAGATATTTCACATAAGTGAAACCATGTAATATGTAACTCTGGATTCCTTTACTTATCATTAATGTTTTCAGTTCCATCCAATCTGTAGCATGGGTCACCACTCTCTCCTTTTTTACACTTTATGTAGAAATCACAACTTTCAATCTGAATGCCACCCACAGATGACATTTGAAGTTTTTCCACCCTTTGATGTTTGTAAGTGGCGCGACTCCAAACATTCACAGGCAGATGGCTTACTTGTATCCCGGTTTCATTTGGGAGATGGATGGGATATAGACCTGGGAATCTCATTGCTGGGTCTTACTTTATAATTCTATTGTAACTTTCTAAAAAAAAAAAATTATCAAAATGTCTTCCCTGGTGATGGGCCATTTTACATTTCACCTGCAGTGTTCAAGAACTGCAAATTTCTCTACACCCTTGTCTTCATGTGGGATTCCCATGTTTTAAATGTTTGCTGCCGTCTTCCTCGAGAGTGTGAAGTGCTGTCTTGTTTGAAATGCCGCCATGGGTTTGATCTGCGTTTTCTTGGTGACAAGTGACAGTGACATCTTTTCGTGTTGCTCTTTGGCCATTTGTTTATTTTATCTGGAGAAATGTCTGAGTCCTATGCCCATTTTTTTTTAAAGTGAGCGTCCGTTGCTTTTCTGTTGTGGATTTGTAAGAGTTCTTTATGTGGTCTGGATGCTAGAAACTTACCTAACACATGATTTACAATTATCTCCTCCCGTTTTGCAGTCTTTATTTTCTTGGTAACACTGGACAGTGGTAACAATTTGTCTCTGATGGACAGATTTTAATTTTGATGAAGTTCGAGTCATTTGCCCCCCCCCCCCCCACGGCTGCTCATGTTTTTCATGTCCTATGACAGGATCCACTGCTGACGCAAAGTCAAGGCATCCACATTGAACACATTATCCTTCCCTCACCATATTTGAAAAAAAAAAAAAAAAGCCCACAGGCTAGGTGACCTATACATTATGGGTATTCTTATATCAATTTCTGAAACCTTCTGCCATCTGAGGGCAATGCCTTATCAGGATGCAACATCCTCCGCTGGGGAAAGCAGAGACGTGAAAGCACTTCATTCTCACCTCAGCTCCATCCAGCATCTCATCCTGTCAGTGATACCCTGGATGCTGCTGAGGCCATGAAGCACACACCTCGGGCATCCCATCCCAGAAGACTGTGGGTAGACCACAGATCCTATCTTCCCCGTTGTGAAACAGTGTAACAAGGGAGCGTGTATTTGGATTTTTAGGGAGATTACTACTAAGTTTCACAGAGCTTTTCTAAGTTATTTAGTCTCTCAGAGGCCTGATTTTTATCTATAATAAAAACTGTCTTGTGGTTTTACAGTGTTGTACGGCACACCATTAAGTAAAGCAGCCACCGCCATGCCTAGTAAATAAATAACGTGTGCTCAGGATTGTTACTGCTATCCTCGATGAGAAAAAGAGCACGTGTGCACTGGCAGTCTGGGGAGCCTTCACATTTTGCAGATTGCTAACATTTTTACTAGGAAGATACTCCTTTGCCCTCATGGAGGGGAAAGGCTGCAGAAGACTGAACCCAGGACTTTAATCATGCTAAATATGTGTTTGGCCACCAGGCCATTCTTTCCCTAAACAACTTCTTGCCTTTAAATGGGGCACAAGAGGCTTTCAGATCACCGATTTCTAAGAAACTAGGAAGCCAAATGCTGAGAAGTGGATGTCTGTTATACACGGGTCAGGAGACACCAGCTGATTTCATGAAGGGAGTCTTTTCAAAACCTTTGTAACAGTTACTTCAGACCCCTTCAGTAGGGATAGTTGAATTAGCAACACATGAAATGTGGGGTTTTTTGTTTGTTTGTTTTTCTTTCAATTCTATTTGCTGTTTCTCTCTTACTCCTATTATTGGTAGTAACCAAAGGGGATCCAGGCCTGCCCTCTCACTCACAGAAGAATGTATCAGCTGATGCTTCTGTGTGCAAGCAATGGCTGTGGTGCTCTTTCGGATTTACAGATAGTCTGAGAGACACTGGTCACCTCTCGCGGTCAATGGTCTGCACAAAGCTGTTCCTGCTTGAATTCTTATTCTCTTACAGACTCATTACACTGCTCTAAGGTTGCAATCCCAATTATTTTTATGGTGTTGCTGTGTCTCTCCAATTAGGATCTTTTTTTGATTGAGGAACCTTGTTACAAGTGTTTTGATTCACATTTAGTGCCTATAGTTATTGCTGTTCCATCCAAAGAGTTCTGTGACTTCTTTCTGGAGGTGATTGAGCTCAGTGCATTCAAATACATAGAACCTCAGTCTACATATACAATATGCTTCTATTTTCCAGCCTTCTAATAAGCCATAGAACCCTGAATTTCCAAAACCTAATTTTTATTTTTTAAATTTTAAAATATGGTATTTTTAGAAAAAAAATCTCTTTGACTCTATTATGAATTAAAATGTGACTACCCAGGAAAGACACTTTGGTGCTTTTTTTTCCCCCCGACTTATTATCATGTTGTGCATTGCCTAGCAAGTTCTTTGCTTCATCTGGGTCTTAATTTCTTCCTCTGCTGATATGACTTCAAATTCCTTGCCAGCTTCTCTCAGATTCTGATGCTAGGGTGCATATACAAATCTCCTTTCCAAAGCTCACTAGTGTCTCTATTTGATGTGTGGCTATTCAAGCATGCCCCCACTGAGCGTTGTTTTATACCTCTTTTTGGTCTTTCAGTCTTGGAGGAGCCTTTACCATTGACTCCTGAGATACATAAAGCTTCTTTTCAATTGAAACTTCAAGAAGTGAATTTAGAGTGGACTGTCCCAGCCCTTACTCATGAAGAATTAAACATGATATTTCAGATAGAGATCAGTAGACTAAACATATCCAACATCATCTGGGTGGTAAGTACTTTGTGACTTATTGTCTTAAAAATTCTTTTCCTGTGCTATGATTTATCTTTCATGCCATTCAAGTACATTTCCCTCTCAATACAGGTTTCCTAAATAATTGCATCCCTGTGTTTTTAGTTAAGGCAATGGTTCTCAACCTTCGTAATGCTGTGACCCTTTACTACAGTTCCTCATGTTGTGGTGATCCTCAAACCATCCAATTATTTTTGTTGTTATATCATAACTTAATCCTTACTACAGTTATCAATCATAATATAAATATCTGTGTTTTTCTGGTGGTCTCAGATGACCCTGGTGAGTTATTCAACCCCCAAAGGGGTCACAACTCACAGAATGAAAGTCACTGAGTTAAGACAAAGTAATAAGAGCCACTGGGTTTGATGGATTCATTGAGAGACTAGATTATTCTCTCTGTTCTGCTGTGCTGGGTCTCTCTTTGTAAATGCTGGTTCTGCATGTTCCATGAAGAGCCTTTATTTCGCCTTCCCTCCTCTCTCCCACTCAGGATTACCCAGGAAACTTGGGTTATCCAAAATGAGATAACCAGTTCACATCAGTTCTCATATTAGGAAAGGCAAGGAACATTAGTCATGGAACTAAAGTGGATCCCATTCTTTGTTACCAACACTTTTCTCACGGTGCTCCTTCTTGGGGATCTGTTTGCTTGCTCTGTGCTCCGTGCACAGAGGTGCCAACTCCCAGCACTTAGTATGTGGCCAACACAGAGGTTCTCATGGGCTGCACTGGATAGTGACTCAGTGTCCTCTGTTTCCTGGAATGTGAGTTTGCTAAGAAATAAGTTAATTGATTAAAACCTTCTTGAGAGCTGGAGGCCAGAGGATCAGGAGTTCAAGACACCTTGTGCTATAGAGTCAGCTCAGGGTCAACTTGGACTACATCAAACCAAATGAAAGAAAAATCTTTCAACTTCTTTTTTGCTTTGAATTATTTGGGGTATATTTTCACTCATCTTGATTCAGAAAACAGAAGTATCTATTGGGGCCAACATAGTCTCATCTAAGAGTACATTAGTCACAGGCATTAGATATTGTTATGAGATATTTGTTAAGAAGCCTTAGAAATCTGGAGGTAAATGACAGAGAGGGCTGAGATGAAGCCCTATGAACCCCATCAAGGTCTCCCTTTTCTTGGGCACCAGATGCTGGGCATACAGGGATCAGGAATGTTGGTCCTTTTAGCTAAGCCTTTCACTAATGTTAGAGTCTTCAGTTTTTCCCCATATCCATTACTACATATGAAGTCCAAGCAAGCAGCCAAAGATAAATCAAATCTGGCTCCGTCCGCTAGGACTTACAGCAGGCCTGTTACTTGGCTGCCCTTTCCCACAACAGTAGCTGTTGAACGTACTATGACACCTTGGTAACACATATATACAATAAGTCCATTTGCCACTGTCTCCCATCTTGCCACCATCCACCTTATACTATGAAACCTGAGTGATGTGGTTCTGATGGGCATTGGGAAACATTTGACAAAGGTCTTATTGGACAAAGATGCTCCTCCAAAGACAGAAAGTTGGGAGAAGCACTGGAGGGATTTGGGAACATTAATTCTTATCACCATAACAAAATAGCACGAGTTTAGAAACAAAGGAATCCTATTCTGTTATTTCTCTAAAAGGCAGTTCACATCAGTTCTCATATTAGGAAAGGCAAGGAACATTAGTCATGGAACTAAAGTGGATCCCATTCTTTGTTCTCTTAAGTCCGATTCCCTATTAGCCTCACAAAAATGTCTCTTTGAACAAGAAAGCAGCAGAAATTATTCTGTAATTTATGAGGAATTAAGAGCTCAAAGGGTGGACTATTACACCATCTGTTTATTTCATTGAACTCAAGAACATGCCGCACAGCCCCAGGACAACAGTGACAAAAACCAGTGTCCCCCTTCTTCATCCCCATGGCCAGACAGGAAAGACGGTCACATGTTATGGCTAGGCGACGCCCTCGGATGACCCCTCTTGTACCTGAAGTTGAGGAGGGACATGAGATCTTCCTTCAGCGAAGGGAGAGAACACACTTCCTTCTGGAAATTCTTCTTTGCTTGAGCAGTTCTTTGTTGTGCAAGCCAGGGATCCCATCGCAACCTATGTTGAGAGGGCAACTTAGTGCCTCATCATTCCCTGCACTTCCAACAAGCCAGAAGAGAAGCACACTGACCTAGATGCTCCGAGTTAGAATAGGGCACCTCCCTGACAGTGCTGGCCACGCAGAGCCCTGCTGACAGGCACATTACATGGCACTGCCCCGGGCCAAACTTCTGCTCTTCCCTCTAGGACATTTTCTGTATTCTTTAGTCAACAGCAAGAAAGGGCGGAATAGCAGCTCAAGCTTGGAAAGAGGCCTGTGGTGTGAATCATGGAGGGGTAGGACTCATGCCTCAGCAATGAGTCAGTGACTTCAGATATAGTTCTGTGTCTGTGTGCATGCCAATTTCTGTGACCTACTAATGTCTGCAAGGACTGTATTCAACTTGCCACTTCAATGACTGAAAACAAAACAAAGAAAATCTGCCACAATTTCTTTCTAAACAGCTAATTTGAATGACACAGTCAAAGCTTTATCTTCCTCATTGAAAAGGCTATAAAGACCACAGAGCATACATTGAGGTTAGATAAAATCCACAGAGTTTATAAGGAAACATGACGCACTGTGTATTAATCAAGTGACTCTATTAAACAGCTCAGAATATTCGAGTGTGGGCCTGCATCAGGCATTGTACAAAGAGTGGGGAATCTAAAAGCTGAACCCATAAATGGGATGTTCTAAATTCATACAGGGTGTAAGGATCACTCGTGAATGCTGGAGTTAGGCCTAATTTTTCCCCACGATTTAGATGGAAGATTCGTTGAGCCAAGATATGAAAGAGAAATCGAAGTTAATTTAATGTGAAAGTTGGGAACAAGATCTGTGGGAAAACCCAATGGGAGCCATCAGAGGCCTTGAGAGAAGGGTGTAGGAGAGCTGCCAGGTTGGAAGGCAGGATGCAGTTTGTGGGCTCAGAGCATGTGGAGACAGGTGGGGCAGGCAGGGGCAGGGCAAGACCACCCAAGCTCATGGTTAGAACGCTCAGATTGTGTTTAGACCAAGTGCAATAAGAATAAGAGTGCCAGGATGTTTTCTTTTTGTTGTTGTTGTCTGGTATTTACTTTAGCTTTAAGACTATTCAAATGTAACATCTAAGAGCTGTTCCTTAAGTAATGAAAGTTTCATGAATCAGGATCTCAAAACCAGGCAGACAGAAATATGTTTTGTGGTCTAAGAACAGAGCAAAATAATAAGCTGATAGAAAACAGTAACTTTTTTAAATATTCTGTTTTATAGAGAGCAGAAAGGAGGCACATAACTGAATGTACCTGGGTGGGCCACAGTGTTCTCTCCCACTGCTGAGTGAATTCTGTACTGTACGTGCTTTAAGATTGGTGATCTGAGCAGGAGCAAACATGTGAGAGTTGTTGCCTACGAGTGTGACATGTGGTTACTGTGCTCCACAAACTGAGGACCTATCACGTGCACCAGGGTATAAGTGTACAGACTCCCACTAGCTTCCCCAGGAACCTCACCATGATTGGCATCTCCACTCCCCAGCTATAGGGTATGTGCCTTAGTTAGAGTTGCTGTGATCAAACACTGGGTCCAAAAGCAACTCGGGGAACAAAGGGTTTTACTTTTTGGCTTTTTGATTGTTTTGTTTTGTTGTTGGTTGTTAGGTTTTTTGTTTGTTTGTTTGTCTCGTTTTCTTTGCCTACCCTTCCATATAACAGTTCATCATCAAAGAGAGTCAGGACAGGAACCTGGAGGCACGAGCTGATGTCCACAGAGGAGTTCAGCTTACTAGCTTGTTCTCCATACCTTTGATCAGCCTACTTTATTATAGAACCCAGGACCACCAGCCCAGGGATGGAGCCACCCACAATGGGCTGGTCCCTCTGTCATCAATTAATCACTAGTTAAGAAAATGTTCTACAGGTTTGCCTACAGCCTGATCTTATGGAGACATTTTCTCAATTGAGGTTCCCTCTTTTCAGATGACACTAGCTCCTGTCAAGTTGACATAAGACCATCCTGCATAGACTTGGGGACAGGACAAGGATTCTGGAGGGGCACATGGAAGAAAATGAATTCCTGGAGCTACAGGGGAAATAGTGGTCTCAGCTCCCTTTGGTCCTTGTCAGCATCATAGATAGATTCTAAGAGGGCTTTGGTGGGTAGAGATGGGAAGAATTTAAAGCAAAGAGCAGGAAATTCTCTAGGAACTTGAGGTGCAGCTCTGCAGGAGAGTTCTTGCTGAGCATGCGTGAAGCACATCTATGTGTGAAGGATTCTATCTTTAACACTGAACTGTTTTAAGAAGGCTTCATGAAAGAGACAGAGAATGCTCTGGGCTCCAATGATACAGCTAATTCCTAATGCAGAGGCGGCTGCATAAGCCCGCAATGCCTCATGAGCTGGTGCTGAGATGCTCCAAACCTCTCAAACGTGCTGGATAGAGAGAAGATACCTTCAGATTAATAGGAAACAGATGGTGAAGGCCTTGAAAACTGGAGAAAGGTGTCATGGCACCACTGAACTTGATCAACTTTGCAACTTGAGATTACGCTGCCTTAGAACGATTAAGACCCAGTTCACCTTGAGTCGGGTCAAAGAGAAGTATGGAACACGCTGTTTGCTTGGTGTCTGTAGGGCCTAAGGTTCTGGGGGCTGGAGCTTAGTGGAAGGATGTGGCCCAACTGGCCACCACATCTGGAAAGACAGGAGAGAAAAAAAACAGGGGACACTTGTGGTGATGTCGGTGTTCCTGGGGTGCCATTGAGGATGGATTACCCTGTCCACTCAGATTTAGCTAGTCTGATCTAACCTTGGCTAAAATGAATTTTTTAAAGTCTCAACCAATACTGCCTACTTCTAAAAGTAAGTACTCAATTAACTAGATTTTTTAGAAATTTCTTTTCTTTTCTTTTTTTTTTAAGAATGTAAGTACACTGTAGCTGTCTTCAGACACTCCAGAAGAGGGCATCAGATCTTGTTACGGATGGTTATGAGCCACCATGTGGTTGCTGGGATTTGAACTCTGGACCTTTGGAAGAGCAGTCGGGTGCTCTTACCCACTGAGTCATCTCACCAGCCCTTTTTAGAAATTTCTTAGTGGGTTGTATGTGACCAGCATAGCTGGATGTCTGTCTCAGATCTTTGATGCAAAGCTTGAATGGTTTCTCTCTTTTCTCTCTTGATCTGTATGGACCCCTAGAGAATGTGACAGCCAGTAGGACTGAAGAGACAGGAGGCCATAGCTGCCACTGCCAAGTCATCAGACTAAGGGAGTCATGGGTTACAAATGAGCTTAATTTAAATAGATGGTGGAGTTAACAAAGGGTGGAAGTCTGTGCTTTGAGTGATTCGGGTTGACCTACTTTCCAGGATTGCAATGACTGTATATTTCCAAATATTGCTTTTATTTTATTTTATTTTTTTAGGAGAATTATAGTACCACTGTGAAGCGCGAAGAAGCTGTGCGTTGGAACTGGACCTCTGATATCCCTTTGGAGTGTGTCACACATTTCATAAGAATAAGGGCTCTGGTAGATGACACCAAGATGTCCCTTCCACAGGGTTCCTGGAGCAACTGGAGTTCCTGGAGAGAAGTTAATGGTAAGAAGTGAAGTGGTTACAAGGGAAGTGACCCCAAGAATAATCAGATTTAGTATAACTCAGGGATCAGTAGTCAACTGGAGGATAGCCGTTCTCTTTGAAACACGTTGAATTGCCACTGGCTTTATTTTTCTTTGGTCAAAATAAAACTAAAAAGTGGTCTTGAAATTCCCCGTGGAGCTCTAGACATCTGAAATTTTACCTCTGAATATCTTCATTGAGATAATTATGTAATTCAGATAATTCTGTATTCATTTTCCAAATATGCAAAACATGTTTACCTTAACGCGGTGTGTGTTTATTTTATATATATATATCTCATACATCATTTGGGAAAGATAAAGGGAATGTTTCTGTCAGGATCTCTTTTGTGATTGTAGCAGCTGTGTGTCAATAAATCTTTATTTATAAAAAACAGATGGCATACTTGACTTAGCTCATGGGCTGTGGTTCTGCAATCCTCAATTTAGAGACAGGGAGTAATATGGGGAGAACAAAGCAGCTTTTCATTATAGTGGTAGAATTGTGGACAAATAACTAACTATCCCTTAATTTTGATCCTTGAACATTGTTGTAGGAACGGCTTAGAGCGGACTTTACCATGCCTTCTCGTGTTCCCTTTGGCCAGAGGCCAGATCTATAACAATAGCATTTCTGTTCTTCATTGTATTACATGAAGCCCTGCCGATATAACAGTTCCTTTGCCAAGCATTGATGCAAATTTATTAACTCTAAGTGGCAGCCTCTTAACCCAGGACTAGTTTAGTGTATACACTGATAATAATAAAATTAAATATACATTCTACAGTTTTAAACAGTAGACATTGGTTTAGTTATCACATTGACACTAAAAAAAAATAGGCTTTACTTCTACCCCCACTTTACAGATACATAAAATGGTATCCAGGGAAAGCTAAGGACCTACACAGGCGATGCACTTCCCAACTCTATCTACTGCTGAGGTAGGCAGTCTGAGTGAGGGGTGAAGATAAACTCAAAGTCAGCTTGGATGGGTTATACAGAGAACTCAAGGATGGCTAAGAATAAACAGATTCCATCTCGGAACACACAAACAACAGTGAGAGAAAGAAAGAAATATGTCATCAACAACACTGGTAAAATTGACTAGACTTCTCAAAGCCATAACTGTAAGATTTATACAGGTATAAAAGGGAATTCTGGCTCCTAGAGGGTTGTTTCTCCACTGTGATCAGTAGAATCATTTAGAGAGCTTACAGACCTTCAGAAGAGCACAGTGAGGTCAGCGATGATAATACCTAGTGGCCTGATAGGAGACCAGCCAGGTTACACCAGGCTGAGAGCTGAGGTGGTGAAGCCTAAGTGGCAGGCGGGGGGGAGGGTCTTCTAGAAGACCACCTAGAGGGAGACACTAAAGAAGGTGGCAGGAGGGAAGAAGTTCCTCTGAGAGTCCTTGGGACTTTGATCTGTCAAAGGTCACACAGAAGGAAAGACTGGAGCAGAAGGAGCTGGGAACTGGGTGAAGAGCAACTCTGGGAAGGCAGAGGGGGTGTCCTGCAGTGTGATGGAGAGAGACATGGCTTTGGAGCTGGGCTGGTTTCATCTTGTTTCAGCAATTTAAGGGAGAGTTCATTTTGGCTTTTTACTTCAGGGGTACAGTCTATGATGGTGGGACAGTTAGGTTGGTTTGGGCTTGCAACAGCTGTTCACACCTCACCTACCATCAGGAAACTGAAATTCTAGTGCTCAGATCACATTCTCCATTTCCTACAGTCCAGGATCCCAGCCAGGGACTGATACCAACCACAGTGACAAAGTCTTCCCATCTTGATTAACCTAATCTACATGATCACTCATAGACTCATCTCCCAGACCCTCAAATTGACAATCATTAAGGTCCTCCCAGGGATTCTGAATCTCCAATGGACAATCATGGAGACCTAAGAGATCTGAATATGCGTTTACTACTGGCAAGTTAAGCAACCTCAGCTCCAAGTCCCTGCCTATCTCGCTCTTGAGAGGTCTTGAGGATGACTTGAGATAAGGAATCCAAACACTTCATGGCACTTTGAGCATGGCGGGAGCCCCACAGAGAGCAGCTACAAACAGTAACTGCATCACGGGGCAGTATGACAAAAGGTACCCCAGAGGGGAGGTTTGGTTTTCCCCTACCAAAAGGTCCAGGAATCACATGGAAGTTTAGGCTGCTATTTTCCCCAGCAGGGAGAATAAAACTGTATTACCTACAGGGAGTGGGAGGGGATGTGTCTTGAAATCTGAGTAATATTCTAACCAAGGCCTTTTTGTCTTTCAGCAAACATTTCCGTTGAACCTGATAAAATATTATTATTTCCCAAAGACAAACTGTTGGAAGAAGGCTCCAATGTCACCATCTGTCTGATGTATGGGCAGAATCTATATAATGTATCCTGTAAGTTGCAAGACCAGCCAATCCATGGAGAACAGCTTGATTCCCACGTGTCGTTATTAAAATTGAATAATGTAGTTTTCCTTAGCGACACAGGGGCAAACATCAATTGTCGAGCCATGAAGGGTCCTAAAAGAACATTTGGTACTGTTCTCTTTGTCTCGAGTAAGTATCAGAGTAGTTGCTCTCAACTTTCCTAATTCTGTGACCATTTAATACCATTCCTCATGTGAGAGTGACCCCAACAATCAAATTATTTTCAATACTTCTTCACAACTGTGATTTTCTATTGCTTTAAATCCTAATGTAAATGTCTGATATGCAGGATATCTGATATGCGACCCCTGCGGGTGTTATGACTCACGGGCTGAGAACCACTGTATCAGAGTGTTAGGTCTCCTTCCTTCTCGTTTGCCAGAAGGCAAAGAAACATGTTCAAATGTGGTTTTAGTTGTCTTTGATTTCACAAGTTTTTCAAAAGGAGGCTTTGAAAATAATATACCCGGCAGCAATACTCCAAGGATATCCTATTTATCCATGACATCTGGTATCAGTTTTATTCCTAGAACCAATAGGTATTAATGGAAAGAGATTTCCGTTTATGACCTGGACCACTGAAAATATATTCTTCTCTGCCTCCACTCAACTGAACTGGAATCTTCCCCTAAATCATGGAGGGAGAAGGGGTGTTGTTGTCAGTCAGATAACTACAGAAAGAGGGTGCACAGAGGTTCAAAGACCTATGATAACCTTATCTCCCGGCTAGGCCTATTGTCTCGGTCATTTCTGTAAATGGCATAGTACTGATGTTGAGAATCCATGAGTATGAGATGCTTCTAGCCGCAATGTAGTTCACCAACAGAGGCCAATGCTGTTCTTAATTGAGTGGCCTGTTTCAGTGGGATGAGAACGTGCTGACTTTTCTGTAGGTCACAAGATGCCTGTGCTAGGTGGTATTCTGTGTGTGCTTTCAAATTTCCATCCATCATATACCTAGACCGTAGGACAGAATCTGAAACATCTCTCACTACTGCTGTGGGAAGTAATTCCAGGCCTGGATGCCTCCACCATCTGAATCCCCTACTCTAGGCTCTGGGAACAGAAGAGACGATACATTTTTGAGGAGCTTTGCCATTCTCATACCATTCTCAGGACTCTCTGCTCCCTACTGTAGAAGTGAATCAGTTCATAGTCTGGGTGATGTACCTGGGCTTTCATGGATGTCACAGAATCAATATGGGACACCAACCCTCTCTTAGACAGACACAGTGCCAGCTGCATGCACAATATTGGCTATTTATCCCTAGGATATCTCAGAATGGGGAGAGGCTAACATGGGGAAGGACCTGAAAAACCTTTCTGGGGCTATTGATCTGCTGCCTTCCATCTTTTGATCCCTTCACTGTTTGGGGGGATTGTGATTTCAGACCCCAGGCAGAACTTCCCTTTGACTTGTCATTCAATGAAAGAGGTTAATTAGATCTTTCATCTTTTCCTTTGTATGGACAGAAGTGCTTGAGGAACCCAAGAATTTTTCCTGTGAAACCCAAGACTTTAAGACTTTGGACTGTTCATGGGAACCTGGGATAGATACGACTTTGGCTTGGCATAAACAAAAATTCCAAAACTACACTTTATGTGAATCGTGAGTTGACTCTGATTACATCATCTACAGGGTCTTCTTTGTTTAATGGTCATGTGACAAGTAATTCATTCTCTCTTAGAGAAGCACACACCCTTAGAGAAGACACACATACTCTTGGGTGTGTCTCCCTTTCTTCTGGGTACATCCTTTCCTTCTACCCATTATAGTTAAACCTATATTAATGTGTCTTTTAAAAAATCTCCAACTCTACTCATATTAAAAAGACATGCGGAACAGTATCTAGACATTTCCGAAAATGTGTGCTGATATTTTAGAACTACCTTCTGGGATCACAAGAAAATTTTTTTTCTGTCTTACAGGGGTATAGAATCTTCTACCTGATGTGCTCTGAAAGAACATGTACAATTACATAAGAATAATAGATTGTCTATCTTTATATTAAAATAGTCTTATCTGTTGATATAACATTCTCCAATTTTTCTAAATTTTTAAGAATATTCAACTAGATTAATTAATGCTAATAGCACCCACAGGGAAATTTCATATACAGAAATTCAATGAAACATTTTCATATTTGGTATCCATTGGGGACAGATCAATGGGTTTATGGTTTTAACATCCCAAGGAATTAGGATGCATCTATGTTGATGGAAATGTTTAAATCCTATCTTTCCTGTCTTGTTTTTTTCCCCACTTTTTAAGGTTCTCTAAGAGATGTGAGGTTTCTAACTACAGAAACTCCTATACCTGGCAAATCACTAAAGACTCACAGGAAACATATAACTTTACTCTCACAGCTGAAAACCTACTAAGGAAAAGAAGTGTCAACATTAATTTTAACCTGACCCATAGAGGTAAGGCAGCAATACCACAGCCCATGATGACCACTAGCATGCCATTATATACAATGAGACCCAGTAAATGTGCTGCAGATACTGGTCTAGTTTACAACCTGAGTGAAGCTAATCTTTGTTCTTCTATTTGTTCACCCTTACCCTCATGGATGCATGCATTTCAAAGCACTTGTTTTGACTGTTGTGATCGTAAAAAGATAAAGATATTATATGACCTAGCACAAGGCAAGGCCTGGGCCAAGTAGTGGGAGTGGGTGGGTAGGGGAACAGAGGTGGGGGGAGGGGTATGGGAAACTTTCGGGATAGCATTTGAAATGTAAATAAAGAAAATAATAATAAAAAAATTTTTAAAAAAGATAAAGATATAAGAATATATTCTATGGGTGTGGTGAGGTGTGGGGAAAGGAGATGTCTCGGTGGGCCAATACCAAGGCATTCTTCTCCCACCCCCCGAGGGGCCAGCCACTGGATGGTATAGCATAAAATAGAGTTTATTTTGTGCATGGGGAGGGGAGTTAAGAGAGTAGTATAGGCAGAGAAAAGCAGAGAGAAGGAGAGAGTAGAGAAGTAGAGGCCGGCCATGACTACATGGAGAGAAGGGGGGAAGGGAAGGGGGAGGGAGGGAGCAATGGAGCAGGAGGCAAGAGAATAAGAGAACAAGAGAGTAAGAGAGTGAGGAGGGGGCAAGAAGCCCCTTTTATAGTGGGCCAGGTCTACCTGTGGGAAGGAGCATACCTGGCTGTTGCCAGGTAACTGTAGGGGTAGAGTCCATGCAGAGTATCAACATTGATCACATCTCAAGCATCAGTGAGCTCTCTAACAAACTTTAAAACTAGTATTGAGACATATACTTATTGCACGGCCTCTCCCAGAATCTCTCTCTCTACTCTTCTACCTAGACTGTCTATTGCTTTCAGTTGTATGTAGGAATATAAATGTGTATTCTCATTTCCTGTTCTTTTAAGGATCTGGGAAGTTTGGATCTAATTGTATAACAAGCCACCTATAGCAATCTAGTAATTACTTTTTATATAATATTATAGAATATTGGCATGATGTGTTTACCCTGGAAACATTGCTGTAATCTCTTCTTTGTACACTATGTAGCACTTGCTGTGAACATACACTATTTGTTCATTCATCTCTTTCAGTGGCTTGCAAGTTGTATCATGTTTTGCTTGGGATAGGGTTTTAATTAATATTAGGAATTTACATGTGCCTGTAGACATACCCATATTTTTTCAGTATGTGCTTAAAATGGAACTGGCAAACACATAGTCTTCCTGAATGCTTATCTCTCAAATCATGTTCCAAAGTAGTTTTCCCAGTTACATGCTCACTCTGTGGCCTTACTTAGTCTCTCTAAAGTTGTAGGCTCACTTTTTATTTTTGCCAGTTGAATTGAGCATAAGACAGTATTTCTTGATGGTTACAAGTTTAAATATCTCTTCCTATACTGGAAACACAACCATTTTCTCTTTTATGATGTGCTGGATCATGTTATTTATTCATTCATTCCTCTACTGGTTGTCACGGTTTTCCCATGGTGAGGGTGTGATTGAACCACTCTTCTTTATAACAAACACCCCATCAGGCTTGGTTCAAGCCTTAGCCCCACTTCCTACCTCTATCCCTTATGTGGGGGTGGGGGTGGGGGAATGACAGGGACAGACGCTGCTGTGACTGTCATCACAGCATGTAGTTTGGCATAAGAGCAGATTGGACTATCCATGCCCAATTTTAGTCAAAAGATTGCCATCTACTGGTCAGATGGCAGCCACAACACTCATTCTGTTTTTGGTTTGACAAAGTTGTCAGTAAACTTTGCCAATAGTTTTTTAATTCTCCACAATTAAGTATCGGGAAGAGCTTAAACATCATGAATGGGTAACTTGGCCCTTCTGGTAAGTGAGACCTCTGTTCATGGGATAAATGCTCCCGATAGTAAATGCACAATTGCATTGAATAACTAAGCTCTGTTAACCCTGTTCCATTTCACTGGTAGAATTTGTATTTAACCAAGTAAGAACTGGTAGTTCAAGCCATGGCGGTGCATGTAAAGCTTTGGCTGTCTGATGCCTGGTCCAAGAATGGTACTTATCAACAAGCAAGGAACTCCCAGTGTTAGCAAGGCCCAACCACTTGGGAAGCTGAGACAGGTGAGCATGAGTTTGACCCTATCCTTTGTAATATAGTGAAACCCTGGAATGAAACAAGGAAGAAAGACCTGGGACAGGAGGTGGAGATCAATGCCCATGCTCCAAATATGAGAATTATACAAACCTGGTGGCAGTTTTCTGCTGTCACACTCTGTACCAAGCACACTTGGAGGTTCTGAACAGCTACGGCTGCATTAGGCTAGCAGAGTCTAAAGGTTCTGAGGGTGAGGGTGTGAAGATTGGACCATGACTTGCTGAACAGCTTGCAAGGCATCCTGTTACAGGAGGCTCCATTTAAAGGCAGGGATGCTGTCCATCACCCTGATGTAGAGAACCAAAATGACATAGAGGTTGTGTGGATGCTGCTTGGAGAGAACCTTACTCATTCCCTCCCTCCCTCCCTCCCTCCCATGTCTGGGTTAATTAGGCCAACCTACCAGTTTTCTTTCTGGGGTATTCTTTTGGCATATGGTTCTGGCATTGGGCATGATATAAGAAGTCTGCTGTTCGTTTTCGTGCTTAGAAGAGCTCTGTGAATGGTCAACCTGGATGTCACAAGGTGAAAGGGGTGTTTGAAACATAGTTTTAAAATCTGTGTTAAGTCCCATATAAACAAGACCATGTCCTGTTCTCCGCTTTCTAGGCAGGAGTTACCCATGCGATGTCTATAGCCCACAGCCATTCTCCATCTTTCCCAGCTGACTCCCAACCAGGGTCTCATTTCCCACACTGTACTTTCCGTTCTAAAAATGTTCAACTGGTTCTTTTGTCTTTTTTCTCCTCCTTTCTATCATTATTATTTAGTTTACCTTTCGTTCTGCACACCATTCTTTGGGCAGAGAGAGGTGGACATTTAGAGTGTAGTCTGATGCTATGTTCATCTCACAGAATTGTCCTTGGCCAGACTTATGGTACCACTCATGTGTTTCCTACTCTGTGATGGGTCATCAATCCCAGCATAAAGGTGCTGGTTACCCCCCCCCCCACACACACACACAGCATTCATACCGCTATTGCATCTAAAAGCATCTTACCACACTGGGTTCACAGTTGGTAAGATTGTTGATGGACTTCCTACCCTCCCACAGCAGTCTGCATAGCTTCTTCCAGAAAGACACCTAGTAGCAGGAAACCTTTTGGTCACCACTGACTCGATTTCTCCATGTCCTGTGACTAATATGTGCTGTAGCTTCAGCAGTAAGGTCTTACCGTCACGTTCTAGTGGGCAGCCAAGAGCGCTGGGAATAACTTGCACTCTTTTAAGAGTCTCTGGGATGCCTCTGGTCAACAATTTAAGGGAATGTGCTGGGTTTCTTTATTTGCCAATGTGTCACCCCTGGGATGAGCATAGTCCCCTGTGTAGGGTAACTCTTTTAAATGAAAAGTTATGCATGCGATGCTTCTAAAATACTTTTCTCTATGGGCTTTCAAACATCCTTAGTGTCTGAATGCCCCCACTTCTCCTCAGCCGTACCTCACCATCTCTTATGTAATCCACCTCTACATTAGCCCTCCTTTCCTTTTTCCTTTTATTAGCTTCAGTTTCTCTGCTGAGAACTATTGTCCTTCTATTCATTTCATCTGTGTGGCTTTCGCTCATGGACTTATTTTAAACTCTCCTGGGGCAGTTCCATCATGTGGGTCATTTGGAAGCAGGCGTTTGTTAATGATCTTTTCCCTTGACAATTAGTGACATTATTATCGAATGTTCTGTATACTGGATTGCTTGGAGGCATTTCCTTGATATTGTGAATATTATTTTAGTTAGACTTCTATTGAATTATAACCTTTCTCTATTGGCAGCCTTCTTTAAAGTTTGACTCTCCTCCACAACCTGACTGATCGTATTTAATTTTAAGAGGCTGTATGTAGTTACTTTTTGTGTTTTAGTTCAGTGATTAATGCACTTAGTATTAATATATAAGGCAACTAGTGAATGAAAGAGATCATATACTTGACACAGTACATGCTGTGAGCAAGCTCAGTATTGTCTGCATTTTCCTAAACATAAGCAAAAAGCATTGATGAATGAATAAATGGTGAAATGAATTGCCTATTTACTGAGCTCTGTGTTTGGATCTGCTTGAGCTCTCTTTTTGTTTCTTGTTCTTTTATTGACAGTTCATCCAAAGGCTCCGCAGGACGTCACCATTAAAACTATAGGTGCTACAAAAGCCAACATGGCTTGGAAGGTTCGCTCCCGTGGAAACGACTACACACTTTTGTGTCAGGTTGAACTCCAATCTGGAGGAGAAGTGATTCGTGTAAGAACATTTGTTCATTTCCTGTTTTTAAAAATTCTTCCATGTGTCTTAGCAAAGAGATGGCAAAATGAGCTTTTTTTTTTTTTTTTTTTTTTTTTTTCAGCTTGGGTGGCACACACTGGTAATCCTACCATTTAGACAGCTTACTTAGGAGATCACAAGTTTAAAGCTATCTTCAGCTACGTAACCAAAATACAAACAACAACATGCCTTATTTCAAACCAAGCATGCTGGTGTAAACCTGTAACTGGAGAGGCAGAGGCAGGAGGATTATTACTATTAGTTGGAGCCCTGCCTGATGCACATAGTGAGTTCTAAGCTAGCCAGGGCTACATTGAAACAAAAGAACAACCCAACAACACATGATAAACCGGCCGATTACTTCAACATTGGTTTATAGTATGGATGATCTGTTGATATTGGGTCCTGCAATTGATCTAAATATTTGGCATGAAAAAAAGTAAGCAAGCAAACAAACAAAACCCAAGGGGGAAATTTTTTTCCCTTGAAAGACCTGGTCTTAATCCAAATTAGAGACTGTAGTATTCGGATTTGGCCTTTCGACACAAAGGCAACTGTAGTCTTTGTTTTTCTTTCACTTTCATGACCCAGGAGCACAATGTTTCTGTCCACATGAGCGCAAACTACCTCTTCAGTGATCTGGATCCAGACACAAAGTACAAGGCTGTTGTGCGCTGTGCAAGTGCCAACCACTTCTGGAAATGGAGTGACTGGACCCAAAAAGAGTTCAGCACGCCCGAGGCTGGTATGTGTGACTTCCTGGCATTGATCTCATGGTGTAAGCCAGAGGATATGGGATGACTTGCTTCAGAGCTTTTATTTGTACCAAATGCTGAGAGGAAAGTGTTAAAGCAGATGCCATACTTTATTTTTTTATTAAACTAATAAAATTTATTTTAAAATATACAACTCAGTATTGACATTTTTAAGTCATCAAAATAATTTATAAAAGTTAATGCCTCTGGAATATATATGATATCTTCTGAAGCTAATAGTAATATGCACTCAACCAGTTTTAAAAATCTATTTGGAACATTAAACATGATAGAAGTAGAAAAAAAAATCTCTTATGAAGTCCTCTATGAAAAGAAATTGTGACAGGTTCCTGATTAGACAGAAACCATTCCCTCTCCAGGAGAGAATACGCAGTTAACTGTGGCTTCATAGAATGAACTGGGTAGTGTTCCTTCTGTTTCTATTTTGTGGAGTAGTTTGAAGAATATTGGTCTTAGATCTTCTTTGAAGGTCTGATAGAATTCTAAACCCATCTGGTCCTGGGCTTTTTGTGCTTGGGAGAATTTTAATGGCTGCTTCTATTTCTTTAGGGGTTATGAGACTGTTTAGATGGTTTCCCTGATCCTGATTTAATTTAGGTGTTTGGTATCTGTCTAGAAAATTTTCCATTTCATCCACATTTTCCAGTTTTGTTGAGTATAGCCTTTTGTAGTAGGATCTGATGTTTTTTTTTTTTTTTTTAATTTCCTCAGTTTCTGTTGTTATGTCTCCCTTTTCATTTCAGATTTTGTTAATTTAGATACTGTCTCTGTGCCCTCTGGTTAGTCTGCCTAAAGGTTCAGATATCTTGTTGATTTTCTCAAAGAACCAGCTCCTGGTTTTGTTGACTCTTTCTATAGTTCTTTTTGTTTCTAATTGGTTGGTTTCAACCCGAGTTTAATTATTTCCTGCAGTCTACTCCTCTTGGGTGTATTTACTTCTTTTTGTTCTAGAGCTTTCAGGTGTGCTGTGAAGCTGCTAGTGTATGCTCGCTCCAGTTTCTTTTTGGCACTCAAAGCTGAGTTTTCCTCTTAGCACTGTTATCCTAGTGTCCCATAAGTTTGGGTATGTTGTGCCTTCATTTTCATTAAATTCTAAAAAATCTTTAATTTCTTTCTTTCTTTCTTCCTTGACCAAATTATCATTGAGTGGGGTGTTCTTCAGCTTCCATGTGTATGTGGGATTCCTGTTGATTTTGTTGTTGTTGAAGACCAACCTTAGTCCATGGTGATC
The DNA here is from genome assembly GCF_900095145.1 of Mus pahari. Taxonomy (NCBI): domain Eukaryota; kingdom Metazoa; phylum Chordata; class Mammalia; order Rodentia; family Muridae; genus Mus; species Mus pahari. The sequence continues at coordinate 53,592,327 of NC_034600.1, read as the reverse complement.
TGAAAGAATGCATGGGATTATTTCAATCTTCTTGTATCTGTTTTGTGACCAATTATATGGTTAATTTTGGAGAAGGTACNATGAGGTGCTGAGAAGAAGATATATTCTTTTGTTTTAGGATAAAATGTTCTATAGATATCTGTTAAATNCATTTGGTCCATAACTTCTGTTAGTTTCAATGTGTCTCTGTTTAGTTTGTGTTTCCATGATCTGTCCATTGATGAGAGTGGAGTGTTGAATTATCCCACTATTATTGTGTGAGAAACAATGTGTGCTTTGAACTTTAGTAAAGTTTCTTTTATGAATGTGGATGCCCTTGCATTTGGAGAATAGATGTTCAGAATGGAGAGTTCTTAGTAGATTTTTCCTTTGATGAGTATGAAGTGTCCTTCCTTATCCTTTTTGATAACTTTTGGTTGAAAGTCTATCTTATTTGATATTATAATGACGGACTACATCAGTTTGTTTCTTGGGACCATTTGCTTGGAAAATTGTTTTCTAGTCCTTTACTCTGAGGTAGTGTCTGTCTTTGACACTGAGGTGTGTTTCCTGTATGCAGCAAAAGGCTGGGTCCTGTTTACATATCCAGTCTGGTTTTCTATGTCTTTTTATTGGGGAATTGCATCCATTGATGTTAAGAGATATTAAGGGTCGGGCAGTGGTGGCTCACGCCTTTAATCCCAGCACTCAGGAGGCAGAGGCAGGTGGATTTCTGAGTTTGAGACCATCCTGTTCTACAAAGTGAGTTCCAGGACAGCCAGGGATACACAGAGAAACCATGGCTTAAAAATAAAAACAAAAACAAAAAACAAAAAACAAAAAACAAAAATGAGAGAGAGAGAGAGAGATATTAAGGAATAGTGATTGTTGCTTCCTGCTATTTTTATGTTTGTGTGACTATCTTCTTTTGGGTTTGTAGAAAGAAGATTACTTTCTTGCTTTTTCTAGGGTGTAGTTTCCCTCTTTGTATTGGTGTTTTCCATTTATTGTCCTTTGTATGGCTGGATTTGTGGAAAATATTGTATAAATTTGTTTTCGTCATGGAATACCTTGGTTTCTCCATCTATGAGATGAGTAATTGAGAGTTTTGCTGGGTATAGTAGCCTGGGCTGGCATTTGTGTTCTCTTAGGGTCTCTATGAGATCTGCTCAGGATCTTCTAGCTTTAATAGTCTCTGGTGAGAAGTCTGGTGTAATTCTGATAGGTCTGCCTTTATATGTTACTTGACCTTTATNCCTTACTGCTTTTAATACTCTTTCTTTGTTTTGTGCATTTGTTGTTCTGACTATTATGTGACTGAAGGAATTTCTTTTCTATTCCAACTCTATTTGGAGTTCTGTAGGCCTCTTGTATGTTTATGGGCATCTCTTCCTTTAGTTTCTTCTATAATGTTGTTGAAGATATTTACTGGCCCTTTAAGTTGAGAATCTTCCTCTTCTATATCTATTATCCTTAGGTTTGGTCTTTTCTTTGTGTCCTGGATGTTTTGGATTAGGAGATTTTTGCATTTTGCATTTTCTTTGATTGTTGTGTCAATGTTTTCTATGGTATCTTCTGCACCTGAGATTCTCTCATCTATCTCTTGTATTCTATTGGTGATGCTTGCATCTATGACTCCTGATCTCTTTCCTAGTTTTTCTATCTCCAGGGTTGTCTGCCTTTGTGATTTCTTTATTGTTTCTATTTCCATTTTTAGATCCTGGAAGGTTTTGTTTAATTCCTTCACCTGTTTTTTTGTGTTTTCCTGTAATTCATTCAGGGATTTTTATGTTTCCTCTTTAAGGGCTTCTACCTGTTTACCTGTGTTCTCCTGTGCTTCTTTAAGGGAGTTATTTATGTCCTTCTTAAAGCCCCTATCATCATCATGAGATGTGATTTTAAATCGGAGTCTTGCTTTTGTGGTTTCTTGGAGTATCCAGGGCTCACTGTGGTGGGAGAACTGGTTTCTGATGATGCCAAGTAGCCTTGGTTTCTGTTGCTTATGTTCTTGCCTTTGCCTCTCACAAGAGATAACCTGGTTATCTCTGGTGTTAGCTGGTATTGCTGTCTCTGACTGTGGCTTGTCCATCCTGCAAGCCTGTGTGTCAGTACTCCTGGGAGACAAGTTCTCTCCAGGAGGAATTTGGGTATGGAGAGCTGTGGCAAACAGTCAGCCCCTGGGTGCAGATGGAAGCTGGAAGGATCCTGTCCCCTGCTGTTCCTTGGTTCTTGTCTCCTGATGGCTCCAATCAGGTCCCTCTTAGGCCTGGAATTTGAGCAGAAGTAGTGGTCTCACCTGTGCTCACAGGTGTGTTGGCACTCCTGGGAGACCAGTTCTTACCCACTAGTACTTGGGCATAGGGCACTATGGCACAGGATCAACTCCAGGCACAGACCAGATGCCATACTTTAAAGTTGGGCTTAATGCCTAATGAGCAAAGGCATTTGATAACTGTGTTACTTCTAGTATATGCTTTTTTCAAGTAGCTTCTTTGTGATGGCTGGGTATATTGCTTTGGATTTTGGTGTGAATCTTTAACTCAGGACTGAGGACAAAAGATATGTCAGTGCCTTGGAAAGCACTGGTTTCATTCCACACAGCAGCAGAGTGTCTTTGGGTATGTCATGGTCTTTGGGATAGTCATCTTTAGTAGTAAGTGGTTCTTCTCAGTGCTGGTACACCGGGGTCCTCTCTAATTGCCTTTGGTAGATTTCTTCAGTCCTGAGCATGCATGAATATTCTCCAAAGAACTATGGATGTCAAGAGATGAGATGACCTGGCCCAGCTCTCAAACCTTTCCAGTTCAAGATAAAAGCATGGCTACTCTCTATTTTCTAGATGAGGCAACTTGTGCCCAAGCATTGAAGGGAGTTGCTGTGTTTGCCCTTTTAGCGAATAACAGACACATGATAAAGCAATAGAAGCTCATCTCTGATTCTTCACAATGCTCCGTGCTCCTTATTATGTATGAGCTGGTTATTGATGCAGTTGACCGTAGTTTTCTAACACAAGAGATCAAGTTTTGTGCACTGTGCCTCTGCATGCCCCTTCATCTCATATCATATTACTGCCCTCTCAAAAACAAAAAAAGAACAGAATGTAGAAGAAGGTGATCAGTTCCAATTTGTTAAATATTATACATGTGTGACAGTTGCTGTAACATGTCCATGTTATGGATAGACACATTTGTTAAGAAGAATTTCCATGCAAAGGTTGGAGTCCAACAAGAGTGGCTGGAGTTTTACTTCCTAGCTCGGCTGAGGTTAGACTTGAGCACATACACAGGCCAACCATAGAGTATTTGAGAATGCATTTGAGTATGAGTTGCATCTGTAGGGCCTTGCTGCAGTATGAAGCCACAACTGTGAGTTTCCGTGCACTAGCTACAAGGATGCCACCTGCGCTCTCAGCAGGTACTCCTCACCTTAGCCAAGGAAGCCCACACCTTCTCTTTTGATGACTGTTCTGTTCTCCCACTCGTGTCAAAGTATCACCATAAGAGTACAATGGAGGGCTGGCGAGATGACTCAGTGGTTAAGAGCACTGACTGCTCTTCCAAAGGTCCTGAGTTCAAATCCCAGCAACCACATGGTGGCTCACAACCACCCATAATGATATCTGACGCCCTCTTATGGCATGTCTGAAGATTGCTACAGTGTACTTATGTATAATAATAAATAAATCTTAAAAAAAAAAGAGTACAATAGAAATTTTGGTTCTATGTAGAGTACACAGTATTATACAAGTATCAAGCAAAGTGAACTGAAAACTAAAAACTTATCCACTTATTAAAAGCTAAAGGTGACAATGAAAAGTACATGTTTTAGAAGTTTAAAAGAAATCAATTTAAGAAATTAAAAGAAAAATATTATTATTTTTCCATCACAGAGGCATGCTTCTGAGCATTTTGTTGAACTTAGGCCTGAAAGTGACCATCAATTTCCTGAATAATGTCATAGCTGAGAAGCTGTCAATCATGAGTTTCAGTGTCTTCATTCTCCCTTTTGCATGTTTTGAGCAATCAGTCTCTCTGAACGTTATTTTCCTTATCGAGAGGATGGAGTAAATAAGGATGCCTACACTGCAGGAAAGCAAAAGAGTAAACGTATATAAACTAGAACAGGCATGATACCCAATTATCCTTTTATAAATTTTACCCACTGTTTTGTATACACTAGATCTGCCACCAAATAGCTTTAAAGGGAGTCACCCAGAGTAGTCTTGGATTAATAGAGTGGATCAGCTGGCTAGGGGTTCGAGGACCTAGATTCAACTCCTAGCACCGGGAAAAAAAAACCATACAGATTGATGATAGATAGATAGACAGACAGACAGACAGACAGACAGTAGACAGACAGGGAAGAGAGTGTTTCCTCTTTCTAACGTATCAATGGAGTAAGTACAGATACAGCACAAATCAACCCTCAGTTCACAAAGAAGTCTGAACAAAGATCAGAAAGGAGAGACTAAGACATGCCCGCAGGTTGCGTTCTGGTCTTTTATTTCACTTTTCACTCTCTAGACAGTGGTTTTGAAGCTTGCCCAAAGGCGCAGGCCCAGAGCCAGAAGCTAGGGTTCCAAAGTCTGACGAGCCAAGATTGGCTGCAGTGATTCATAAGGTGTTTGTTTCTCCATAAGGTGGGTTTTGGAAGCAGAACATAGTGCCCTGATTTGAGGACCATTCAGCTGGTCCTCTGTGTGCCAAAAGGAGATCGATAGCTGGCAGGGTCAGGAAGCAGGGCGGGGGGGTGCAAAGGAAGTATTTCCAGGTTGTAACTCCAGTGAGGGGTCAGCAGAGGAGATCATGAAAGCCAGGCAGGGTCCCTGGGCTTGCTGCCCCAAAGGCCTAGGTCAGTGTGTCTCTATCTCAGCCTTGCACAAGAAAATTGCTGCTGTCTAGGGAAAAGAGGAAACTGACCTATATCCTCTTAGAATTGTTCTGACAAAAGAAAAAGAAAAAGAAAAAAAAAATTAGTGGTCTCCAGAGGCTCCAGGGCTGATTGATAGGGTTCGAGTTTGGTATTGTGTTCAGGGCGGCTGATCTCTGTTTTTAAATCACCTCAAAGCACCTCCTATAAACTTATGTGGACAGGTACTTGATGTAATGTGTACAATGAATATAGACAGTGAAAGTATTTAAAAGCCACACTGTGAGTGCCAAGTGAGCAGCGTGGTTGTGGACCCACAGATAGAAGCCACAGAAAGTGAGAAGCTCGGTTAACCAGCCCCTGGGAGGACTGGTCATAACCATGGCTTAGAACAGCAGTTCTCAACCTGTGGGTCATGACCCCTACAGAGGGTCACACATCAGATATTCTGCACATCAGATATTTACATTATGATTCATCTCTAGCAAAATTACAGTTATGAAGTGAGAACAAAATACTTTTATGGTTGTGGGGCTGCACCACGACATTAAAGGGTCAAAGCATTAGGGAGTTTGAGAACCACTTAGAAGAACATGGAGAGCATGACCTTCTTTGCAGACAAAATGACCTTGGGCTTGTCTTTGGTTCAGCCCCCTCACAGGCTCTTGACGTGTGGAGACAAATGTGGTCTGAGAATGGAAGACGTGTTGTGACTTTATTCTGGAAGGTAAGACTTGCAGCTTCAGGTCTGACTTGCTGCTTCTGAATAGCAGCGCACTTCCCAGTTCTACTTCTGATCTGTGGATAAGTAATTACAAAAGTTTTGAATCGAGCTATTCATTTATAATAGATCAATGTTATCCTTCTGCCTGTCCCAACCTACTGCATGGCAACCTGGAAGGCCAGCTTTGTATTCAGAGCTCTGAGTTCCTCGTTGTCTCATGCCAAAGCATAGTAATAGGAGATTGTTGGCCCATTGTCACACCCTCACCAACTTTTCTTCTCCCCTTGAGTTTGGCACAGTCTTCTGATTCTCTGTATATATGTATGGCTCTGCTAAGATGTCTGAGTTCTGTCCACCCCCTGAGGGGGCAGCTACCGCTTAATCTGAGATCTAGGGGTCCAGAGAGCAGGGCATAGCCTGCTCCAGGAAGAGCAGACCTCAGGAAACACTGATGGATGCTGAAGGCTGTGAGGGCCAGGGCTTCTCTGCAACCATGAGCATCTTCTAGAAGAGGGAATATGAACTAGGGGGCAGAAGTCAGGGTAGGAGACCAGGTAAAGGGAGGCCAGGACACAGGCTCTTCTTACATGAACTTCTGGATGCTGTATCTTCTTTTAGCTGCCTTAAAATCTTATTTCCTCTGGAGTGAAGGAGTCTACATTTCTCTTGACTTTTGACTCAGTCCCTGCTCTCTGGATACACTATAAATCTTTAATATAAACTCTAAATGATTTTTGTCTCTGCTCCTCTTCAGTTAGATTGACATGCCTGATTCTAAACTTGGTGTTGAGATGATGACTCTATTTCATTTTATGAATGTATGTGTGCATGCTCATGTATACACACACACACACACACACACACACACACACAGAGACATATGTTTGTTCTCATATGTTTGTATGTGTGCATGTGTGAATGTGGTAGGTAGTGTGCACACAGGCGTGTGCAAATTATATATATATATGTATATATATACATATATATACATATATATAAATATATATATTTGTGGATATGTTCTTATATCTATGTGGATTGGGCAGCTAAGGGATGGGAGAAATGAAAAAGTTATTTTAGACTACAGCCCATTTTGAAAGGATTATCATCTTTTTCAGCCACTATTAAAATCACAGGCCAATGGCAAAATCATATCCTATAATATAGTTGTAGAAAATGAAGCCAAACCAACTGCGTCAGAACAGTACTCTGTCCGGGCACCAGCCCTCAGCACCAACCTGAGCCTTGACCTGCATCCTTACAAGATTCACGTCACAGCCAACAACAACGTGGGGGCTTCTCCTGAGTCCTTGATGGTCCTTTCTAATGATTCTGGACATGGTGAGTCAGCATTGGTCAATTTGGCCTTCATTCTTGAGGGGAACATTGATGATATTTCCAAGTAGTGACAGACAAATAAAGCCATGATTTGAGGCAACCATGTGTGTGTGTGTGGTTAGGCACTTCTTTCAGAGCTGGGTGTATCAGCAGGTTGCAATATGACAGTTCCTTCACAGTGGGACTCCAGCACATTCTGTCCTTGCATTCTTCCACATATTCAAGAGATGATCTAAAATTCATGTGAGTGAATGCAGTCTCATACCAATTATCCCCGAGAGTCAAGACTAGAGACTTTGTCTTATGAGATATGGATTATGTTTACTGTGCCGTGACCAATACTTGGCAACTCTTATCACCTATAAAGAGTTTATGTTACAGCCATGCTGATGGAGCGGGTCTGTATCCACAACACTCAGGAGGCTGAGGCAGAGGGATCATGAGTTTGAGGCCAGTCTCTGCTACATAGTGAGACTACATTGAGAGAGAGAAGACAGTGGTAGGGGCTGAGGAGCCCGTGAATATCATGGATATATCATAAGGAGAGCTGACGTACTCTCTCAGGAGACATTGTAATTTGGCCAAGTTTGTAGAATAACAACAGATGATAACCTGCTAATCTTTCAGCCAACTAAGGATTGAGCAAAGAGGAAGTGATCTCACATCTAAACCTAAGAGTGACATTAATGTCCTTCTTGACTGAGCCGTATAAAATCTGGGCATAGTATATGCTTACCCTCATGCTTTGGAACACTGTACATGACAAAAGACAATAGGGAGGTGACCTGCTGAGGTCATTAATGTACCTTGGGATTATGCCATCCTACAGTTCTTGCTGTAAAGGTGTCAGGGCCTTCTCATGGGGCTAGGAAAGATCGCATGGTTCCATCCCAGTTCAGTTTAAGTTTAGGCTAAGTGAACCATATTAGAAGGTATTTCGTTTTCCAACAAACTGCCTATGTGAAATCCGTTCTATTGCTCTTGAGCAGGGCTACACTTTAACCTTGACACTGAAGATCTTTACCCATTTCCACAAAATTTCACTAAAACCCACAGTTCAGAGTTTTCTGGGCATCCTGCTTCACCTGGAAGTTCTAATTACTAGTTAATCATTGCATGAACTAAGATGTTGCTCACCTTCCCAGGTCATTGTTACACAGCTCTAGACATAAAGTAAAAGTCATTGAGATGCTTTCTTCAGAGCGCTGACTCACACCACTTCCTCCCCTTCCTCCATCAAAGAAAGAAATCGGTCTCACGGAAAAACTGACATTTCCTCTTCGCTTGTTCAGAGATGTCAGGAATGTGGACCCCCCCCCCCTCTTTAAGAGCACTGGAGACTCAGAGCAGCGGGAACAGATTTATTTCATGACTTTACGAGACTGAGTGTGACGGGGGAAAGGCCATTGCTGGAGCACGAAAGACAGCTTTTGTCACCCTAATACACAAGTCTGCCCCATCCCTTTCCACTTTGGCTGAGCCATCAAAAAATTCAATCTCACAAACTCGTCCGGGACTTGCCATGTACCGTTGCCATTCCACAAACAAAATCTGTGCTGGATTCATCGGGATGTTTATTTAAACCCTATCCGTTGGGTGGCCTGGCAGGAAAGCTTGGCTGCGAGTAATCTGCTACTCTCTGGCTGCTGGTGGTGAGAGCTAGCCTTAGCAAACGTCTCAGCAAGGTTCCAGTGTTTTCTGTTCCCTTGGAGTTGCTGGAGGCAACTCTTGAAAGCGAACCATTACACATACATCACAAGTGTACACGAGACATCCCAAACGTAGGGCCCTAATCCTTAGCAAGCTGCTGCTTTGAAGCAGGCTCAGAAACAGGATTTAAAGAGGACTAGAGATAGTGAGGAACACCTGTACTCAGTCCTCTATAGCACTTAGAGGTCCTTACCCGTGAGCTACTGTGTTAGTCCACATCCCCATGGGTATGACAAAGTACCGGAGGGAAACAAACTGTAAGAAGGTAAAGTGTGTTCTGGCTCAGAGTTGTAGAGACTGATATCGTGGTTGGTTAGTTTGTTGGGTTGGGGGCTGTGGGGAAGATGAATATTGGTGTGGGTAGCTTGTGGAAGAGCAAAAGCTACTTGCCTCATGGTGCTTGGGAAGCAAAAAGAGGACAGCGCCAGGGTCCCAATCTCTTCTTTCCTAGCATTGCCCAGGAATCTAACTTCAGTCTTCCAGTGTCAACATCTGAAAGGTTTGACTGCTTCCAAAGAGAGCCACAATCTGGGGACCAAGGCTTTAGGTACAGAAGCGCTTGAGAGACATTTTAAAGCAAAACCATAAACAAACATTACAACTGTTGGTTTCTTTCCTTCCTTGGAACTTGTAAACACACACACACACACACACACACACACACACACACACACACACACTGAACTGATCAGAAGTATTATTCTATTTGTTTCTGCACAGAAGAAGTCCAGGAAAAGACAATTAAAGGTATAAAGGATGCCTTCAATATTTCTTGGGAGCCCGTATCTGGAGACACGATGGGCTATGTTGTGGACTGGTGTGCACATTCTCAGGACAAATACTGTGACTTGCAGTGGAAGAACCTTGGTCCCAACACCACAAGCACCATCATCACCTCAGGTGAGAGTTCTCTGCACTCTTCCTTGCATAGTCCTTTTGCAGGAAGTTCAGCATAGACTTCAGTTCTGGTCTACATATACTTGGCGCTAGGCTAGGCTAACGACTCTGAAGTGACAAGTCCAGTGTGGTTGCTTGGAGAACAGGCTTTCTGGGAATGGATTCTGACCTTTGGACTTAAAAAATCTACTGCAGCAGACTATGGAAATGTAGACCCATAGTGCAGATCTTAACAAATATCTCCTCTAAATGAGAGGGACATCGGAACCGTTTGCAGAAAGCTTTTGCATATGCAGAGAACAGTACACACTTGGGACATTGAGCCCATAGAGTTAATGGAAACAGAATTGGCTTTCAATTTCAGTGAACTTTTAGGCATGAACTCTCCCCTCCTGCAGTGAATCTACAACTTGACAATCCCTGCTGCTTTAGGGAGGTCAAAGGGGCTCAAGGGTGTGGCTTAAGTAGGAAGCGCAGGAGGAGGGACTGATGTGGGAATCATCTAGATGCAGAAAGTGATGGAGACCCCTGAAAGATTCAGGGGCCCCGAGAGCACGGATGAGGGAGCCCAAGAGCACAGGTGAGGCCCGCTGAGGATCCTGGCTCCAGAGCACATGACAGTCTCTATTGACTGGAGACAGCACTGTGCTCGTGACATGGAAAGTTCTAAGGCCTAGTGGAAGTGGGGTGGGGTGGGGGGAATTACTAGTGGAAAGAGTGGGAAGATCTTGAGAGAGAAGCTACGAGGGGTTGCTTGCTTACTGCCCATCCTTTCCTGCTCAGCTCAAATGATGTCACCGTGTCTTCTGAAAAACCTTTGACGTCTCTTCTCTAGATGATTTTAAACCAGGGATTCGTTACAACTTCAGGATTTTTGAAAGGTCTGTGGAACACAAAGCTCGGTTAGTAGAGAAACAAAGAGGATACACCCAGGAACTGGGTAAGTGGAACGCAGTTGGCATGAAGACTTGTGCTGGACCATAGTTCTGTGTTTAGAAAGATTTTGTTCCCATATTTAATTTTATGGTTCCATTTTAAAAGGGGGGGGCATTAAGTTTTTAAAATAATATAAATGAAACATCTTCATTCTAGAAGATGTCTAAAACATTATATAAAAGAGGATGCAATCATTGCTAATTTTAACACCCAAAGAAAGGGTAACATCCAGTTAGTCTTACTGTACACTGATACCCGTTTCTCTATAGTGATAAACTCTTTTAAATAAATGGAATACTCGACAAAGGTCTTCAACTTCTTGCTTGATTAACGCCACAAAATATGACTTAGCCACTGTGCTACTTCTGTGGTGGGAAAGAACCCCTCTGCATATGCCAAGCCACCTATTGTTGGACAATTTAGCATGATTGCAATGATTTTTTTCACTTAGAAACTGAAAAAATCTGTCTTTGAGTATCTTGTAGCTCCAAGTTACAAACCTCTCTTTTGCTGACCACTCTCTTGTGTCTGAATTACTTTCATTTTAGCTAAGTCTTTGTCTCTATCCATAATCGTGTGTGTGTGTGTGTGTGTGTGTGTGTGTGTGACATACGCGCACCCACACATACATGCAGGTGAATGTGGAGGCCAGAGAAATCCACTATCATTTATCAGGTACTCTATACCATACTTTTTGAGTTTGTCTCTCACTGGCTTCAAGCCCCAAAAATCTCTGTCTTCCCCTCCACACACACTGGGCTTTCAAGCAAACACCACCACTCTCGGCTTTTTGCTTGTGTTCTGAAGAGCAAACGCAGGCTCTCACATTTAAAAGGCAAGCACTTTACCAAGTGAGCTGTCACCTATGCCTATGATGATGGTGTTCGATTGACTCCTAGACATACAATCCTTGGGTCAAAGTGTTTCAGCTTCAAAAAAAAAAAAAAAAAAAGCTCATTTCTTTTAGAATTGCTATGAGATTACCTCCTGTAAACATTTACCCCCTTCCGTAGTACCAGAATGGGATGCTCACTCTTCCCACTGGAATGCTTGGCATTCGGGACTCTGGACTCTGAAAGTGGCCTCCTGGTTGTCTTACCGATCAGAATGACTCTAAAGTTGTTTCTTCGGGGGAGCTGACCCAGTATTCATGGTGGGCAGAGAGGAAAGGAGGAGGCGTGGTGTTTTTGAACGTATCTCTGTGTACAGATACTGTGTGTGTGTGTGTGTGTGTGTGTGTGTGTGTGTGTGAAAGAGAGAGGGGGGGGTTACTGGGTATAGTTCCAGAGTGTCTGATAACACACATTGCCTTGTTCTTGGAATTAACTTCTCCAAATCCCCTCTCATACTAAATATACTTTGCCTTTTCTGTCCCTTCCTCTTCGTGTTTGTAGATTCTCTGGTTCAGAAAATGCTGTTGAGACCTCAAGGCCAGGACCAAACCTAGGACAGACCTTCTATTTTCCACGTTTCCCCCTCTGACTTTTCCACAAATGACTTAATCTCTCTATGTATTTATGTCTTCATTTATGAGAAGTTTAAACGAGATAGTTTCTCAGCTCCTTCCAAGCATGAAGAACTGTGTCTCAGTGCCAGAGTTCCCATGGAAAAAGATAAAACCCCTTAACTTGACAGAAGCTCAACATCCTGAGGTGCCCGTGGTCTGTGTCTAGTTTAATGACCACTTCCACATCATGACTCGTTCTTGCCCCGTCTTCTCTTCCTTTCCTAGCTCCTTTGGTGAATCCAAAAGTGGAGATTCCTCACTTGACCCCTAACTCCTTCGTTCTAAGATGGCCGGATTACGCCAGTGACTTCCAGGCTGGTTTTATAAAAGGGTACCACGTGTATGTGAAATCCAAGGAGATGCAGTGCAACAAAGACTGGGAAAGGACCCTCCTTCCAGGTGATGCTCAAGTTCTTGGTTGTTCACTTAGACTCAGAAGATCTCACGGGTTGGGAGCCACAAAAGCGAGGCTGAGTCTGTTAGCAGAGTTAGGGAAAAGTTCCCTTACATGCCAGAGCCAGGCTGGGGACTGGACTGATGCTCTTCCCATCCCATTTTACAACCAGTAGCAAAACAAAAAGGGCTGTGAGTAGAGGAAGAGGAATTTTAATTCAGCTAAAAAAAGTCATGTGGGCCTGACCATCAGCCCCTAAAGAAATCCTTCCACTTTGAAAACCTGTCTGTTTTCCCAGCCTCTCCTAAAATAGGAAACAAAAACACTTTGTCAAAAGGTATTAGATTTACTCATACGTTTGTGGTGCTGAGGACCAACTGCGCGCCTCCCGCATACCATGAGTAAGAAGTCTGTAAGCCACATCTCTGGTGCCAGCTTATTTTCCCTGTGTGTGCCTATTACTTCTGGCAGAACTCTCTACCTGTATTATTGCCACTCCCTGCTTAGTGGATATTTTGTTTATTGTGGCACACCCTGAACACTGTGAGATTATTATTTGATTCGAGGTTGGCTTAAGGATGCCTATGGTACCAAGAGAGCAGGGGTATCAATGCCTGGCTACCGCATAAGGTTTCTGCCACGTTCTTTGCTTTCCTTCTTCATAAGTCAGGTGCCTTGCATCCCAGGCTGGCTTAAACTTACTATGTAACTGAAGATGACCTTGGGCTTCTGCACTTTTCCACTGGGATTACAGGCGTGTGCCATCATGTCCAGTGTCTGTTGTGTTGGGAGTTAAGCCCATGACCTGTGCGTGCTAGGCAAACAACTCTACTAACTGGCCACAAGCGGGGTTCCACCATGCCCTGAATATGATTCTCTTGACAACGTTGTTTTTCACTCACAGATAATTCGGTCCTCTGTAAATATGACATCAGTGGCTCAGAGACAAAGACACTCACCGTGGGAAACCTTCAGCCAGAGACCCTCTATGAGTTTTTCGTCACTCCATATACCAGCGTTGGCCCAGGACCCAATGAAACGTTCACAAAGGTCACAACTCCAGATGCACGTTGTGAGTTTCTCCAAAGCAAATGATTCCCTCAAGGTTGACTTCCTATGCTTTCTTAGATAAGGACATTTCAATCATTTCTTCCCTCTTCCCCCTGCCTCCATTCCCTTTTCTCCATTCCACACATAAATGTTATTCAGAATCCTGTTCCAGACCCCAGGTCAAATGGGCAGTCACCTGACCTATCATGATCTAGAAACTTCTCATCTTTCTCACGGACACTGGATGTCTGTCTCTGGGAGTTAGTCTCAGGGTGACTTGAAAGTCACAGCATATTTTGGAGTTGACATCAGAAAGCTACCGGCTTCTCACTCCAGCAGGCCCTGGATGATGGTGGATAGCCTTCTGCCTCAGACTTCCTTCTGGCTGGGTTTTCTGAGCTGACTGGCAACTTTTGGCTCTGCTAGGGCTTCTGAAGATAGAGGTTAGTAACTTGCACTAGATCAGGCCATGAATACTGGGTCAGCTCCCTCAAAGGAAGAATTTCAGAGTCATTCTGATTGGTAAGACCACCTTCAGAGTCCAGAGACCTAAATGCCAAGCATTCCAGTGGGAAGAGCTAGCGTCCCATTCTGGTACTGGGACAGGTGGTGGTTCCCTACCAAATGATGGGTCAACTTAAGATTCCTTTGAATTGCTGAGGTGTAAAAGCAGGACCCATTCAGAAGAAGATCTTCTTTGCAGTGTGATCTATTCCCAGGATGGTGGAATGCAGGATGGTGTGGCACAAGCCACTGCTCCAACAGCCAGGCCATTCCAAAGGGAGTCTGCGGCAGTCAGCAGTAGCTGCCGTGAAGCCGGGCTGTCGGCAGGCTGGGTGTGTGGGAATGCATCCTCTTGCAGTACTCAGAACTTACAGTTTTGTCAGAATGTTGTCCCTTGCCAGGCAAGGGGCACCTGGAGTTAACTTTTCAGAAGTTTTCAATACTCACCTGATGGCAGTTAAAATCAAACAGATGGAAAAACAAAACAAAAATAAATATTGGCAAAGATGTAGGAAAACTGGAACTCTTACACCTTGTATGTAGGGAGAAAAATGTCGGCAGAGTAGCTTAGGGAAACTGGTTGTGTTAGTGTCTTCTAAGGAAAGTGTATGCTCAATGTGGAGCTCAGACCCTCATTTCTTGTTATACAGCTTAAAGAAATTTTGTCTGTATATAGGTATACACTCATATACACCACAAACATCTACAGATGAGTATTAGAATAGAATGTCCACATCTGCACAATTCCAGACTCACAAACTGGAAGTATCCACTCGCTGTCCTGTGAGAAGGATAAACAACTCTGCTATAGCCACACACTGGAGTATCATATAGTAATGAAAACAACATGTCTACAGTTATAAACTTACATGGTGCAGCAAGGAGTGACAGGAAGCAGGTAGGAGTTCTGCTGTGAGGTTCTATGTCAGAGCACAGGAAGACACCGCCATCACACTCTGAAAGGCCAGCCTGCTTGGAGATACACAGTGCCGGGCTCCCCTGGGTAATGCTCCTCTTGATCTGTACACTGGTTAGATGGATGTGTCAGGGTAGTAAGAAATTAATTGAGCTGTATGCAATCTCTACATCCACATCTTTCTCTCTCTCACACACACAGGTTGAATATGCTAAATTGGAAAGTCCAAATTCCAAATCAAAACATTTTGAGGGCTACCATGCCACAAGTGGAAAAGAAAATTCAACTTCTGGCCGTGTATAAAGGGACACACTGCATGCACTGCATAAAATTATCTTCAGTCTATACAGTGCAGATGAATCTTGTGTGAATTTTGTAATCAGACTCTCATCAAACATCACACCATGGATATGCAAATATTCCCCAAATCAAAGCAATTTGAAATCCTAAGAGCCTCTGGCTTCAAGCATTTCCAATAATGGATACCCATCCCCCACTTACCCTTCAGTAAAGAGTATGTAAATCCATACTTTTACCAAATTTTAAAACCAATCACAGCACTTGAAGGTCTTGAGAATAAGTATTCTCACCACACTGGTGCGGGCCTCTACCCAGGTGGGGATCCAAACCAAGTTGTTTGTGTGTGTGTGTGTGTGTGTGTGTGTGTGTGTGTGTTTCTAGTCCAGGCAGGTGAGGAGCGAGGAGGGTGAGGGAAGCACACTGAAAGAACAGGACCACGTGTGCATGTATACAAACTGCCCTCAGAGCCTGCCCAGTCATTTGCCTAGGACGTTCTCTATACACAAGCCAAGTGATTGACTAGTTGAGTTACAAGCACTAAAAATAGTAGTGTTGGACACATTTGAGAAATAAAGCAGAATTATTAAAGGTGGTTTAGGTGCACAAGGATAAGGGAATGTAAGACAAGGTTTGTCTTCTTCTCCAGTCTGCAGCCCACTGGTCACATATAACCCAGTTCTGAATGTGGCCCAACTTCGTTAAAATAATATCATTTATGTGATTTTTTTTTGGTAGCTCTATTGTATAACTCCTGAGTGTGAACTTGATAGGAGATGACTCTGTCACAATATCAAAAGGTCAGACACTCCTGTACCTAGCCAATTTTTAATATGTGAAAATACTCCCACCTACCACAGAGCTAGGGTAGTGTCTTAGTTTGCTGTGAAGAGATACTGTGACCAAGTCAATTCTTATAAAGGCAATTTTTTATATATGATAAGCAACCTTATAATCTCAGTGGCAAACAGGTATTTGCCTTCTGATCAGAGGTTCCATGCCAATGTGGCTTGGCTGACTGGGCCACACTGACCCCTGGGCTTGGGTCTGGTGCAGGTATTTTTCATATAAAGTCATTTGTGAAAAGCAGCAGTACATTGGGCATACTCTTTTCATGGTGGGTGAAAGAAGAGAATGACTATACAAGCATATTTGAGGCCTCTCCTTAGACCACAGCTATGACCCATTGATCATCATACTGGCCAAACTAAGGCATGTGGTTAAGCTCCCAGGCAAGAGGAGGAAAATACTCCCACCTACCTCAGAGCTAGGGTAGTGTCCTAGTTTGCTGTGAAGAGATACCATGACCAAGACAACTCTTATAAAGGCAAACGTTTAATTGGGGCTGGCTTACAGTTTCAGAAGTTCAGTCCATTATCATCATGGTGGGAAGCATGACAGCCTGCAGCCAGGAGGAGGAGGAGGGTCTCTTTTTTCACTGGGCAGAGCCTGAACACTAGGAGACCTCAAAGCCTGCTTACACAGTGACACACTTTCTCCAACAAGGCCACACCTCCTAATAGTGCCCATTCCCATGGGCCAAGCAGATTTAAGCCACCCTATGTAGGGATTGAAAAACTGGACAGTTATGGTATCTTCTATCAGATGTAATGAGTTTGAACTATGGAGTGTTTGTTGACTCATGGCAAAGGGCATCCTGCATTGGTTGGTGTCTCGAATGGGCCACGTTGGCCTTAAACTCCTGCTACTTCTGCTCTGCCTCTTTCGTGTTAGGAGGGTTACAGGCATGCACCGCCATCTCCTTTGTCTTCTCTCTTTCTAGTCAGGCAAGATGAAGATTGAGTTTTCCCTTTAAGTTCCACTCAGTTAAGTTTCTCTAAATCTAATACATAAGACCTACTCATTTGTGAGAAGTGGTTTTCTTTTTTCAGAACTAAAACTCATTTTAGAAGACTCCTACTGAGTCTTGGATAAATACATGGAGTCGAGGAGCAGTAAACATGGAAAATTCGTCACCCCCCCAACCTTTTCTTTCTTTAAGGAGGCCAACCCATATGTAAAGATGATTCCTTTCTCTTTTCTTCTTTAGCCCACATGCTGCTGCAGATCATACTACCCATGACCCTCGGCATCTTGCTCAGCATCATTGTCTGCTACTGGAAAAGTCAGTGGTAAGTGGAGAGGAAGCCTTCAGTCAAGAGTTAGGGACAGACCATAAGACAGAAGTGATACGGAATAATATGGGGAAAGGAGGAGGGGGAAGAGCAAAGATACGTAGGGGAGCATTGCAATCTAGGTGACGAGTTTGCCTTCTGGGTTACTGGATGAGGAAAAGAAGACTCACGTCTTGCCGATACTTGAGAGCGCTCGCTCTTACCGGACCCTCTGAATTGTTCATCACTCTTGTTTTTGCCATTCTTCCAGGGTGAAGGAGAAGTGCTATCCTGACATTCCCAATCCATACAAGAGCAGCATCCTGTCACTCATAAAATCCAAGGTAAATGTGAGGATGCTGTATGTTTACCATGCCCGTAAAGAACTAATCCAGCCGGGCATGGTTGCTCATGCCTGCAGTCTCTGCTTATATGAGCCTGAGTCCAGTCTCATCTATATAGTTAGTTCTAAGGCTATGTAGTGAGACTCTCTTTCAAAAAAACTAAAAATGTGTGTGTGTGTGTGTGTGTGTGTGTGAGAGAGAGAGAGAGAGAGAGAGAGAGAGAGAGAGAGAGAGAGAGAGAGAGAGAGAGAAGAAAAGAACTCATCTTGGTTTGAGGCTTTATTGATCAGCTTTCTTATACATCTTCAGGAAAAGCTAATAAATTAGAAGCATAAACACAGTGATGAGGCAGGCTGGACTAGGGTACATCTCTGTGGCAGAGTAGCCTTGCCTAGCACGAGTGAAGCCCTGGTTTTGATCTATCCCAGCATCGATCAAACAAATGTGATTACACCTTACTCATTGCGGTCTACCAGAAAAGTCAGTGGTGAGAGAGGAAGGCTTCATCCAAATGGGAGTCAGACAGACTCCTAAGACAGAAATGACTTGTTCTGTCCTGGTGAGTCATATGGTTTTTGTCATAACCTTCAAGTTAACATATGGCCAGGAAGGAATGGGAAACTCTCAGTGCACACTGTACACACGATACACTTGGATACTCCCTCTTGTGCATTTATCTTAACATATGTTTGATTCCTTTGCAGAAGAACCCTCACTTAATAATGAATGTCAAAGACTGCATTCCAGATGTCCTTGAAGTGATAAACAAAGCAGAAGGCAGCAAGACACAGTGTGTAGACTCTTGGAAACTTCACACTGAAGATGTATCCACCAAGCCTCCAGTCGTGCCAACAGAAAAGGATGCCTCAGGGCCTGTGCCCTGCATCTTCTTTGAGAATTTTACTTATGGTCAGTCAGCTTTTGATTCTGGTTCCCATGGCCTCGTTCCAGGTCCCCTAAAAGACACAGCACACCAACTTGGACTATTGGCTCCACCTAACAAGTTCCAGAACATATTAGAAAATGACTACATGAAGTCCCTGGTCGAAAGTCTGACTGAAGAAGAAACTAGCTTGATTTATGTGTCGCAGCTGGCTTCACCCATGTGCGGAGACAAGGACACACATGCCACGAATCCACCCATGCCAGTGCATGGTTCAGAGTATAAAAGGCAAATGGTAGTTCCAGGGAGCCTCAAATTACCTTCTCTGAAGGAGAATAACAGCTTGACCTCATCGGTCCTCTTAGGCCAAGGTGAACAGTAAACACCAAGCAGCACAAATGCACTCCATACACTATAGGCACTTTGGGGGATGTAGCTGTTACCATGCCAACATCACATGCCCTGGTTGCTTCCATGGGCTTGGGGTTGGTGGGGGAGACTCATTATCTGCAGTGCTGATTTATCAACGATCACTACAGACCGATAGACTGAGGACCAGAACTATATAATATGGTATTCACCCTGAAGGCTTCCTTAGAAATGGCAGGATCCGGGAGCATGCTGACCTTGTCATTATTTGGTCCAGGTTCACCCTTATTGCAGTAGCTTGACATAGGGTATAAGCCAGTCAATTCACAGAGCCTACCTACTCAAAACTACACGAGGCTGTGGTCCTAGGATTTTGGTTTGCAGTGAGAAAACATCTTCGTGTAAACTCACGCTTAATAGTTTAAGGGTAAAACAAGTGGGTCAGATTAACAAGTGGGTTTTGATTAGCACCACAAGAGATCGATTACTTTTATCATGCAGATTTATCACATTTAATGGAAAGGTTACAAACTAGAATTTGGCCATACCATACCTTGAAATGAGAACTTGTAGTTAATGAGAAAGCAAAAAAGAACTCTCTTCATGTCTACACCGTCACTAACCAGTAAGATGTGCTGATGGACAGGAGACTCTCCTTAGGTCTCCTGCTGACTAGTTTACTGTAGTAAAACAGGATTGCAATGAGCTCCAGACTTGCTGCCCAGGTGACTGCATCCTGTTCAACAGACTCCAATCCTCCTCTTTAGGTTTTGACTACCTCAGAACAGGAAAAAAAAAGGACATTTCATTGAGTGATGCCTTTTACATATAATATACACCCCCCACCCGGCCCCGCCCCAAGCTCTCTCTAGATGACCTAGTTCACAAGCCGATCTCTGCTCTTTGCTTTACACGCTTGGTTATCTGGTTCAAGAGAATTCTGTCTCACATTCCTGTTGTGCTAAAATACTATAGCCCCAGGACTGGGTATAATTTAAACTGTAGAAGTCAGTTGTGTTGGGCCCAAAGCATGTCTTTTGACAAAATCTACTTGGTCCTATCTGTGGGTTTCACATCAAGATTCAACCAACTTCAGAAAGAAGATATTCAGGAAAAAAAAAATTGTCTGTACTAAATGCATAGACTTTTGTTATTTCATAAATAAGGTATTGACAATTTCCATAGCACTTACACGCATCAGGTCTCAGGCCACAGCATGGAGGAGTACTCACTGTATACAATGCTATTTTTAGGTTAAGGCCTGAACTTCTGAAGATCTTGGTAACAGCACAGCTCCTGTTATCAACTCCTGGAATGCGCCACAGAGGAATGACTATATGTAACAGCTGAACACTTACGCTGGTTCCTTCCTCTTAATGCTTGTCACATTGCAGAACAAGGTGGTGAGGTGTTCCTTTTGTTGTTAGCTAAGTGGGGTAGCAATGATGACTTTGTGCACATGTGCAGCTGTGAAATGCTATAGCATGTGCTAAGGCATGTGGCCACAGAACGTAGTAACAGCAACCACGGATGTTCAACACAAGCTGTCCAATCTTCTCTTTACATGATAGCAAGCCTTTGCTAGAAAACACGGCTACAGACTAACCTAGGATCAGCCAGTATCTTGAATAGTGTCGGTGGGAGAAGACTCTGCTCAGTATTGCAAATACTCTGTTTACGTTGTCTTGTCAATGGACTTCTCACTGGACACTTGCACCAAGAAATGTTAATGACATTGATTTGTGATTTTTTTTGTTTTTTATTTCAATTTTGGTTAAAAAATAATCCACAAAACATTTGTTTCAATAAAGCCCAAATTAAAACATTTCACGATCACATTGTTTTAATTTCCTTAATAAAATAAGGACTTAACAGCACACATCTGTGTTCAGAAGCACATCCCACTGTAAGTCTTCTTCCTCCCTCCCTATGGGTTCCTTCCTCTGTCTATGTGACAGTTCTCACCCCAACAGCAACAGAAGTAACACCAGACTTTGAGTCTGGCTTATCCCTGTAAATGTCATACAGTTTAGAGCTGAATAGAAGCCAGTGTGAATATACCCCAGTTTTTTTTATCCCTCTGTCCATGGTTCCTTAGGCTAGTTCCTAGCTAGCTATTGTAAACAGAGCAGTGATGAACAGATACACAAATATTTCTGTGCTATGCTGATGTATCTGCCAAGTAGGTGTACATGCAGAAGGGGTATGTTTGGGCCTATTTGCAGTTTAAGGAACCACCGCTGACATCCATAGCAACTGTAGCTGTCTACCACTGTAAAAGGTTACTCTACCCCACATCCTCATCAACATGCCTTGGGCTAGAATCCCAAAGCTCTGAATTTGCCTTTGTATTGATGGCTAAGGTTGTACACTTTTTCAGATTTTTTTTCCCCTCCTTTAAAAATGTCTACTCAGCCCATTTACTGATAATTTCACTTTTCTGAAGTTCCTTATATATTCTATGTATCAATTCCTTAAGACTCCACGAGAAAATTATCAGATATGATATACACATTCAGCAAGTTGCAGGATACAAAATCAGCATTTAAAAACTCAGCAGCTTTTCTATATTCCAATAATGGACTTGCAGAAAAAGAAAATCAGACCCAACCAAGGAAATGAAAGACCTTTTCAAGTACTTTAGAAATTGAAGATAATAATGTAAAGGAATTTTAAACCAGCAACATGGCTGCTCTGGCAAGGGATCACATGCAAAGACCTTTTAAGTCTCTATGATCTGGCCAGAATACAGACATCCCCTGGAGAATGGTATGATTTGGCTGGAATACAGATACACCCTTAGTACACACCTTCAACCCCAATGTATGTAAAGTTAGTTTGTAGAAGTATGCAGCCATCTTTGAAAATGGTGTCTAATTGAGGAGCAGACAAAGTGATGAATTGGAGAAAGATATGACGGAATGAGTCAGAGATAGGATATGCCCAACTCTTATGAGGACAGACAGGAAAGAAAGGGGACGTCAGAGAGTAGGGGACAAGAGAGGGAGGAGGCAGTTTTACAGGGACAGTGTTACAGAGACAGGTTGCAGGTGAAGACAGAAGAAGCCAGTACTGCTAGAGTTTGAGGCAAAGCAGAACAATTCAGTCCAAAGCCAAGAGAAGCCAGTTTGAATTAGTCAGCTTGGAGAGTTTGAGCTAGAATAGCTGACTTGAGCTAGCCAGCCAGAGTTCAGAAAGAACTAGAAAGGGTGAACTTATTTTAGCAGTAAGCCTCCAAGACAATTATATCTTGCAAATAAGTTAGATTTACACATTAGAAATGGAAATACTGCCATGGGCCTAGATTAGTAGAATGCTATAAAAATGACTGTTAGTACATATGATTGATTACGCATCCAATGGAATTTCCATAAAAATTCAAATTGCATTCTTCATAGAACCAGATAAAATAATCTTCAAATTTACATGGAAGTAAAAAAGACCCTGAATAGCCAAAGCAATTCTTAGCACAAAGAGCAAATGCTGGAGATACCATAATACCTGACCGTAAATTATAACCTCCAAGCCATAGAAAACCATATAAAATGGGCACAAAGAGACATATACATGAATGACATACAGCACCAGACTCAGAAACAGACATACCCAGAAACAGCCACCTAATACATGACAAAGGTACAAAAATAGACTCCAGTAAATGGTGTTGGAAGGACTGAAATTTCCCATCTGTATGGCTGAAATTACATTCGATTTCTTTTACTCTGTACAAAAATTAAATGGATCAGAGACTCCAATGTAGGCCTGAAACTCTGAAAACTACTAGAAGGAAACATCAACAAAAACACTTTTAAGATATGGGCACAGGTGGCTGGGCAGTGGTGGTGCACGCCTTTAATCCCAGCACTTGGCAGGCAGAGGCAGGCGAATTTCTGAGTTCGAGGCCAGCCTGGTCTACAGAGTGAGTTCCAGGACAGCCAGGGCTACACAAAGAAACCCTGTCTCGAAAAACAAAACAAAACAAAACAAAAAGATATGGGCACAGGCAAGCACTTTCTGAAAAGAACTTTTAACAGCTCAGGACACAATGCCAAGAACTGATAGGTGGACTACATGAATTAAACGTCCCTGCAGAGCAAACAACCAGCCAAGTGAAGAGACAGTGAAGAGCGTGAGATTCCTGCAGTTCACTAGGCCAGAGCCTAGTTCATCAAGAGACAGTCTTAAAAAGATGGAAAGAGGGATGCACTTTGGCCTCTACGTGTACATAGATGTCCCTGCACAGTCAGTCTGCATGTGTCACCCTCAATGTTGATCTCATTTACAAACTATGTATTTATAAGAAAATATAAGTTGAATTAGACTAAAGGTCACATCAATGAGCTCTGTTGACTAAGCCTGCTTTGTCTCCAATGGCTTAGAAAATACTGAAGTATTCTAAAACCCCAAAGGGTAAAATGGAGATGAAGTTTTCAGAATCAGCTGTCAAACGAGATCATGAGTTATCTCCAATTTCTGGCTCTAAGTGTATGAAGCTGGCCTAGTGCTCCAGATGAGCACCAAGAAAACCACAGCGCTTTGAGATATTATTTCATGAAACATTCATTAGAATTTTAGTACAGTGGTTTGAGTATTTTTAACGTTTTGTGTAGATATGTTTGCCTCCACCTGTGCCTGTGTACCTGTGTATATGCCTGATGCCTAGAGACCAGAAGAGGAAACTAGCGTTACAGATGGCTATAAACCACCAGGTGGGTGCTGGAATTTGAACCCAGGTCCTCTGGAAGAAGAGCTAGTGCTCTTAACCACTGAGCTATGTCTCCTGCTATTTGAATACTTTCATCTGGAGAAGTTTTAAAAATAAAACCTATCATTGTCCTATTCAAGTATGATAGTATTAGGCATAATATTACCCTCTTCATCTGGGTGTCAACTACACTTCTAGTAAGCGCATTGTAGTGTGGGAGCAATGATATGAACACACAGGGGTCCACAGTCCAAACACCTACAACCAGCTTGCTTAAGGTGGGGAAACAGACTTTAGCAACTGTCACAGCGAGTTTCTCAGCTGGCTCTTTCCTTGTGGCGCGATATTCTAGCCAAGGTGACATGGGCTCAAGCGAGTGTGTGCAGACTGCTGAACATCAAACCACTTACATGGTGTTCGTTGTTTTAACACTACCTCACCAAGTCCAGAGCTCCTCTAGTTAAAGACGTTTCTATGTCCAAATCCTTCACAATAATGATTTGAAATTGAAGAGTAAGCATGTCACACTAAATTTGGAAGAGTGCCAAGGGAGTACAATTGGAGCCTCTTTTCGTGGTACAAGACCATCCCCATTTATAGACTCAAAAACCCCCATTTACTAGAAAACACACCTGTCAACATCAGCACGTGATTCACACCAAGGCCCCAATGAGACACATTAAATTTTCAAATAATGCCAACACCACCACCAGTTTAAGAATTTTAAGTACATTTTATTAACAATGAATCCCTTTGATAAGATTATGCTTCAGGAGGCTTTAATGCCCTTAACATAAACTGTACACATTGTACAAAAACAATACAACCACAATAACAACAACAACAAAAAAAATCAAAGTGAGCAAAACCATTTAGGGACAAATCTTATTTAAATTATACACAACTCAATGAAATATTCTTAAGGAAAATATATAAATACTTTTTCTTTCTATGTTACAGTTATACAATATAAATCAGATTTCAATGTCTGTTCAGTGACCTACAAACACCAGAACCTCCAAAAATGTAGCAGCGTATTACTAAATTAAAAAAAAAAAAAGTCATGTGGTCAGAGAGCATTAAGTCTGAGATTCTCTTTATGATCCCTTACCACTTTTCAAAGCTAATTTAATTTACATCATTTGTTTCACAATGCATCATTAGGGTTTTTGACAGGGTAGTAATGGAACATTTTTCCACAATCATACATTAAAAATTCTAACCACTCCCACTCTGCCCCAAGACTTTGCATTTTGTGCTAGATCAACCTAGTTGGGGAAATTGTAAGATATGTTTTCTTTTTGGCATAAATTAAATTTTCACACTAAGAATTATAGAGTCAAAATGTGCAATCCATGCATCTGTGGCAGAGCTATCCACCTAACTATAAAAATACTCAAAGGGGCGGAATCCCACATTCTGAGAATCATGTCAATGTACTATAATGAACCCCCGGGGAGCTGAAATGAAAAGAAAACGGCTCTTTGTAAAGACTAGCACAGGCTCCTGTGCTTCCTCAGCACTGCCCTCAGGGTCACTGGCAGGCTGAGGTGAGACTCAATGTAGAGACACTCTCCTAGCTAAGAGATGTGAAGGTGGAACAACAGGCTTTGTCAGTATGGAGGAAATGGAGATGCTCCCAACCCACACTCAGGAAAATCTGAAATGCTTATTGCAAGCAGCTCTTCTTAGAAGTCTCCCAAACAATTCTACTTTTCTTTCATGAATTGTGAATTTGGGACAAAATGGAAGTAAAAGGAGGGGGAAAAACTTTACTTCCAAACTATATTTCCAAAGAGGTCACATGTTCTTCTCACACAAAATTAGCACCTAACTCTTATCACAGGAGAATATATAATTATATTCTAAATTTATTATCATTTGAATGAGAATTTTGTTTATTGCTTAATGGTCTGTGCTTAGAATGGGGCATCGGGGGCATCTTCTGCGGGGGCTGAGAGTGCATGGAAACAGCACTAGACAGTCTACACACACTGGCAGCCCACTGCACACCTGGCCTCAGTGAGGGAATCCAGCGTCAACTGTCTCAAGCTCTGGAGAAGAGCCGAATGCTACCGAGGACGCGGCTCCTGGAGACTTGGATACATCACCACAGCAAGAATGCACACACTTCCTAAGAGCCTTGCACTGCCATTGTCTTGTGGGATGTCTCTACACTTACTCTTTATTAGAAACACTTAGGTCAGGGAACACTGTCTTCCTCCATTATACTCCAAGCAGAAACAGAAAAGCATAAGATATTTTAGAGCCTATTTTCTTATAAATACTAAATTTCTCACTTTTTTATTTGTCAGTACTTAGTATGTGAAGCTGAAATCTGTTCTTGAAAAAATTTCAATTAGAAATGACAATTTACAATTAGAAATTCACAGTTTACAACCAGCTTAACTGTTCAAACTCCTCCAAATTATTAAATAATTATCAATAGTACAAATTTATATGACTAAGATTAATTCTAAACTCTTGAAAAACTACAGTATTGACATTTTGGTAATATCTAATATTTATAGACAACTTTCTCAATGATTTCTATTACCATTGACATCATTCATAACCTTTTCTGCTATAATTTAATAGTCTTAAACACCTATGCTAATCACTTGGCACTGCATGTAGTTTTCATCATAAAAGTCTACTGTTATACATGTACTTAAAAGAAATGTATTACACCTGTTGGTGAAACCATGGTTAAACCAAATAGCACTATAAATTTAAGCATAGACAATTTCCCCCAATATACTGATAATCACAAAGCTCTGATATCTTCCCAAAGTAAGTGCTATAGGCAGATACGATCACACACACACACACACACACACACACACACACACACACACACACACATATTCAAAGTAACAGTCAAAAGTCAAAACACAATCCTTGGCTTGGGACACTAGGGCATAGCCTCAGTTTCAGGATGGCTGACTCAGGGGCGTGAGGATGGGCATAGATTTGTGTGAAGAAAAACAAACAAGAAAAGTTATTAACTTTCAAGGGACGAAACCACAGATTTTATATACTCTGTTAACTGAGGTAGTGTTTAAAATGAATGTCTAAAATGTTAATCCCGTTTATGAATAAGACTACATTACTTCCTTTGGAACTGTAACCATTATTTGGTCTAGTATCTCTGACATTTGGTTCTCTGGAAAGGCAGTTTTATTGTCCAAGACCAAAGACCAAGGTGACAGGCATGCTCTTAGAAGCACTGCTGACATTTAATGAACACGGGTTCAGTGACGAAGTTGAAAAGGAAGTTTTACCCTCACTGAATTTTCTGGGAAAAGGTGAACTGTGCTGTAATGTGAGCAGCAGCTTAGAGCCCTTGTCTGCTTTGTTATCATGGAAGTTGCTATACAGTGCACATAAGAACAACTCACTGAAGTGCAGTCAAAGAGGAGTCAGGAAGGGACACGAAATGCTTCATCTCAGTGCCAACTTTCAGTGCCAGCAAGTTCAAAGAAAAATTTCTGTGAGTTATGTTTTCTAGTTCACAGGGTACTTTACAGCGGTCTTGCAAACAAGACCATTATGAGAAGGGTGTACGACATGGGAAAATATGGACCAATGTCTATGACGTGTTAAAGCTGATGTGCAATTGTAAAATGGGTTACACAAAGGAATTACAAAGGTCCTAGTCAGTCCAGCTGGATGGTTTGTTCAATAGTTATGATTTCAAAAAAGATAACCCTTTCACGTGTAAGCATTCTAGTAATGATGTTCATGCTACTTTATGTACAAATTTGCATATATGTTTAATTCCTGTAAAGATTTCCAAGTCTCTTTATACATAAACAAATTAGACAGACAAAATCTTGCCTTCATCAACTTCACAAACGTGATAAAGGCAACAACTATACTTTTAACTCACCTATAACTGCAATTTATGCAAAACAGGAACACTAACAAAAATTAAATTACCGCTGCTTTAAAATTTAGTAATTAAGGCTTTTCACCACAATTTTTAATCTTAATAACGAGTCTGAATGACTTTTCGATAGGACTTATGGCTCTTCCTCGTTTCCCTGGAATGTGTAAACTGCAGGCAAACCCGGCTTTCCTTGAGAGACTGCGGCATCACTTAACGCTTCTTTTGCTTGGGTCCAGACTACTAACGCTGGTTCAGTCCCTCTGAAGTGGTGAGAGGAGTTGATGAGGTTGGGTATCATGTGTTCTGGACATGAAAGTATTTCATATATACTATTTATTTGATCACAACCGTAGTGAAAAACCTTAATTAGTAAAAATAGCCTTTAACAACATATTGCAACAAACCTGAAGAGGAGAACAAATATGCATCCTTATGCAGTCTAGCATCGTAAACTAACTTCTAAGTCCCGAGAGTTGAGGCTTTCCTTCTGCTTTGAAGTTATAAACCTCTGAAGTAGTGTTACAGACATTAAGGAAGTGTGGAGAGGCGAGTGTGTTCCTCTGATACCAGCAGTTACAGCCCATGGGGTCACAGGATGCAGCCTCGGAGTCAGAGACTCCTGCTTTCCACAAATTAGTTAACAAACAAGGCATCTTTTGTATTACCCTTGATAAAAAAGCATTCAGAAACAACTGTGTGAAGGATGCTTCTTCATGTCCTGTTTTGTTCCACTGCCATTATGCTTTTAAAATAAAAAAATAGAAAACCTATGTAGGTATTCAGTGCTTGGCTCTTGCATATGATGGTAACTGAATTAAAACCGTGGTAATAAATCACGAGCCCCGAGGAGGGCCCAACATGGGAGAGAAGTTGGCTTGTCTAGGGATGCCAGCAGTTCTAGCAGTTCTGTACCAATAACTGCTGGTCAGTGTCAGAAGGTTCTCCTGCCTCACTGTCAGCCAGTCAGTATTTTGTGAGGCTTTCAGGAAATCCACAAGTATGAATACATATATAGTATCTACCTATAAACATCATAAATATGAGGTCAGGATTCAGCAGACTCATCAACTACAGGTTGAATTGGTGGAATTGCCAACACAGCCTCTGCTTCTTCATGCATCTAGGAAAAAGTAATAAATTGTTAATTTTTTAAAAAATAAAAGTGGTATATAATGTAGACATAATCTTTCAACTTCAAATACAGAATAACTCTGGGAGACAAATTTCAGAAATATAGTCTTACTTACTTGTAAAAACTGTACATCCTGAAATAACTCTTGTATGAACCGCCGACATTGAAGTCTAAATGTGCAGTGTGACAACAGATGAGAAACTTCAGAATAAAGGCATATGTCATCAAATGTTTGAGGATATTTCTCTTTAATGCTAAAATGAAAAGAGAGACTATGTTGTGATAAAAATGTAACACAATATATTCATTTTACCCCACCAAATGACACTTTCTGCTAATGTTTTTCTCACTCCAGATACTGATTAGATGGAATGTTAGCAACAGTGGCTTAATAGTATAAGTCAGTCAGTCAGTCAGTCTGTCTGTCTGTCTGTCTGTCTGTCTTTCTTTTCCTCCAGCCTTTATCAATGCTCCCATGCCTCACGCACTCCAGACCCTCCTACCTCCATCTTCCAGGATGACATGTGGATGCCACCACACCTGGTTTACTGTGAAGCCTTTCTATTTCACATTTTAGACAGTTCAAGTGTCTGCTTTTCCAAGATTATCAAGATCTGAGTGCTTATTGTAAAGTTATTTTCCAGTAACGCAAGGAAATTATGACTTGTACTTATTAGATAACACGACTATATAACATGCTCACACTGTAAGGCATTTAAGTTATTGGTCATCTCTGCCTGGCTAGCTTTCCATGAGGGCAGCACCTCAGAGGCAGCCATGGAGGTGGGAGGCTGGGCTGATGGCCTAACTCTTGCAGCTCTGGACCACACAGCCAACACACACAGAGCACACGAATACGTCTTTAGACAACCACTGCTTGCACAACCATAAGCTGTGCAAATAAAGATGATTTGCTCACAACTTTCATTCATCAGGTTCTGACTGAGAAACACAGTTTAAGCAGGAACTCGCACCGGCTCACAGCCTAGGCTGCCTCTCAAGCATGTACTCTTTAGGTCTCCTCAACTTTCTTGAAATGTGGTCGAGAGCCGGGCAGTAGTGGCACACACTTTTAATCCCAGCACTTGGGAGGCAGAGGCAGGAGGATTTCTGAGTTCGAGGCCAGCCTGGTCTACAGAGTGAGTTCCAGGACAGCCAGGGCTACACAGAGAAACCCTGTCTCAAAAAAAGAAAAGTAATTGAGAAATCTAAAAAGATTTTTTTTTTTGGTATGTTGAGTTATAGCCACTAATAATTATTTCAGAAACTGGTATTTAGAAAATTTAAAAACATGTTATAGGTTAAATAGTAAGTTATTTAATTAAACCCCCAAATTTTACCAAAACACAAAAGGGGGTGCAAGAGTGGTCCTGCTTTTAGATATTTTGTTTCAAGTCTGGCTGGATCCTCACTCCCTCTTGCCATTACTCTGCTCTGCAGACTGAGGTGCCACAGCCATCACCTGGAAAGCCCCCCACAGGTGGACCCAGCCTGTGACTGCAGCTGGGGAGCACACGGGTCTTTCTTATGATTTACAAGTAGAACAAGCTGACAACCTTCATGCAGTTACTCACGTCAAAAGCCCAGTTTCGTGACACTTGGTGGAAACTGAACTACTTAAGTTGACGACTAATCTTAGCACTTCTTTACGAAGCAGGATCCGGCACATCGGTGTATCATCTGGAATGGTTTTAACACCTGAAATGAAGACATAGGTGTGAGGTCCCCTATGTCATTACAACGTAGAATGATTACAATTCATGGAATTTATTTTCAAACTACATAAGCAGCTAAAACTGAAATCAGCTGCACATAATCTGCTAATAACCTAGGAGCAAAGCTCTACCAGAAGCAGCTCCCTGACAGGGAACCTGAGGACGGATGACACAGGTGAACTACTTAAAAGAGTTTGCTAAATGTTTTCACTAAGGCTGACCTGCAGAGCCCGAGACAACTCTAATCACAGTGCATATGCTAATGAGCAAAGGCAACTGAAGACTGTTTTGTTAAGGAGTAGGAAACTGAGCTCGAAACTCACCCAGTAACAGCTCAGTGCTCTTGGTGCTGCTAGCTGAGCCTTCTTCCTGAGATGCACCATCGCTGCATCCAGAAATCCCCGAGAACTTAGAGGGAACCACTTCTAAGGGATTGTGGATCGTTTGCTCGCACCAATCAGAGTACGGAATATCTTGAAGATCTGAAGAAAAAAGCATTTGACTTAAAGCTCCACTCTTGCAATAGCTACTGCATACACTAAATGAACTCCTTCTCCATTCTCAGTGACTTCTCTTCCAGAAGACTGTCAAAGTAAACCTAGACTGACCAATGATGAGCACTCAAACAAGGGAGCCTGCTAGAGTCAGTTTTCCTAGTAACAAAACACTGTAGGAATCTGTGTGTGATTGAAACTCAAGCAGTTACATATAAAATAAACACACCGTACTGGTTCTGTTCTCTCTTGACTCATCCTTTCTACCTGTATCTGAATGCCTTACCTGGCAGTAAATATAATTACAAGTAGAAGGTGATTTCAGATCTTTTCCTAGTATAATTTTTCTTTCTTGTTCTTCTCTCTAATCACTGCTAAGGCCCCCACAGTGGCATTTTCAAGTCATCCAAATATGTAAGCTAAAGTACTTTTTTAGTTTAAAAATGTCAAGGGCATGTCAAGGGCATGGAGAGGCTGGACAGTTCAATGGTAAAAGGTGCCTGCTGCTTTGCCTTCTTATCCGAGTCCAACTCCAGGGCCCACAGAGTGAAAGGAGAGACTGACTCCCTGCACTTGTCCTGATCTTCGAGGGGGCCCTGTGTCACCTGCACACTAGCACATGTGCAAGTGTGGGACACAAACACACTCAAGAACAAATTTAAAAATGTAATAAAATTTAAAAACATTTCCTAGGAACTAAAATCAATGAAAACAAAACAAAACTGATGATCATCCCTTCACAGGAAGTAACATTAGACATCCTACAAAATCACACAAGGTTAGTACTATACAACACAATGAAAACAAGCTAAATATTTCACTAGGAAAAAAAGAATGATCCAGACAGGGACACTGTCCTGGCTAGTTTTGTGTCAACTTGACACACCTGGAGTTATCACAGAGAAAGGAACTTCAGTTGGGGAAATGCCTCCACAAGATCCAGTATAAGGCATTTTCTCAATTAGTGATCAAGGGGGGAGGGCCCCTTGTGGGTGGTGCCATCTCTGGGCTGGTAGTCTTGGGTTCTATAAGAGAGCAGGCTGAGCAAACCAGCGGAGGCAAGCCAGTAAAGAACATCCCTCCATGGCTTCTGCATCAGCTCCTGCTTTCTGACCTGCTTGAGTTCCAGTCCTGCATCCTTTGGTGATCAAAAGCAGTATGGAAGTGTAAGCCGAATAAACTCTTTCCTCCCCAACTTGCTTCTTGGTCATGATGTTTGTGCAGGAATAGAAACCGTGACTAAGACAGACACTGTGCTAGAAAGTAGAACCTTTGCAAAGCTGTCTTGTTATCCTTTCTTCATAATACCAATGGGAGAAAGGGAGGTTCAACTTCATCCAATGTTGGTTCCGATGAGATAAACATTGCACTACATTTTATTCCACCTCCAAGAACTTCTAAGATTACTTTTTCCATTAAGTGAACCGTACTAGTTCTATGTCAACTTGATAAAAGCTGAAGTCATATGAGAGAAGAGAATCTCAATTAAAAACAATTCTTCCACAAGATTGGGCTGTCGGCAAGCCTGTGCAATCTTTTTAAATTGGTGATTGATGGAAGAAGGGCCAGCTCACTGTGGATGATCCTGGGCTCTATGAGAAAGGCTGCAAGCCAGGAAGCAACACCTTCTTCCATGTTGTCTCCATCAGCTCCTGCCTCCAGGTTCCCACCATGCTTGAGTTCCTGCCCTGACTATCTTTGATGATGAACAGTGATGTGGAGACCCACCTGCCCTCTGCCTCCCTGGAGCTGAGATTAAAGGTGTGTGCCATTATGCCAAACTTGTCTATTAATTTCTTATCACACATGTAGTTTGAAAGTCTATAGGTTCTTTCATTTATTTTACTCTGTAAAAATATCTTATTATAGCTTTGGACATTCTCACTCTTGCTTCCTATAGGATTTTTTGTAGTGCGCGCAGTGGTGGTAGGTGGGATTCTGAAAAGTCCTCACCCCACTAAAAACATGAAGCAATTCTTCAGCTTTCAGTTTCAGGCTCACACTCATGCCTTTACTCCACACTGACATTTATTCAGGGTTAGCGACCTCTAGTCTCATTACTCCCAGGAGACCCAGTTTTTCTCTTATAAAACACTGTCCTTAGTTCATCTGCTGAATGTCAGTTAACTGAAGATGTATAGCTTTACCTCCAGCTTCTCTACTCTGTCATCTTTATATCTGTGTTTAATGCTGATCTCATGATGCGCTGAGTACCGAGCTTTGTAAGGATTTTGTAGTCAATGTATAATTCTGGTTGTGTTCTCTGAAACAGTTCTGATGGCTGGTCTTCCTGTGATTTTAATAACTACAGAGCTCCACCACAAGTGCTTCAAACTCTGAATGTTTTAAGGAAAAGAATGTGGAGTCCCTAAACCATGCAAACGTTGGCAAATGACATAAGATGCCTTCCTTTATTTGTTTTCTTCCTCCATTTGTTTGTTTGTTTGTCTTTCAAGATAGAGTTTCAATGTGTATCTCTCTATTTGAGCTGGACCTCACTCTTTAACCTCAGAAATCTACGTGCTTCTGCCTCCTGAGTGCTGATATCACCGCCCAACTACAGCCCAGCTACATGCCCTCTCTCTTTCCTATGATGTGTAGGACATCTAACACTTTATAAAAGCTCAAAAGATAATCATAAATAAACACATCTGTAAAAGCAAAAATCCATCACAGTATACGGAGGCTCCGAAGGTCCAGAGTGTGAGAAGCCTAGTTTAGGAATCTCTCCAATTCAGGCTTCTACTGGGACTTGGAACCACTGAAGGGATGGATGGTTTCTAAGCACTCTCTCAAACTATTTGTGGCAAATTACAGCAAGTACATTGCTAACAGGTGTCTCCCTAGTACCATTAGCTGACACAGTCACAAGCTGGGAAGTAATGAAATACTAGGGACAACATTTGCAGAGTCGACCAGAGAACTCTGTCAGCACTAGAGTTCTGAGGGTAGGTAAGTTATATTTACCAAGAAAAGGTATCTGCACGTTTAAACACTAACTGAAAGTGTGTGTGTGTGTGTGTGTGTGTGTGTGTGCGCGCGCGCGCGCGCGCACGCGAGCGTGCCTTGGGCAGAGTAGCTGGAAAAATAATCATTTGCAGCAGCTGTTCAAAACTTAGGCATGGTCTACCAATGATAAGAAATGAGAATGACGAAACCCACAGAACAGAGTAAGATTATCTGTGATCTTAAGCAACATTATTAAAAGACAAAGTGGAGGGAACGAAGACTGGACAATAGTACACTAGGCATACGCTGAAGAGCATCCATGTCTGTGGTTAGAGATGGAGTACCAAGGCTGTCACAGCAGTAGTAGGGCTACTGGCAGGCTTGTGAATAGAGCGGAGTGAAATCCAAGGATACCACTCACCGGAGTGACTACAGATGGAGCTTAGCTGGTTACTGGGCTGGAAGCCCAGGATGTCAATGCAGACACAGTAAAGGCAATTGTCATCTGTGTGCTCCTGAAGTCCTGTGTCTTCTGTGCTCTCTAAGAACAGAGAAGCGTCCGAATGGACAGAGTTCATTATTTCTGTGAGACTCATCTGCTGCCGTAGCAAGTGAAAAGAGTTCTTCACGAGACCGCCAGCTCCAGATGAAAGACCTGCATGTTTAAGTAAATAAAAACACAACTCGATCACGACACTGTTGGTATCTTTCTCATGCCTTAAAATAGTACTGTTTATAAAGATAAATATTTAGAACTCGCTATGACCCAATATCTAATTCTGATTAGGGAGGAAAGACAATTCTGTATTGTAAATTATGAAAATTAAACCAGCACATATTCCTTTACTATTTCAATATAAGGTTTTTAAAATACAACTGAAAAAAAAACCAGATTATTGTAGTATTTCAATTAACTCTCATAATTGCTTAAACAAAATCAGTAATTCTAAGAGGTATAAATTATAAACCTATTGAGTCTATGCTTCACATGCACATACTACAATTCATAGCACAGAATAAAATGTGTGATAAGTTAATCCTCATCTTCTTTCATTCTGAACAGCTGTGTCTCTGACCTATAAAATTAGTTTTAACATTTCTCTTGCACTTTAAGAAAAATGAAAGAACTATTCTGGATTTTATCAACTTAAGAGGCTGGGATCCTCACTGCAAAAATATTTTCTTAAAAAAAAAATGTGTTTTACTGTTTGTTGCCTGTCCATGGAATATGTTCTACTAGCTGGGCTGCATTGTCTGGCCTCAGTGAGAGAGGAAGCGCCTAGCCTCACAGAGACCTCAAGTGCCAGGGCAGGGGTTGGGGAGGGGGATAGTCAGGGAGGCCCCCAGGTGCTCAGAGAACTGGAGAGGATGGGGGAACGGTTGTAGGAGGGGGTGACTGGGAGAGAACAGTGAACAGGAAATAAGTAGAAAGTAAAATAAAAAATTTTAAAATGTACTTTACTTTTTAGTTGACCGAATTATTTTGGCTTAGTGTTTAAATAAACCCCAGAGTTTAGTGCACCTAATTTTTAGTGTTATCTAGCTAAAAAGAGCATTTCATTGAAGTCTCAGTGAAACAAGAAACACCATTACCTCCTCCATCATGGGAAAACATTCTCGCGCCTCGGTCATCTGGGGGAGGCACATGCTTTGATTGAAAGTAAGGAATATCCTTTATCTAAAATGCATACAAATCATGATCAGTTTCATCATACAAAGAAATTCATTATGAATATTAAGAAAACTAAAGGCAATGCAACAGAAACAGAATTACTGTAGCATGTAAATCTAGAAAGCAAAGTTTACTAAAGATGATTAAAATCATCAAAATATAACCAAATACTGGTCTCTTAGCCATGTTCCTGGTGAATTAAGTGGATATTCAAATACTTTATTGTTTATCTAAAGTACCCAGAGGCTGGGCATAGTTCTAGTGAGTTAAAGGGTGTTTGCTGTACAAGTCTGAGAACCTGAGTTTCAATCTCCGGCATGCACATAAATGCTAGGTGTGTTCACATCTATGTGCTTGTCAAACAAGGGCGAGAAGGATGGAGACAGAATGACTGGGAGGGCTTGCTGGCTGCCAGCCTAGCTCCAGATTCTAGGAGCAATCCTGTGTCAAGTGAGTAAGGCCAAGTACTAAGCAGGATGACTAACAAGTTTCTCTGTCTACTGCAAACATGTGGACCTACATGCATCTATGCATCCACAGTACACATACTTCTACTGTACACACAAAGAAAAACAGACTGAAGAAATAATAAAACAGCCACCTAAGAAAAAATGTATTCTCTGGTACTATTACACGCAACTAGAAACTGCCCTATTTCATGGGAGCAGGGCTACTGTATGTGGGCACCATAGTGGCTGCTGGAGAGAAGGTATCAGAGCCTAAAACACATGAGTCAGACAGAGTGTTGCTCTAGACACTGCAGCCTCTAAAGAGGCGCACAGAAGGGCTCAGAGTGTGGACTTCTCATCTTAACACATTTTTAGATGAAAAATCACCTCCAAAACCTATTAGGGTATCCACTATAAATTACAACTTCTAATAAGGAGCTACCGAACATTAAAAAAACAAAAGAAAACAAAACAAGCAAGAAGCCAACTAATAGAAAACAGGAGCACTCTGGATACCTGGAATATGTCATTGATGTCTACTGGAAGAGCAAGTCCAATGTAGTCATCGGAACCTCCGTATGTAGCACTGGACACCATAGACCTAACCGAGGAGGATCGCTGAAGGGTATTTTGATTAATAGGACTTAATAAATCTTCTTTATCTAATGATGCGTAACTTAAAGCTTTCATAAACCTGTAACATCACACACACACACAAAAAACAACCTTGCATTAGCTTCTTGATTTACACTGGTAAGTATATTAAAAACAACAACAAAGACCCCCAATTTATACTATCATCAGAGCAGGTAGTCAAGCGGTGAGCACCCGTACCTCCTGTGAGCACATAAGCACTTAACATTAGCTGCTACATATCAATGATGGGTCAGCAGTGATGCTCAGTGTTGCCAAAAGAATAACTGTTATGTCACCAGGAAAAGGTGAAAAGGGAGGCAGAAAGAATAACGTCCATATTCAGAAGAAAAGAAAACTAACTTACAGACAAGTATGCTCAAAGACTGCCTTTACACGAAGAGAGATGCTGGATTTGCTATACTGTGTAGCTAAAGATGTATCTACTAACACTAAGTAATCATTTTTGGAAAGTAAGATTAGTTGCTTATCAATCCTGTGTGCTAATTAATGCTTTCATCATCACGTAAGATGTCTGTAACACACAAGGTACGCACACCGTGATAAAATCCTTCCTATCATTTTTAAATATTACAAGGGACATCTCACAGCCCACGAGTCCTCCTTTACAGGCACCGAAGACTCCTCCATAGCCACGGCATGTGGACACCTCCCTAAGTTAAACTCTGTCCTGCTCATTACTGTTCATGCAATGGACACGGTTCACTCTGTATATACTTTGTTAAATATATGAAACATTATTCAAAGTCTCACATTACTAACTGGAAAACCAAGTCTTAAAAAATGTACAAATGTAAATCAAAGGATTATTTCACACAAAACACACAAAAGAAATATGTGTTTGAAATAGTAGCCATTAAGATTATAGAAGCAAAAGTAATTTCTAATCTCCAAAAAAGTACTCGCTTCTGATGTTTATGAAAACGTTTTTCAAGGTTAGTCTCTTCACTTTCCAATTCTATTTCAAGCAGCTGTAGCTCCATTTTGAACTGCATTGTTTATTGGATTTGTATAGATAAGCTTCAGGAAGAAAAACATTTTTGGTTTAGAAAGTTAACATTTTAAAAGTTTAACCACGGATCTAGCCGAGTGTCCCGTAGGCAAGCTCACAGAGCTGCAGACTGCCTAACACAGCAGCTCTGCTTCGTGGCTGCAGCCCTCCAGCCATGCCTCGTGGCTGTGTTCTACACTCATGAGGATGGCAGAGCCAGTGACTTCCAGTTACAAGAACCACCACTGTACATTTTTATTAAGAGGGGACAAAAGTCACTATCTGCTGCCAGGACCTTCTTTATTAAAAATGTTACCTAAAAATCAGAAATGAGACTGATCAATTACAGAAGTGACTCCCAATTCTGACAGTGAGACTGTCCTGTAAATGAAAGCTTATTTTCTCTTTCCCAGATAGTGGAGTTACTACTTGACACCTACCAGTCTGCATAGAGAAGTATAAACCATTTAAATAGATATAATTCGCCGGGTGTGGTGGTGCACACCTTTAATCCCAGCACTCGGGAGGCAGAGGCAGGCGGATTTCTGAGTTCGAGGCCAGCCTGGTCTACAGAGTGAGTTCCAGGACAGTCAGGGCTACACAGAGAAACCCTGTCTCGAAAAACCAAACCAACCAACCAAACAAACAAATAAAATAAATAGATATAATTCAACTATGAGAATTCCAACAACAAACAGGTGTGGAACTTTTTATAACCGTCAAATTTCAAAGCATATCATTATAAAAAACAAATTTAAACTATACTGTTAATAGCTTGATATACCCTAAATATGGAATATTTAATATATAATTAGAAACTCTTGCTTAGTCTCGAGGACCCAGGAGTTCATTTAGTGTTTATTAGGTTCCTATTTAATTATGTGTTCTTAAAACACAATAATGTAACTGATGTTTTCAGTTATTTTGAACTAGTAGGAGGCCAGCTTGTGGAGCTTTACCTTGACCTACCTGAAAAGGCTGTTTGCTACTGTAGGTCTTAAGCTCCTGACTCCCCCGACATGCTTCTTTTTAAAATCGATCCTTGCAGAAGCGAGAAATAAATAAGAAAAGCTTGTGACTTGTGTAACCTTGCAAACCATGTTTACTTTCAGGGCCTAATGGAGTTTATTTCCCCCCTCGCAGCTGCAAGAATCCATTTCAAATGCTCTCAGGTAACGAGGCGCTAGCTCCCACAGCCTACTGTGGTAAGTGGGTCGGTTCTGAGACTCAGCTTCTGTGGTGCTCAAGCTGAGGAGTGCTAGTGTCTTACATTTCAATCTGTGAAAACCGAGCCACGCGGACTCATCTTTCAGTGCATACTGCTCACCTGCTTGGCGTCAGTCTGGACTCAAAGCTGTTGGCCTTCATGGTGATGGTGTCCGTAAAGAGCACATCTTTTGCGGGCGACGCCAAAGCTTCAGAGTGAGACAAGGATGGGTGCATTCTTTGCTGCTGTAATCTTTTCAGTGTAGCATAGCCAAAGGCATCTCTAGAACTTGTGTAGCTGAAGTTGCAATCGGCTAGACTTTTTATTGTTGCAATGGAGGGCGCTTTAAGGGACTGTGCTCTTCTAGGAAGGGTATGAGAAGAACCTGGTGGCACCAGGGACACTGAGTTCGATTTGGAGAGAGACAGATGGTTAGACTGTGGTGTCAAATAGTGGCTCGTCTTAACAGTTTTAGTACTTACCACAGTACTCAGACTTCCACAGTCCGTGTCCACAGTTGTAGGGTCTACAGCGACAGTCTCTCGGGAGGGGCTTGAGCTCATTGAACTGATGCCACTCGTTGTAGTGTCCGTGTTAAAACTTTGGCTGCGGATCTTCATATGGGAGCTTGCTGAGCCTTCCACAACCAACCTTTCTCGGCTTGTGTTTTCTCTGTGAGTCTCTGTACCACAACTCTTAGGGAATTTTAGGTCATTCTCTCCGATACTTGGAGTGCTGCCCGTGTCTTCAAGGTGCTTATTCCCAACAAAGGAAGTTTCTAGCTGTAATGTTTTCTGTGCTGAGGAAGTTGTGAAGTCTTCGCTGTGATTAGAGTCAACACTGGGCTCTGTAAGGGTTCTGATTCGCCGGTTGCTTGTCTTATTTTCAGATGACAGTTTTCCTCCTTTTGGATCACTGCTACTGCGGTGTTTTTTAGTAGGCAAAGTAAGTGAACTTAAGATACGATTCTTTACAAGTTTGCTAGAGGCAAAAAAGGGAAATGAATTTTTATCTTTTATGGGTCCAGGTCGGTCATAAAATGCTGGCTCAGCATCTTCATTGATGTCAAGGAAAAATGTACTGGTGGAGCTGCTGCCGAAGCGGTCGTCCTCCAGTATGAACATGCCTGAAAGTCAACAAGCTGCTGTCAAAGCATGCAAACATGAAGAATTCACCACAGTGCTGAGTGATACCACATTGGTTAACCAGTCATGGGGAAGGGGATTAATTCATAAAACTGCTTCCCTGAAGCTCAGAGTTAGGATGTGAATGAAAAAAGAAGATTGTATCATGGCGAGGATCTATGAAGAAAACTGCAGTGCTTATCCCGGTGCAGAGTGTATGAGGTTCCTATTGATTGTTCCAAATAGTCAAAATAAAGTGAAGAACCCTTGAACACAGACGTTCATTCTGTTAGACAGGCCACATGGCTTCTTTTCACTACAGTGGCAGGAGACACTCACCTTAGAAGAAATGAATTCCCTAAACTTGAAATATACTTCAACCCTCCACATTTGAGTTATTCACAGATGGGTTCAAGTAACCAGAGACCAAAAATAGTCATAAAAAGGTACTTATATTAAACATGTACCTTTCTTGTTATTATTGCTTAAGCAATTAAGACCAAAACTTAATATTGAGCACTCAGATTGGGCATTATAGAGGATCTAAAGAGTATTTAGGAGATTTGTATTAGAATCAGTTCTGGTACTGAGGTGGGAGCTTGGGATCTCTCACAGATATTCAAGGATAACTGCACTTACAGAAAATAAAGGCACACATGTAACCAATTATGCTCACTGTCCATTTTGCCTCATATGCTGTTCTTAGTGTCTACCTGTAAGAGATCAGTTAATGTAGGTGTCTGTCTAAATGTACCTGTAAGATTTATTTTATTTGTTACTGTCCTGTTGAGTAATTATTAAGGACTTTAAATATACTTTGAAAAAAAAAAAAAAAAGAAAGTAAAATCCTAAATAAGCTCATAGATTACACTGGTTTTCCAAATTTTGCAACTCTAAGATATATATCTTTTTATATGGAATTTCTCAGGAATCAATCATGTAACAAAGAGTATGGAGAAGTATAATGGGCAAGATTTATTTCTTTTTCTTGTTGGAACACGAACATTAGTACATCTTATAATTCAAGTTATCACTTGGGGGTGAAATATGGTTCAATAAATGTATGATTATCTTTATGTTTTGAGATAAGATTTTACACTGAAGTCCATCTGGCCTCAAGTTCACTATGAACTCCAACTAGTCTTGACAATCTTTGAGCTTCAGGTTTAAGTGCTGGGGCTAAAAAGGTGTACTTGCAGACCCAACCTCTCTCCTTTCCTTACTTGTGTTGTACCAAACACAAACCTCATCTAGCTGTCCAAGTTGGTCTTGGACTTATCCTGTAGCCTAGTCAGGCCTCGTGATCTTCCAGCATGAGCATCCTGAGGCATGTTCGACCAGGACTGTTTGTGTTATCTAGTTTGCTGCTGCTGCTATTGTTTTGAGACAGGGTTTCTCTGTGTAACAGCCCTAGTTGTCCTGGGACTTGCTTTGTAAACCAGGCTGGCATGTAAAACATTGAGATCCACCTGCCTCTTTCCCCATCCAAACCCCCAAGTGCTAGGATTAAAATGTGTGCCACCTTGCTCACTTGTGTTATGATCTTAGAGCAAAGAAATATGTCTATACTTTTGTACAACTCATAGCATCAACACAGGCTATGAATCCATAGTCTGCTTCACAAATCATTTATTTCTGACATCCTATCTTTTTAAGAATCCAATTTCCTTTCTTCTCTCTAGTTCTGAGAATTAAACCCAGAGCTTTACAGAAAATAATCAAGTGCTCTACTACTCAGCAATACCTGTGGCTCCCAACACTTGCTTAACATCTATGATTTATGATCATCTCTGCTTACAAAATTCCTAAAGCTATCTCAAAAGCAAGGGAGAGAACAGGTTAGCTGGCAGTTACTGCTAGGAAAAGAAACACAGCTTCTAATAGGGAAGAACCATCAAGGTATTATTTTTGAAAATGGTAGTACTGGATCTGGGTATGGCTACATGTAGTCTGTATCCCAGCACTCAAGAGATGGAGGCATTAATATCAGGGAGTCAAAACCATCCTTGGCTGGTCAGCACGTTCCAGGTCATAGAAGACTCTTGCCCCCCAACAGCCCAAAGACTAGTTAGTAAGGGGAAATGTAAACTCAGATTGTAATGAAGCTTTGAGATCACAAATAAAAACTCCAACCCAGATTCTGGGGTTGACTCGACATGACCCATCACAGTACTCACTTGATGGTGCAGACTCACTCTCACTGTTATGTCTAGAGCTGGTCGACTCAGAGTTCAAGCTGAGGGTGCTTGGGACAGATGAGAGCTCATTGCAGAGCTGCTCCACATCATCTGGAACCACTGGCCATAGATGCTTGCGACTGTGCCTTACAGAATCCCAGCTGTGACATTTTAGAATATCACAGCCTTGCTTGGTTTTAGCTATGAGCCCAAGAACATATACACAGGTCCTGCATGTAAAAATATGTGGTAAAAACAGTTTATAATTCCAAGGTGAGATTTCTCAAATAGCCATAAAAGAATATTGTATGGGTATTTATATTTTCCTTAAAAAGACATTTAAAAATTGTTCAGTTTGTGATTAAAACAAAAAGCTCAGGTAGCAAGGCCATAGACCAGCACATTTAAATCGACAATTAAGAACCATAAAACTCTGTCTTACATTTATTTCTAAGTAAGAATATATTCACTAGAAAAAGTTCAAGAATGTAACATACCCTCTGATGGAAAGGACCTCACACTGTTTTGCAAGTTTTAGTATATCTGGGATCACATTTTCTTCCTGTAGCAAATTAAGCCCCCAATTCGATGAGCCAATATTTCCCTAAAAGAAATATCAAATATTTATAAGACTAATATTTTGAAGAAACCTTAAAATCTACCAAGAAATATATTTAAATCTAATGGGGGGGAAAAGTCCATGAAAAAAAAAAAAAACTTAATAACTAAGATGTGCTATAAGTAAGCAAATATATTTTAGAAGAAAAACAAAGGCACTAATAGTTTAACAGTTTAACATCTATTTCTTCAGCATACAGATTATCTTTAAATTGGTAGGAACAATCCTGGCCTTTAAATATTAATCTAAGAACAAGTTCAAGGTAAAGTAATTTTAACTTATTTAGTATTAGTGGGAGAAACCTAAAAAACAGAACCCATAAGCACTGAAAGACCAGAAAGGTTTACTACAAACCAAGGCCCAAAGAGAGGCTTTCAGCTTTTTAATATCTTCCCATTTATCCAAGTCTGGAGTGCGGACATTGTGACAGAGCTCTGTGATGATACTCTGGAGAGAGAAGGAAGTACCATGTAAGCATCTTATGCTTCTAAAGTACTTATAGCCCCTGGCACAGACAGCAAAGGTGTTCTCCCATCATTTCTGCTCACTGAGAACTGCAAGAGTAACTCGGCACTCAGCTTCTTCAGGAGGCCCAGGCTCTGAGGTCAGACTACACTTCTCACTAATCTGCACTGAGCTCAGCTCAGCTTCCAATGCAGGGAAGAAACCTAATGGTTTTGAGTATGTGATTAGAATTTCTTCAGTGAATCATGAAGACCACAGACCTTAGCTGAGGCTAATATTACACAAGAAATTAGTTATTCAAGTTACTGGGCATCCCTGTGCCTTGAATTCCTAATCTGTAAGCGATTATAGAACCCGTCTTGGGCTGGTGAGATGGCTCAGTGGGTAAGAGCAGCCAACTGCTCTTCCAGAGATGCAGAGTTCAAATCCCAGCAACCACATGGTTGCTCACAACCATCCTTAACAAGGTCTGACTCCCTCTTCTGGAGTGTCTGAGACAGCTACAGTGTACTTACATATAATAAATAAATCTAAAAAAAAAAAAAAAAAAAAAAAGAACCCATCTTACAAGGTCTTGTGAGTTAATAAATATTACATATGAAGTACTTACTGAAGTACACGGTACCTAGTATTACAAATCATAAATATTAACGCTTTTTAAAAATTGTGTGTGTGTGTGTGTGTGTGTGTGTGTGTGTATGTGTGTATGCCACAGCACACTGATACTAGAGGAAAACCCACATAGGCTGGATCTTTCCTTCTACTACAGTTCCGTAGGAGCAAACTCAAGATTATCAAGCTAGACAACAGGTGTTTGGGTACACATGAGCCATCTCTTCTGTATGTTTGTTTCTTTTAATTAGAAAATAGCATCTCCTTAAAACTAATGTTTAGATTTTATCACACTATACGATTATGACACCCAGCAACTTGAATATTGGCTAAGTCAGTTACAAAACAGCTTTTGAGAAAACTTGGCAAAGATAATGATTTTTATTAAGATTTTTCTTTTACTTTTTTTACAATTAAAATGCAAATTATGTTTTTACCTGTACTTCCAGTAAATGGCAGCCTGTTTTGTGGTGTACCAGTTGTCCATAAAGGTGTACGGGCAGGTAGACATGAGGTCGCTGTAGTCTGGTGTGA
This sequence comes from Mus pahari, assembly GCF_900095145.1. NCBI lineage: Eukaryota > Metazoa > Chordata > Mammalia > Rodentia > Muridae > Mus > Mus pahari. Next base: position 53,548,105 of record NC_034600.1, on the reverse strand, counting down.
CAAAAGATAACCGAGAAAGTTACTAACGTACTTAAGTATGCTAAATGAGTAAACAAGTACTAATAAGCTTGGTACAATTTCTAACACAACTACAAAGGGGTGAAACCATGAGGATGTCTCTGGAAAGATCTCAAAGTTTAATGGTGTGCAAGCCGGAGCTAGTGCAGCAGACTGGGCTGAGTCCATAGAGCGTGTCTAGGTGGGGTGGCATGAAGCATGCTCAGCATGCACTATATTCCATTACCAACGTGGAGCCCTGGGCAAGCAAGAGCTCTCCTCTATCAGTGAACAGGAGTCCTCGGAAACGTTTTTAAATAACTTATTAAAAGCTGCTTTTAATTTGGCATTTGAGAGACGGTAATACAGGGACCCATTGACTGGGCCATACCTTTGATTACTGCGACGAACGTAGTTATCACCATCAATAGGCTTCCTGTATGTAGTGAGGGCTTCATTAAGTTGTTCCTCAATCAAGTCAACATACTTTGAATTATATTCCTAGAAGATAATATTGTTTTAAATCTTCTGTTTTCATAATTATCTTCACTACATTACATAAGATATTTAGCAAACCTTAGAGTATGTTCACAAGTTTTTAGGAAAGGAGAAGCATAAGTTATAAAGGCACATGCTGTATCACATCTAAAAGAGCTCTATACAGCCTCTCCTTCCATGTAAATGAGCAAGTAATGGCCTCTGTCATGTTAGAGCTCTCATTTTCATTAATAAGTTGTCTTCTTAGCATTACATTCTGAAGATATTCAAGAGAAATTTTAAAAAGAAAATTAATTGAATTATATAATTTTAGTGTTTTTAGATAAAATTCTTTACTAATTTAAGTCAGATCAAAAACAAAATTAATTTCACATATATACTACTGAAAAAAATTGTAACTCAATGTTTTAGGGTGAGTGCACCATTCTATCTCTATTACAAGAGATTTTCATTTCAAACTGTCAACAAAAATAAGTAAAACCAACTTGGAAGGCAACTTAGCAGTATTTATTAGAAATTAAATTCAAATTTATTTGTATTAATTATATTTTTAAACAATTTAATTTATAAACTTTTAGAACTATGAAATATCTATCCTTACACTGTAATATAAGCAAATACCATTTATTTAAAAAATGAGGTGTGTCGGGCACAATCCAAATATATTTAGTACCAGGATTGGTAAAATTATGCAGTCCTTTAAAAAAAAAAAAAAGTAGTGGCCAGTGAGATAGTTCAACAGGTAGAGACATTTGCTGCCATGCCTGACAACCATTTCAATCCCTAGAGATTCCATAAAGGAAGATAAATGACTAAATGATTCCTGCAAATTGTTCTCTGACTTCCACACATGGGTGTACGTACACACACACACACACACACCCGACGCGCGCGGTGGGGGTGTTTAAAAAACAAATGAAGTAGATCTAAATACACACTATTCTGGAAAGATCTGTAAGATAAACTAATAAATAAAAATTCAGTTGTATTTACATTTGCAAACTGAATTAATCCCTTTACATTTTAAATAAAGAACATAAAAATATTTATGTATATAAATATGTATATATGTACACTTAGAGCTGTATACATAGTCAAGTACATAAAAAAACAAACTGTGAAGGATAGCATCTTCAGAGAAGACAGTGCAGGACAGAGAAGCCGTTTTTCCATTTTAAACTAGAGACTATGCCAGTCACACACTTTAACTTAGCATCCTGCCCAGGCTACTGAAAGCTCTTCCTGGTCACTGGGTTTATTTACTGTACAACAGTAACAAGGGCTTAATTAATACTATCACTGTACTTGCCTCTAATAAAAATGTCAGTACAAAAAACTCGATTAAGACAGGCATTTGAGCTTTCTACAGGATTAGTTATTATCCATGGGGATATATATATACTCAATGATAATCTTACCAGTGACAACTAGAACCATATCTTTACCACTGCTGAAAGTTATGAAATGGATTAAATTTCTAATAAGGGTTATTTTGAAGATCTGGTCCAAAAATTTTGACCTGGGATGTCAAGGAGACATGGCCCTCCATCCCAAGTATGGCTGTCTACTACTAGGAGGTGATATGAAAAGCAGAGGAAGGGCAAGCAGATACACTCCTTCATGTTAACTGTGGACCTGCAGCCGCTGCGAGATTCAGCCAGACGATGGGAAACACTGCCTTGTCAAGAGCTGTAAATGAGAGGCCCATGAACGTAGCCCCCCAAAAAGACTCAACATAAATCAGCTCACTTAGAGCCAGCAAACCCATATGAGTTTACCAAGAGAGAAAGAATGTTCCTTCCTCCTGTTTCAAACCTGGAGTGGTATGAAATTTATAATCCAAAAATAAAGGAAAGGGCTGAAGATGGCTCACTAGGTCAAAGCAATTGGCTACTGTCTGGACCCTGGCTTGATTGTCAGCATCTACATGGTGGCTCACTGCCCTTAGGACGTCAGGTCCAGGGGATCTGCTGCCCACTTCAGGTGCCTCCACAGGCACCAGGCACATGTGGTCAAAATAAAGGGGGAAGAACAAAGGGCTCAAAGCGTGCTTGCTACCAAGTCCAATGATCTGCGTCTGAGTCCTATGATCTACATGGCAGAAGGAGAGGGCTCATTTCCATAAGCTGTCCTCTGATGTTCATACAACACACAAGATAAATAAATCACTCTAACATTGAAAAAGAAGTATACAAATATACATATGAATGTAAAATTAAGATAATTTAGCATTAATGAATGAATGTTTATTTGTTTTTGGATTTTGTAGATAGGGTCTCATGTAGTGAAGGCTGGTCTGAATTTCCAAAGGAAAAAAGTATATCTTATTATTTCATAAGAAGTTACCTTGTGCCATTTTTCCAACTGCTTTGCAACATAACCCCTTTCATTCAGGTAAGAAAATCCTTTCGGAATGGAAAGAAATCTGTAAATTAGAACAACCATAACTGAACATTGCATCCAAAAAAATTAAATTAGCACAAAGAATATGCTTCAGAAACAAACAGACCTTGGGCTATGTCCAATATAAAACAATACTAATATTTCAAACACACAAACTTCCATTTCTCTATCCATCTGACACACAGATAAAACCATGGGTGTACTGTTGTAATTGTCTTTAGATACGCGCACTGAAAGGACACTCTGACCACCACAACTGACTCGGCCATTTAGCTGCCAGAAGCCAGATCAGCCATCAGCCAGCTACATTACTGGATCTCAGGACCATAGCATGCAACCATGTAGCTTCTATGTCTACCTGATTCAGAAAAGCCCACCTTTGCACCTTTGCCTGTCTTGTTTCTGTCTTCTAAGCATGTCTTCCTTTTTTTTCCCCCCAATTTTTATTAGGTATTTACTTCATTTACATTTTATTTATTTTTTTACTTGGTATGTATTTAGTTTGCTTTCATTTTTTTATTATTATTATTTTCTTTATTTACATTTCAAATGCTATCCCGAAAGTTCCCTATACCCCCCCACCCCCGGCCCCTGCTCCCCTACCCACCCACTCCCACTACTTGGCCCTGGCATTCTCCTGTGCTGGGTCATATAAAGTTTGCAAGACCAAGGGGCCTCTCTTCCCAATGATGGCTGATTAGGCCATCTTCTGCTACATATGCAGCTAGAGACACGAGCTCAGGGGGTACTGGTTAGTTCATATTGTTGTTCCACCTATAGGGTTGCATCCCCTTCAGCTCCTTGGGTACTTCCTCTAGCTCCTCCATTGGGGGCCCTGTGTTCCATCCAATAGCTGACTGTGAGCATCCACTTCTGTGTTTGCCAGGCACTGGCATAGCCTCACAAGGTCGCTATATCAGGGTCCCTTCAGCAGAATCTTGCTGGCATGTGCATTAGTATCTGGGTTTGGTGGCTGATGATGGGACGTTGGGCTGTTCTCCCACACTTTAGGTTTCCTTTCTCTCAGGCTTCCCTCCCACCATGTGGCTGCTGCATGTCTGCCCTTCATGCCATGTTAGGGCACGGCCTTCTGGACTCCTCTCCTCCACTGTCTTCCTCAGGGTAGCTTTTAAGGCTTTACAGTTTGTCTGCTCTGGAGTTTGAACTTTTAAACTCTAATAAAGTTGTTCTTGACTTTTCAATTTGCAGATAAACTTTCACAATATTTGCAAAAAGACTGAATGCAGTAACAATAAGGGAAACGTCATGACAAGCAGGAAGGAGCACAAAGCTAAGCACAATCTCACACGGAGGAGGGGCTCAATTCTAAATGAAGCCCGGTTCAGACGTTCAAAGTAAATTCAGACAATCTCCTGGCCAGATTTGTATCTAACATTAATACACATGACCAAGAGGGCGCAACAAATGTACGTCATGCTCACCTCAGGAGCAGAAGCAAGCCCTTGTCTCCGAGGTGGGATAAGGCTGGTTTCATCTGAATCAGAGCATGAAGATTGGCCTAAAGACATGATCACCGAGTCAGTAACAATGCAAAGGTAGCGTATGTTCTGCTCCAAAATGCTTATGCACTCGGAGCTTTTTTAACACTACCAATTAAAGCAGAATAGTTTAATAAAATTTTGCCTAAAATGAAAGTCAACATTACCTTGTCTTCACAAGCTTCATCAAGAATATCCAGCGCTTCAGAAGAAATTGTTTTGTTTTTATCATGTAGCTGAGTTACTAGTAACTCAATTCCCCAGTTGTTGAAGAATTCAACGTTAGCTCTCAATAAAACCCTTAAATGTTTTGTTGCATATAGTCTGCAAGCCTATATAGATAAAGGAACACATCAAAAGTCATTATATACTACTTGCCACCATTTTGAAAACAACAAAAACCCTCTTCTACCTGGAAAGACCTGGAATTGAGGTGTAGTTACTATTTGATATGAATATATCCCTTCTAACTTGCAGCCTCATTCTTTTAACCTAAAAAATTTCTCTATGGAGTTTCTCAGAGACTAGGGTTTTTTTTTTTTGGTTTTTTTTTTTTTTTTAAGAATGTGTGAATGTAATTCCCAACTATTATAAATTATAATATTACAAATTATATAAATTATCAAATTCCTTGTATTTGGTGAAGCCACACGGGTCAGCATATGTAAAGGACATAGTACCCTGGAAATAACATCTTTATGATCACAGAATGTCCCCTGCCAGGTAAGTACAAGACTAAAGCTAAAGGTTAATTCAGTTCCATCCCATATCTTAGTTACTTAGGTTCTTGTGACTCAGCCTCTAGTTTATACAATACTGGAGGGAGCTGGCTAGAAGAGTACGCTTTCTTTCTGTGTTATACTCACATCCGTAGCTGCCGTGAGGATTTTTGAAAGAATGACTCTGGCTAATCCATCTCTGCTATAGTCTAGGCTGGAAACAGTGAGTTTTAGCAGGTGATCTTGGTTTTTCAAGGAACAAAGATTAAGGAGACTAAAAGAGAAGAATTATAAATTACTATGCTGATTCATTAATAGTAATTTTTCACTAGCTTTATTGAAATATGACTGACAAATAAAAATTATGTATATTCAAAGCAGAACACCTAATTTTTAACCTATCAGGTGATAAATTCATTAACAAATCCATTAGCACAGACAATTACGATCTTAAGGGATAGGTGTGTGAAAACAATTCCACATACATTTTTAAAATCCTACATAAATATTCTTGATAAAAGTGATTTACCAAACATGCATGCGTAAGACTAAAAGGCAAACTGTGCGTCTGGACTCCCTGGGACTAAAGCATAGCTCGCAATGCAGCAGATCTGAGAAGGCTCACCACTGAAAGACACTGCACTTTTCCAGCATTTTGACTCCATGAGGATGACAAGAGAGTGTTCCAATAAATAAGAAGTAGTGTTGACTAAGGGTGGTCAGTAAGCTATTATTCTGAAGGCTTCTCTCAGGTTTCACTCCAGATGAAGCATTGAGCCACTGAACAATATCTTTCACGAGATCTTCTAAGTATCCTTGCCCGTCCTGTAGTTAGAAAATCACCTTTAGTAGCCATAAAAACTTGGTGATAATAAGTCACTTGTAACAGATAGGATGAATGAATTTTAACTCTTTCAATGAAAACACCGTTACCTGGAGATAGCCTTTATTTCCCATCTCTCCATCTTACCTGAGGGTAAACTTGTCCATCTAGAGGGCAGATAACTCCCTAAGGTTTTATAACTAGGTAGGGACTATGTCAGGATTCAAATACATGTCTAAGCTTGTATTTCAAACATCTTATGCAGTCTAGAAAATAGAAGTAAGCCAGAAGGGCAGGTATGGTAGGGGTACACTTGAATCCCAGCACTCTAGCAGGCACAGCATGGCCTACGCCGTAAATTCCAGGCTATACAGTACGACCCATCCTATAAAAAAACCAAACCAAACCAAACACCCCCCCCCCAAAAAAAAAAACAAAAACAGAAAGAAAGAATAAAGAAAAAGAAAAGAACAAAAAAAGGGAGGAGAGAGTATCAAAGAGTAAGAGAGGAAGGAGGTGAAGGGTGGAGCCAACAGAAAATACCTGCTGTGCGAGTCTGCAAGACTTACCTCTTCAGACTCAAGAAGAAATTCTGTAAACTGACAGCCAACAACCGTGAGCTGCTTGGACTTGGCCAAGTCCAGATCCAGACTAGCATACAGTTTGCTGCTGGGCTTGTAAAAGTAAAGAAGTCTGCGCACAAACCTAAAATGAAGGGGAAATGAGCAACACGGCAGGAAACCAAACAATTATTGAAGAACAGGTTAGGAAACTCATTAAACATAAGACTCCACAGAGCAGAGAGAACATACAGATTGTCAAGCTAGGGAGACACAAGGAAGCCTCTAGGAGATGCTGACATAACTGAACTTACGTACATATTTCAGTAACTTTCAATGCTGTGCTCACTTAATATATATAGTTCAGCTTAGTTTCATGCACAACAGTGTAACCCAGAAAGGTAGCAGGAATTATTAAGATATCATTCGTTTTTTCTTAAAGGTTCTCAAGAGAGCCATGCTTCGTAATTTCACTGTAACTTGTTGGTTCTATATATTTCCTAAAACCTGACATAAACATAGCTCCTTATCATTATATATGACTACAGCGTAAGAACTGTTAATGATAGGAACTTCTCTAAGACACAGTAAGGCCGTTTGATCCAAGGACATTGATAGCAGTGGTTGTTCACTAACTCAGAAGTACAAAAGCACATGGGCGCAGTAGAGAGCGGAGGATCCCTGTGCTCTGAGAGTCGTGACAAAGCATGCTCTACAGACAGTGGAACTGAGGAGATGACGAAGAGCGCACTCTCTGAAGATGATCTGAGTGTGAGCACAAGCGGCCTAATCAAACACGCGCCCGTCCTTACTGCCATCCTTGTGTCAGTCAGGGTTACCATCACAACCTGAGAACACTACCCCAACTAAGTGACTTAGAAAGATCAAAGCTAGAAGCAGAGTGAGTAGTGAGAAATTTAGCTGATGCACGCTGATTATAATAGTCCACATAAAAATATCATTAAAAAAAAAAATCAATGATTAGTTTTAAGCTTAATATAAATTTAAGTTCTTCAATAGATTTTACATACCTGTGTAATTGCTCATCTTTATAGTTTCTTAGATTTACATTTGGCCACTAGAAAAACACAATATATTATATAATGTATATCTGACAATTCGTAAGCATATAACTATAACAAATAACAGTAATAAAATGAAGGCAATTTGGAAATCTCCAGGAATTACTCTATCATACCTTAAGAATGGTCCCAATCAGATTCCAGTTCCATTCAAGATTCTCTTTATGTTGAAGGACTTGGCTGTCTCTAAGGTTTATTAAAAGAGCTTCCTCTGTATCCTAAAATCACCAGACAGCAGTAAGAAGGACAATTAGGCAGTTTATGCTACATCAGGAAACTAATTTCTAATTTTAAAAATAAAAAAAAAAAAAAAAAAAAAGGAGGGGTGTGTGTAGTATTTATAGTTAGATCATCAAAGATCCTCAAAGCTTATTTTCAAAAGGTTAATAAGACAACAACTGGGGCCTGAGATGGCTCAGTTAGTGAAGCACTTGCCTTACAAGCATGAGGACCTAGGTTCAAGCCCCGGAACCTACACATGCTGAGACTGGCGACACACTTGCTACCCCAGCATTGTGGAAGAGATGTAGGGAGAGTGCTGGAGCTGGGCCCAGCCTATGGGGTGAGGTTTTGTTAGTAAGAGACCCTGTCTTGAAAACAAAAATGAAAAACTCAAGATGTATGGTCTCTGAGGAACAGCACAATGCTGTTCTCTTGCCCTCATATGCATTCGTACACATCCACACAAACTGCAATGCATTCTACCCTCACATACACATAAACGTAGTTCAAGGATTCCTAGTCATGGTAAAACTAGTTGTTTGAAAACCAATCTGCTTGCAAAAACCTGAAAATCCAGACAATCGACTTGCTGAGAATTAGGAAGCTAATTAAAATTGTGTCCATTTTTCATGTCAGTACCTTAAGAACAAATATATCTTTCTGAACTCGAAGATACTGATCCCGCTTGTGGTGAGTTGCGATTGCTTTCTGAATGATGTGATCTAAATGAAGGCTGTAGGGCTTAGGTCCTCGCTTCTTCATCTCATGGAAGCGGTTTAAACAGTTCAGGGCTGCACTGGCTCGCCTGACGAGGAAAGAAAAGTCCACGCTGTGGCAGGGCTAGCATCCTTCCAAGCAGTGGCTGCTAAGTTACTTAAGCTTACATTAACAACAACAGAGATTACCAAGCGATTTTGAGTGGAGCGTGGGAGCATCATGACAATAAGTCAGCACTGCTGATTTATATAAGAAAGCCCATTGTGGGGTCATACTTCCACATACTAATTCTTTCTTCCAAGGTGGTAGGCCCATTCTGTATATGGGCTTTAAGAATTCCTAATGGAGCACTGTCGAGATGGGTCAGTGGGATCACTTGCACGAGGGGTACCTGGGTTTGGAACCCTAGTACTCACAAAATGCAGGCACTACACCTGCAGCCTCAGGGGAAGACTACCAATTCTCAAGTCCCAAGGATCACTGGCTACTCAGCCGGCCTAGCCTGAAGGGCGAGGTGAGCTCCTGCTTCAGGGAGAGACCCTGTCTCATAAAGTGAGGTGAAATTAATACAAGGAGACAGCTGACTTCAACCTCTGACTGCTACATAGATGGCCAGCGTGACTCCCTGTCCCCTCCACATACTCAACAGGTATAGACAAGTATTTAAGTCAAGAACCCAGTTTCCTTACTAAAGCTGAAAAGCTTTGTTTCTCACATGTAACTCTTTATTCTACTTGAAACTGATTTTTGTTTATATGAAGTTGCAAAAACCATTTTACTGTCCATCAATATAATCCATGATCCTTGTATTAACGGAATTGTCTCTATCTTCTGCACTGATTGATAATCCTAATTAGAATCTTTTAAAGTTATTTAATTATGTATTTGCTACATGCAGAAGTATAGTTTTCAAGAACTTGGCAGCAACTAAGTCTCAGCTTTAGAACTTGTGTTAAGTAGAGTCTAAAACCCCTAGGATACAGTCAGACTGGTGAGTATAGAATCTGTCAGTAAAGACAACTTAGGGAGCTAAAGAAAAAAAATTTAAGACTATTACTATTTCAGTTCTTTTAACCACAATTTTTAATCTTAATGATCCCTGAGACTTGTGACCTTAATATAATAGAGTTTAAAACTACCACCAGGTTTTGAGAAAGCCTTTACCTCAATCATGGAACTACTAAGATAAAACTTCTATATTATACTATAAGCTTCTTGTTAGAACCATGATGGTCTGCTAATTCCTCAGTTAAACAATGTCTCTAGTCTATTTATTGGAAAATTTAAAATGAATTGTTATTTATTGATAGTTAGGCCCATCTGTAAATATACTAAAGTTAATTAAACTTTTGAAGACTGTTAATTTTAAACAAATGTTCACAGTTCCCAAGAGGTACCGAAATGCATTTTGCTTACAGGGGGAAACATATATAACTTTTCCCAGATCATAAAGGCAAACAAATTAAAACCACAACAGAAAAACTTTCTATTTCAGTCATACAGTAAAAGCCTTGTTAAGAAACATGAAAGGAAAAATGTCAATCTACCACTTACTAACACTTTATAGCCGCAAATACAAATTATTACTATTTTGAGAATTCCAACTTCTCCTTCTTGGAGTTCCCAAAGGGAACTGCCAAACACAACCTATCAACTCCTTGTTTTCTCTCCCACTTAAAGGCAAGGCCATCGAGGCAGACATGAAGCATACCGAGCACACGTTGCTGAGGCTCTGATACTTACAGCCTCTTTTCCTTGGGAATATCGAAGGATGCAGCCATGTTCATGAGGGTTGGCAAGCAGTGCAGATGGTGGCTATGTGAGTGAGGCAGGATGGTGTTTGCCTACAGGGAACATGAGACTTCAGAGACAAATACAGTATGCAGACATAATACAGTATGCAAGACCAATAAAACCCAAGACTTTTCATGAAAACAATCATTTCTGCCCACACATACTTCTAATTCTTAATCACATCAAATTTCAATAAGAATGAGATAGCTCTGCAGGATAGATATCTGCCACTAAATATGAGGACCTGAATTTTATCCCAGGATCCACATGGCTGAAAGAGAGAGAACCAACTCCTGCAAAGTTGCCTTCTGACCCTCAATGCACCATGGCACAATTGTACACATACACACAACATACAAACGTACACAGACACATCACACTATAAAATATTTTAAAGAAGACTAAAAATTAATAAAGCTACTGACTATCATATATCTGTTATTATTAAATATGGCTTCTAAAAGTTGCCAATCTCATTTCTCAAATAATCTGGAGAATTATGTAGCAAAACACTGTATTTGAGGAAAGTACAGAGGCTGTGCTGTATCTACCTCAGAACACGTTGGTCCCATGTAGCAGCAATCCTTAAATAGAAACATTATTTCCTGGTGCCAGAAAAAATTTAACTACCCAACCAACTTTCTACTGATAAGTACATTTATTAAATGTAAAGAAGGAGAAGATATAATAAAAAGCATTGAATTAATATTGTTATCCTTTAATCCAGCCTGCTTTTATCTTTCATGAGAATCACAGAATTCTGGGGCTCACAGAAAAAGATTAATTTTCTATCAAAAGAGTCCTCATATACAGGCAATGAATACCAGGGTTTTAGAGGACGTGGCATCTGAGAACCAACACACAGCCCGTCTGACCTGAGTCTGCAGTACTGCAGTGTTTCTACCAACAGGGTCACTGAGATCAGAGCAAGCTCAGCTGCCGTGTAGGGAGAGGAGATGGGAAGAGAGGAGGAAACACACTTGTTTGGTACTGGTTTCTGAGATGGTGTCTGTTAAGCAGCCCTGGCTACTCTAACATTCACTATGGAGACCAAGCTGGCCTTGAACTCAGAGATCCTCTTGCCTTTGCTTCCTTAGATTAAGATCAAAAGTATACTATCATGCCCAGCCAGAAACACTTAAGAGCGGGGCAGGGGTGGGGCAGTGTTAATTCTTGACAATAGAAGTAAGCCACTGATGTGTATGAAAAAAATGTGTCAAAAAAACAATCACTTCAATGTCAAAGGCCAACTGTTTCTAATTGTTAGTTCATAAAATCATGTAGTTACCTGAGTTACCAGAGTCTCACTCTGTGACCCTAACCTATTAATTTATGGAAATAACTGACACTCAAGAAAAACAATTATATTTAGAACTTTTTCAAAAAAAAAAAATCAACATTCAGTATTTTGTATTTTTTACACGTTACATTTATAAAACCAGTTAATATTAAAATTTTAAATCTACCAGGAATAGGTACTAAAGGCTTTGGCAATATTATTCATTTATTCTATGAGCTATCAGAAGTAACACCATTCATTTAACCTGATTTATCATTTAAGATTCTACAAGTCCAACCACAAGGCAGAAGTCACTGCACTCACCATATGCAGGAGCTCTCCTAAAAGGATGGTGGCCCTCACTGAGATGTGGTCGTCACTGTTGGTTATCACTTCGACCAAGCCCTAGGAGGCAAGAAGGGAGCACCAGTGTTGCCCGGCAGAGCAGGTCAACACATTTCTGCATCAGACCTGGCCTGCACTCCTACGAAGTTTTTAAATGAACAATGTAAGATAAAGGTTTGTAAGTGTTACCTCCAAAAGTCCATTACGAATAAATGCAGAGAGTATCAGAGCCAAGTAATTGTCCATGAGGTCTGGCCTGGAATCAAAAGCACAGCGACAGTTTAGATGCTTCCCTAACAGAAAAGCAGTGGGGTAGGAAGTGGCAGTCCCTGTTCTCACTAAGGTCTACCTGGATCTAGCACGATGGGGAAGAATAGTTTTTGCCTCAGCTGCCACAAAGCCATCTGAAAGCCTCCAACTGTCCTGGAATCTTCCTGGATCTAGAAGAATTAAAATGAGGTTGTTAGCAGATCAGGCAATACTGAAACAGACAAGCACGGGACTATCAGCTATCCAGGCTACAAAAACTTCAAAGTGGTTTTAAAATAACACTTGGGGAGAGCTGGAGATTGTGTCATGACTGGCACAGGGGTAGCAACCTGGGCTTGTCAAGAGGTATGTGCCTGTGACAGCAGCATTAGGAAGTGTGCATACCTGTACACGCACATGCAACACACACACAGCTGTTTATGGGAAGGTACACACTTGTAACTTCCTTCATTTGGAGACTTAGGCAACTTATGAATTAGACAATTCTCTAATCACCAGAAAGAAAGGCAACTGTTCATATTTGTATTTAGTAAGCTATTTGCATCAAGTCACATGGAAATGTAAGCGGCAGACCCCAGTGCCCTTCAGAACCTACCTACACTGAGCAGGGCTTCTATGAACTCGTCTGTCACAACAGGCAGAGGGAGACGAAAAATATCATAGAGCACTTCGAGCAGACCTCGCTGGAACAACAAATACAGTCCACTTATTTCTACAGAAAAAGCCCTTATTGACTTTTAAAAGATCATGTTTACAGAATAACAAAATAACAGGAACATATACCTAAGGGATAATTACTAAATATTTAACATATATGTCATTTAATTTTTTACTCTTTCCTTATCACCACTGTACAAATTTGAAAACAGATTTCAGTTCTTTCCATGTATAGGCATAGAGGTCAGCTGATGGCCAGAGGGTTGGCTCAGTGGTAAACTTGCCTTGGACATTCCAGGGTTTGATTCCCAAAACATCAAAAATTGGAAAAAAAAAAAAAAAAAAGATGAACAGAATTGCTCCTCTGACCCTTGACCAGAGCTCTGTGAGTTATCAGCAAACCCTCCCGCTTCCATGCACACCCAGCCAATGCTTTCTAACAGGTTTTCCTCCTACAGGTACAGTTCACTTAAAGAAAAAACTAGGGGCTGGAGAGATGGCTCAGTGGTTAAGAGCACTGACTGCTCTTCTGAAGGTCCTGAGTTCAAATCCCAGCAACCACATGGTGGCTCACAACCATCCGTAATGAGATCTGACGCCCTCTTCTGGTGCATCTGAGGACAGCTACAGTGTACTTAGATATAATAATAAATAAATCTTTTAAAAAAAAGATTTAAAAAAATTTTTAAAAAAAAAAAAGAGAAAAAACTAGAAGGCAAAATGGAGAAACGAAATTAAAAACATTTAAGGGAAAATATAGCTTAAAAGCTAATATATGTTTTCTCCACATTCAATTTGGTTTAGCTATTTAATATAAATTTACTAATTATAATTTAGAAATATTGCTAATAAATCAACACCTAAGAGTTTTAGTGAAAAATCACCATCTTCAAGATAAAAGCATGGTAACGTGGTATCAAAAGTATATAAATTACAAAGCATGACTAAGTAAACATAGTATCTATTTTTTTTGGTAAACATATTTCTATGCTTTACTCTTATACAATAAGAATACCCTTCTACTTTACTTGCATTGTTTTAATAAACTATAATTAATTTATATTTTAACTTGTTTTAATAAAACTGCCACTTGTAACAGTATTTTAAATGATTTATATATTACTCTGAAATATTCATGTACTGAAAAATGCTCTAAACTAAAGATTGCCAACTTGAAGATCAACTTCATCTAAAATGATTTCTAAAGAACCTGTGTGCATGTACAGTGTAGATGAGTAAGTAGAGCCGAGGAGATGCTATGACGCGTGCTGGAGCCTGGCCTGAGTCCTGGGGCAGAGCAGGAGATACCCTTACTAAGGAGCCTCTCTCCAGCCTCTAATGTCACGTTTAAAGGTCTAGGCATGTAAGAGTTATAGTAACTGTTACCTACCCTTATTTCCATATTCGGTATGCAAAGTACTCCAATTAGAGACTGTATCCCAGAATTTCCAGGTTTACATAAATTAATAATACCTGTAGAGGATAAAAATTTAAAAATTAAACTAAGAAAGAACTTCTACAATAATGTGTCATAATATAAAAATCTGTGATTTTTTTTTCCAAGTTAAATTATACTATTTGGTTATTATACTTGGTATCATATAAGTAATAGATACCAAGTATTCTCAGAATTTTCCTAACTGGAAATTGACATTATTCTTATCACCTAAATTTCTTATTAATTTCTACTTCATATGTAGAAACTGATGAACACAGAGGTGGCTATAAATAAATGTTTCTCTGGGAGTAAGAACATGAGAGAAAAAAGAACAATATTTTCCCTGTCTAATACTCCTTTAAGCTACAGAGAAAACCTGCATGATGCTTGTCAAATTTAGTTCTAACATCTCCTAAATGTGTAAAGGGGAATAAGCAACAGATTCCAAATAAAATTCACAGATCAAAGAGTTTTAAGTTACAGATACTAAAGTTAAAGATACTAAAATTCTGTGTCACAAAAAATATGTATGTAGCAAGCACAAAATACTCAGGACCATTAACTACCATGAAATACAAGCTGCTAAGTGAGACCAGCACACTGGAATAAAAAGCCAACAGCGAACAGTGCGTACAGTGCGCATGTGCACCTCCTTTAGGACCAAAGAATGCTGCATCTGTAAGCTGCTGCATGGTACGGTAGAGAAACTTAGATGGAATGACGAAGACATAGAGGGACACACTGACATACAGACAGTAGACAGATAATAGAATCTACATAGTGAGAATACATGCTAATCACCACACAGTTTTTTAAATTCTTTGAAATGTTTTATAGTAAAATGCTAGGGAAAATGTTTTTGAAAGTCACATAGGACTCGACTCTTTCTCACCACCTCCATGACTGAGTGTCCATTATCAAACATCTTTAGAACCAGATGTGTTTCAGATTCTAATTTTTTTTCAAATTTCAGAATTCCTGCATATATTCTGTGAGATAATTCACGTGTGGGCATAATATAAGTTCATTTAGGTTTCAAATATACATTATTATATACATATCCTGGAGACTAAACTCAACGTTCTTATGTTATGAGTGCAACTAGTCCCATGAGGTCACATGTACAATCTTCTGCTCATGTCACTGCTCAAAAAGCCTCAGCTATTGTAGCATTCTGGGTTTAATATTAAGGACGATCAATTTGTAAGCCTGAGTGCATGAGTATCTATAATTTCTCAAGTTCAGCACAGTAAGCAAAATTAAGTGCTCCAGTCCTTGAAGTGCAGGTCTGCAACTTTGACATCTGACAGTAATGTGAGAAATCAGAGATTACGGTAAGAGATCTAAGTCTTACTTACCCTGTGCTAACAGAGTAAAAAAGCTGCTGACACTTGTGGAAAATCTGTGCTGCTAAAGTTATCCCTCCAGAAGTTATTTGTAATTTTAAAACGTGTTGTAGAATCAACACTGCAAACTGTATTTAATTTATAAATAGGGCCACAGAATCGAAACACTATTTAGAAAACTAATTCTGTTAGAAGAGTATTTTCAAGGTCGTAATTGAAATGCTATTATTTTTCTTAGTTCAATATAGGGTAGAAAGCATCTAACTCGTCATAGATCAACACATTAAGGAAGGCACTGGAGAAAGAGTGTGCGATGGACTTTAAAAGAGGTTGACCACAAGGAAGCATGCGGTGATGGTGAGCAGGGTCTAGAAGAAGGAAGGCTAAGTGAAGAGTAGGTGACCTTGGTGGCTAAAGCCCAGTGCAGCGTGGGTAACATAAAGATGCTCTGGCAGCAGTTAGCTGAGGAACAGTAGAGGGTACCTAGTGACAGAAAATGGCATCATCTTGGAGTAAGGGCAAAGATGGTTAAGCTGGCCAAGGCAACTGAAGTCGTGTCCATATTAAAAGAGAACGTGGGGATTTAGTGGTACACTGCTGTACACTTTCAGCTTTGGGGGAGGACCTCAGTGATCACATGGCAAGATGATGGTCCCGGAGGGAACCTGTTAAGTGAGGCATCCTAACAAATCCCCAAGCTAAAGCTGAGAGAGGGAAGACTGGCACTAGGGCACTAGCTTTCTTGCCAAACAATGCTCATGCCTCCAGAAGTGGGAACCACATAAATCCTGATTTTAAAATGAATCGCCTACTTTTTGGTATTTTGTTTTGACAACAGAAAATGAATGAAAACAAGTATGAGAGCTGTTATGTTTACTCTTAGGTCCACAACCTCAGTTGTCCATGAAGGTGAAATAGGTAGAGCAGGGCTCTCACTGGGGCACAAGCGAGCAGAGGAAGCACACTGGAGACATGCTAGCTGAAGCCTACTGACTGGGATAAATATTTGTGTGGAAAAGGTATCTGTAAGGTGGGAAGGTAAGGACACAGCAGGGAATGTTCCTTTCTAAGCTCTCTGTAGTAATATTATGAAACTCCATAGAAAAATGAAGCATGTATAATCTTTATACTAAAGAAATCTGGTGACCTGGAGACAGGGCTCGAGAGTAGAGGTCTTGCTCATCATGCATAAAGCCCTGGGTTCAGAACAAACAAACTGTAAAAACAAATAATAAAGAAGTTTGAGACTCCTAACACCCTGCTTAACTTAATAATTATGATATTACTATACCATTTTTAAGTAATACATACAACCCCCTCACTTTTTAATTTTTAATTTTTTGCCCTTTACTTTGGGAGCCTCAGGAAAAGAGACCGATAATGCTGGATTTTCTTAAAATGTTCAGGTAATCATTTTAGCACAGTGAGTTGAAAATGTAATGAGTATATATTAATACAGAACGCAGGATACAGAATGCAGTATCCTACTAACTATAAATTTTCTGTCTTTTATTTTGTATAAATCTCTGTGAACCATACATTTAAAACTAGTCATATTTAAATTAGATGCTACAACAATTAAACATTTGAAAAACTAAGTAAAGTTTTAGTTTTTTATGTCACTAAGCAATACACAGAACATACCTGCCCATGAGCGGAATGTCGCAATGATTCCCATTTTACTGGCTAGAAATCGTGCTTCTCTGTCTTCTCTGTTGCAAGGTGTGGGTGGGCAGTCATTAAAGACACAAAATTTAGACTGAATAAGTTTTTGCTGCTAATGTACCAAAGAAAACTCTATCATTAAAGTTAACTATTTACATTTGAAATCAAAACAAGATGTTCTGAAAAAGACCAGGTCTACTCTAAAGCCATTACTCAACTTTTAGTATAAACTGGTCTTCAGTTTTAAGGTGTGGTGGTAGTGCACACCTCCGATCTCAGTACCCAGGAGACAAGAGCGTTGCTGTGGGTTCTGGGTCAGGCTAGACTACACAGCAGCTGTCTGGCTAGTCAGGGATAACATGGTAAGGCAAAAAATAAATACATGACTAAAAATGAAATCCACAGCATGGATTACAATTAAGTCATAAATCTTCATCTTTCTGAAAACTTATTCTTAGATGTGTTTCAAATAGGCCCCCGAGCTGAGTCAGCTCAATAAGCATCACACAGCAAAGACACCACATAACCAAGGAGCTAAGGAAGCTAGGGTCAATGCCGGCTTTCAGAACAAGAGGAGTCCAGGAATGAATTGGTTTGCGTCACAAATTCACTTTTAAGTTTCTCAATGCTTTCCTTTAATCTGTGCTATGTAACTGAGAGACGTACAACAGAGACATGAACAAGGACATGCCCTGGCTCTGTAACAATCAGTGCTTACTGGGAACACAGACACCCCACGTCCCAGCAGATATGCAGGGCACTTACTTGAGCTGTCCTTCAGCTGTATCTGGACTGTGTCTGTAGTGGAAATCAGTATAGGGTGCTAAAATTCGCTAATTAGAAAAGGAAAGAGAAACACAAAGAATTTTTATTATAAAAAGCATTCTTTCTTTAGCACAAAATTAATTCCATTTCTCTGCATCTTTAAGTGGATTAACCACTTAAGACATTTGTTCTTCAAATTCATTTTTAAAAATGTAACATGATTTTAAGTACAAACTGTGTTTCAATTCATTAACTAAGGTATAATGTACATCTAAAACAAGACAGACATAGGCATAAAGGTACTTCTGGATTGGGTTGGCAGTCATCTTCCTTCAGTGTTCATTATGGTGCCTACCAAACACACCTTGATTCCATTTCTTCTGCTGAGAAATCAGCTGTCAGTCTGTTGTTTCTGAAAGCAGTTTATCTTTCTGTCAGTTTCTTCTCAAGTTGCTTGTAAGAGTTTAAGTCATCTGGGGCTAGTAATCCTACAATGGAGTGCCTGACAACTTATTTACTTTTATGTTCTTACAAAATGTAGTTAAATCTAGAAACAACATTTTAGTTGTTCTGGACTTTGCTTCTGCCTCCTTTCCAGGACTTAAGCTGCTGCCTTCTGCCTTCCATGTACGGTGTCCTGTGTGCCCCTTACCCAAAACGTGATTTACTCTGGTTATTTTTATTGACCCTTTAGATTTCCTATTGAAATCTCCTTGTCCACAATGAGATTTTAATTTTATAGAATTCTGAATTCTAGATATTTATTTTTTCACATTTTTGATTAATTTTGTATAGGTTATGATAAAATTCTTCATATTTTCACCCAGAACAAATTAGCTGTGGTTTACCTGAAGTCTTTTTTTTTTCTATGTAGATTATTCCCTAAGCAACACATCAAAAGGATCATCCAATGTGATCAAGTAGGCTTTATCCCAGAAATGCTGGGATAGGTCAACATATGAAAGTCTGTCTATGTGATACACTATATAAACAAACCAAAAGGAAAAAAAAAAAAGCACATAATAAAAGTCTTTGACTACATCCAACACCCCTTCCTGATCTAAGAAAAACATTTTCCCTTTGAGTTTTCAGTAACATGATCATATCTTTGTGCACGAATAGAAATCATATGCATGCGCATTTCTACATTGGGGGTTGACTTGTCTGTGCAAGCACTGCCCACGTTACTTCCCAAGACAGTCTCAATGAACCAGGCCAGAGATACCAGGGTTCCTCTATCTCTGTGTCTCTGCATGCTTGGCCATACCCGGCTTGTCTATGTGGATGTTGGCGATGCCAGTTCAGGTCCTTGTGCTTGAACCAAGCACTTTACACACTGAGCCAACTAGCCAGGCCATGACTAGAAATTTCTGACTGAATGTCCAAAACAGTCATTTTATTTTAAAAAATTACTTGATGTTATCTTCCATCTGAGGTGGTTAATTTTCTTTTCTATGCAGATAAATGAAAGCAGCTACTCATTCAATCCCAATGATGTTGTTAAATAGAAGTTATACCCTGGGCTGGAAAGATGGCTCAGCGGTTAAGAGCACTGACTGCTCTTCCAGAGGTCCAGAGTTCAATTCCCAGCAACCACATGGTGGCTCACAACCATCCCTAATGAGATCTGACGCCCTCTTCTGGAGTGTCTGAAAACAATTACAGTGTACTTACATTAAATAAATAAATAAATAAATAAATCTTAAAAAAAAAAAAAAAGAAGTTATACCCTAATCTAGTAATATTGAGTATGCTTGTCTGTTCTGTATCCTAGCATGCTCTCCCAGTATTTTCAATATAACTTAGGTGATTTTCTTCCTCCTTACCAGCCAGAATGAGATTTTTAAAAAGGTTTCTTTTTAGTACTTTTAGTTATGTGTATGGAAATACATGCACGTGAGTGCAGGTGTACACAGAGACCAGACGAGGCAGGTCTCCCTGAAGCTAGTTAGTGGGGACTGTGAGAGGTCTGACATGGGCAGGTGCTAGGACTCTGACTGCGGCCCTCTAAGAGCAGAGACTGGTCTTACCCACTGAACCACTCTTCTGCTCCCAAGTAGATTCCTTTTTTTTTCTTCTTTGAATTAAAGACAAGTTCTCACTATGTAGCCTTGGTTGATGTGGGATTCACTATGTAGACCAGTTTTGAACTCAAGAGAGATCTGCCTGCCTCTGATTCCCAAGTGCCACAATTATAAGGATGCACCATGCCAAGAATTTTCCAGAATGTATTTATATGTTTAAATTGAGACCTTTTACCCATTTAAACAACTTTAAGAATTTGGTAAATATTAAGAACAAGAGATTAATTACAAATTTGTTATTTTAGTATTCTACATTCACCAAAAGTTCTTGATTTTTCTAATATCACAGGAAAAGCTTACTGAATATCTTCTTCAACATACCACAAATTATCCTGCAAACGGTAAGCAATTACATATAACAGTATAAACTCACTCCTAGTGAGTACCAGGGTAAACTAAACATCGAGACACAAAACGTTAAGTTAGTCGCACACCTATTTTTAACAAAAGGAAGGTGATGTCAAGGGCACTATGAATAGTTCTTTATAGAAAATGAAACATATTGCTTTAGAATGAAAACAAAATAGATTTGATGTAATAAAGACTGCATTCTCTAATTGATTCCACAATGAAGACATGGGGATGAAGACAGAAGACAGTGATAAACAGCCAGGGAAGCCAGATTTATTAAGTGTGAAGAATTACACCACACATTTTATGTAGACTAGAATACTGGGAAATGCATATAACTAAATATAAGCTTATATAGTTGCCAAGTACTTCAGCTACTATTTTTAAGATTTGTGATTTAGAACATTTAACTTTTGAAATAATTCTTTTAAGTTTGAAAACCATGACCTTCATTTTCCCTATTAAAAATCTAAGTCAAGAGAAGACCTGCTGCCTAACGCTATAAAGCTAGCCAGGCCATACTAGGATAAACTCACTCCCTCTCTAGCACAGTAGGCTGGTGTTCTCCCCACTGAGTTATGTGCACATCAGCCAAACAGAACTTATACAGCCTGAAGTTTACCATCTCAGGTTCTGTTCCACTGGGTGACATATTCCTGAGGGAGAATGGTGTTTATGGTTGTATGCACATAATATAGCAGTTCGTTTAGAAATCTACCATAATCTTTGCAGGTTATTTTCATTTCCATAAAGGGATGCTAGTCTGCTTTATAATGTATAGGAAGAGTCTATACACTTACCTTCTTCACTTATAAAGTATTCAATTTTAATATTATTCTATTTAATAAATTAAAGCATTCTATAAAATATCAATACTGGCATAGGACTCTAAAGAATACATTTAAAAATTACTGAGAGACTACTGTGCTTATTACATTTGTTAGTAATAACAGTCTGAAGAAAGCTTTACCATCTGCAATGTTCTTAAAAAATAGTCCTAATGCCAAGATTGTTGGCTCTGCCTATCATTCAACCTGTGTGGCCGGCTGACCTAGGAGCCTACAATCTGGAGACCAGCCCAGAACATTGCAAGACCGCATCACAGAGGGGAAAAAAGAAAAAGAAATCTTAATATGATCACAACTACTACAGTTAAAGCTCCTTCCCTAAAACCCTTACTACTTTAACTATAAAACACTCTACCTGAATTAGTGTACAAATTTTATGTGACATACTTTTAAAATAATGTGTGCCAAATATCAAAGTGTATTGTTTTTTCATTGTTAATTTTTTATTATTAATCTACTATATATGTAAGTGTGTGGTATTGGTGTAGATGCAGACATGCCATGGTGTGCATGTGGAAACTGAAGGACACCTTTCGGGGCCTCTGTTCTCTCCCACCGTATACCTGAGGCAGAAGTCTTCTGTTTCTGCCCGAGGTGCCGATAAGAGCTCTCAGCCAACTCTTATGCTTTTCCAGGAATGCTGAGACCACAGAATTGAACGACACCCAGCTTTTATGAGGGTCTCAGAATCAAACTCAGGTTGTCAGGTACAGTAAGGGCTTTACTCTCTGAACCATCTCTTCAGCCCCCAAAATGGTTCTTGAGAAAACTTCTGTATTGCTTATGAATAAACAGAACCCATTTAGCTGAAGGTAAACAATATTAACAGTGCACTTCCTACATAGGTGCATGTCTTAGTGCAATCTTACTCATCCTTGAGTTGGCTCAGGAAACTTGTTAGGGCTAATACAAAATGAATGATTTTGTATGTTGCTGAAATATTCTTGAGAATAACATTTTTAACACATTCCTAATCAAATAACTATAATAAAGAAGGGAATAAACCAATCTAGCATAGGTTAGACAATAAATGTAGCACCTGAGTCTACCATTTCAAAATTTCAAAGCAAAGTTTTGTATATAAACTTATATTTTAGGGCTAGAGAGATGGCTCTAACATTAAAAGCATTGGCTGCTCTTCCAGAAGATCAAAGTTCGATTCCCAGCACCCACATGAGAACTTACAACCGTCTGTAATGCCAGTTCTTGGTGTTCCGACGCCCTCTTCTAGCCTCTGTGGGGACTGTACATATATGGTGCACAGACATACATGAAGGCTAAACACCCATACACATTAAGTAAACATAACTATTTTTAATTTATATTTTATATTTTATATTAGAAGCATACTAAAAGGTGCCTACCTCTAATTCTACATCAGCTCGCACATACTGCCGGGTCTTTGGATGATTAAGAAGGTGCAAAATTGTAGTAATGAGAGCCTCATTTATTCGACTTAACTGGCAATCAATCACATTTTTCAGTATGGTGTTTAGTCCTCCTCGAAGGGCTACCACCTCTGGGTTCTGAAGTGCTAAAATGAAAGAAAGACTAATTATATTCACAGTCCTATGTATTTAACTCTTTTACTTATGTCTTAGTTTCCTTTTAGATTTGAAAACTTTCTAATTAACTACATTTACAAAAGATATCAGGTTCCTACTGATTTAATGTCTTTATTTAATTTAGAATCATTTAATATCTTTCCCCAAGCTTGACTCTTAAAATATCTTTGAGCAATAGTTTACTGAATATTTTTCTTCAGTTTCAGAGTTCATTTTACTATGGAGACATTAGTACCATAGGCTTTTTTCAAATACTTTATGGAACTTGTCGTTTTTAATCTTGATTTAAACAGTATGTATCATTTATTTTCATAAAAATAACACACATGCATGTAAGCAAAACACACACACACACACACACACACACACAGGAGAATATTCAATCTTTTTTTTTTTTTAAAGATTTATTTATTTATTATATGTAAGTACACTGTAGCCGTCTTCAGACACTCCAGAAGAGGGAGTCAGATCTTGTTATGGATGGTTATGAGCCACCATGTGGTTGACTGGGACTTGAACTCCAGACCTTTGGAAGAGCAGTCCGGTGCTCTTATCCATCTCACCAGCCCCGAGAATATTCAATCTTAAGATGAAAAACTCCTCTCTTTATCTTCCTTTAAAGACCAGGACTGCCCCTGCATGTAGTCTGTGCTTTTTGCTGTGGGATTTCTGTTATGAACAGGGCCTGGAAGTCAGCACAGAGCTCAGGCAGGCCTCTCATGCACCATTCCGTCTGTCCAGAGTGCTAGGATCTCAGCTGTCTAGCACCTCGCCTGGCATGTGTGCATTTTAATGACTTAAGTTCTATTTATATCACTCTATCATGAAGTTTTTATTGAGATAAATGACATTATTGAGCTAGCAATCTCAATTTTCTTCCATAACTACTTTATGAATTACCCCAGCACATTTCTCAGGTTGGTTTTTATACTGTGCTTTTGGTGAGACAGGGCTGCTGCACTTGCAAGCTGCCTTTGACAACTGGTCTCTTACCGGCTCTGTCTCCAAGGCTGAGGTGACAGCTACGTGCTTGTTACTATGCCCATCTTTCCTTTTTACTCCTAATGATTTGCCAATGTGTTTTTAAAGTAGAATATGCAACTTTTTAAAAAGTTTTTCTCTTAAAAATAAAGAATGATAGTTTTTATTTTTCTTTCCAAAAATGTTTCTTCCATCATGCTTATTCTCCAGAATGACTTCAGAATTGGGTTTTCTCCCGTGTTCTGAAATGCAGCAGAGTTGCACAGCACCGCAGTGCACAGATCTCAACAACACAGGTCAGGAATCTCTCGATCCCCATCTCCCCCTCCGCTGTAGTCACTGAGCCCATTCTGTATGCTGGGTCACCTGTATCTTCCTGAAACTCCATTTGACTTACTAAAAAGTACCCCCCCACACCCACACACACTTATGTATTCTGATTATTAATGCTGAGATGTATCAGATCTGAATTCTCACCATCCCACAGTAGTAATCATGTGAGTCATCTCACTTGATCCTGTTTTCTCTGCATATCTTTATAGTGACATCTAGCTGCTTTCTAATTCTTGAACTTCATGACTTCACAAAGACTGCTGTTCCAAAACATAAGGTACAAAGTGATGGAGGAAGACACAGAGTGTCAACCTCTGGTCTTCACACGCATGTGCACACGCGATGCACACCCATACAAAAAGGTTAACCCTGCTGACCTGACAGAAATTCTCTCCCGTTACTTTTTCTCACAAGGGTTCTCATGGTTTCTTCTGTTGTAGCTGGTTACTTTTAAGATTAGCCCCATCTATGTTTTCAGTGGCACTTTATAACTATTATATTACTTTACATACATTACATGTATAGCTGTTGACATTTTTCTACTTATCTAACTATATTTCTGGACAGGGTTGTGCTGGCCAGCCTCTCAGGGCCACCGCTGCCTCAGTATCTGCAGTCACTTCTGTGGCTTCTGACCTAACATGTATTTCTACTTTGGTGCAACTGGTTATCGGCATTTATTTCTAAAACCCATTTATTTCAGTGAGTCTCTAAAATATGTATTTTAAAAAAATCTTCTAGTTAAAAGAACTCCTATTAGATTTTTCTACCTTATTAAGGAATTTCTCAACTTGGAGTTTATGTATTTCAATGTTTTCTTCTGCTACCTACTATAAGTGAAGGCTGAGCAATCAGTCTTTCATCCTAACAATAAACCAATGTCACTCTGACTCCACCCTGCCGATCATAGGATCTGGCATTTCCTGTCTTTCCTATTCTGGTTCCTCACCCATTTACATTTTGCTTCACTTTATGATACGTATCAATGTAGTTTTCTAGGCATCCCATACATTGGCATATTGTAAAACTTTTATA
The DNA here is from genome assembly GCF_900095145.1 of Mus pahari. Lineage (NCBI taxonomy): Eukaryota > Metazoa > Chordata > Mammalia > Rodentia > Muridae > Mus > Mus pahari. The sequence continues at coordinate 53,522,829 of NC_034600.1, read as the reverse complement.
ATTTTCATAATCACATTTCTGACCTTGTTTCTATAGCAGGGCAGTCTTTAGTAGTAAAGTGGCTCTTCTCTTTTAACTTAAACTTTATAAATTTATTATCCCAAGATGAATATGATCTCTACAATGTCTACTTTTTGGTAATACCAAAAACAACCAAACAACCACACAGACAAACAACCACACAAACAAATCCCATCATTTTCTTTCTACATAAAATTATATTGCATTGATAATAAATGAGGCTAAACTTTTATAATGTAGTGACTAGCCACGTGGGTATTTGGGGAATTACTGCTTTCACTGCATTACTTTCCTCTTATTTTTTGCTTGTCTGCTCTGCGACACTCACTTGTTTAGTGCCAGATAATAAACTCTAGTTATTGAAAGCCTGACCTGAGTACTTGAGAACTGAGAATCTGCTCTCCTCTCAGTGCCACAGAAGCACGCACTCACATCTTCACTCTGTTTTCACGCTAACTTCTGATCTCTAAGAAAACAGCATTTTAGGATTTACTTTGCGCAGTCTAGACTATTATTTTTACACTATATCAAGATACCATATCATCAATCAAGGAAGGCTAGATTTTAGTAGATATTATTATTATTGTATTACACACAATCAAGTTTCATAATGAATAAATCTGAAAATTTTAAAATGACAACATAATTTCTGAATTATATGATAAATAATATCTAATATTCTATCACAATTGTACATTTTCATATTCTTTGTAGCAATAGACAGAGCATTTTCCTTTTAAAGACATTGGGGAACGTTCCGTGCACTTTATAACCTTTCTTCATGTCTGCAAGACAATTCTGACCTAGTTCACAGATGATGGCAATACAAGCCCGGACCATTCTGTCTCGTTCCTGAAGCCCATCATTTCCAACCGCAATTAATGAGTTGGCCACAGAACTAGGAAACAAGGAAGCATTCACAGTAATCATCTGTAATAGAGAAGAAACAGAAAATAATTCAGGTTTAGTATATTTTAAAACTCATTTTACTCAGAGGGAGCGAGTTAAGGGAACAACATTCTTATTTGACTCAGGCACCGATTTTTAACACTCAGCTTTGTATAAACAGCTATTATTGTAACTAGCAGGTTTTTTCTAATTATTAAAACTAGACAAGACTTGCTATCTCTAAGATTTTAAGTCCCTCCAGAACGGGAATGGCATCTTACACAGCTCCTCAGTGTCCCCAATGCTGCTCAGGGACATGAGCGTGGGGACCACACAGCAGGGCTGGTCCATCTCCATGTCTCTCATGTTACTGCCACTTGTCCTCAGCTATCAGGAAGACTGACTATCCCAGAATCTCCTGATGTGAAAAATAGTGCAGTAGACCATACAGAAACCGAGTGATGAGACTCTGGGTGAACCTCGTGTCAAAGGTCAAATTGGCAATAATACAACTGCAGTTCTGGAAACAGGTCAAGAGGGTCTACATTTGATTTAGAAAGCAGAAAGAACATAAAGCAGGTGGCAGACTACTATTTAAGACTATCTGGGAGACAACCATTTCAAAATAACACCCACGAACAGGAAAAGAGAAGGTGGTTATGTGGTTTTGTTTTGAAAGAATGAAAAGTAACCTCTCCTGGATATTACTGGAGTTAAGAACCTGCTGAAGAGTTAAACTTTGTATTCTGACACAGGATATAGATGACTAAAGACAGATAGCCAGGTAAGGTCTATGAGCACTCATCAAATATTTTAACACTTTTAGCTAAATGAAAGAGAATCCAAACAATATAGCTCTTCTTCTTAGCCTATACAGTTACTATCAAGAAAATATGCATAATACATTATATTTATTTTCTCTTAGCCTATAGTTTTCTCTTAGCCTATAAGTTTTATCTTAGCTTATAGTTATAAATAAGCTAATAAATAGATAACAAATTTTATATATGTGTATTATATGGCTATTGCTTTTTAAAGTAATAACATACCAATGATCTGCACCTCAGGAAACAATGGAATTAAAACTGTCTCTGTGTTGCTATTATTTTTAAGAGTATAGTTTTATGAAACTATATTATAAATTAAATTTTAATGTATACAAGATGGGCATGATGGCTCACAACTATAATCCTAGCATGTAGAAGGTAGCTAGAGGATCTCCAGCAGCTTAAGGCCAGCCTAGGTTAGAGAGTGAGGCCCACTACCTGCCTACCTGCCTACCTACACACACACACACACACACACACACACACACACACACACACACACACGCTGCCCCAACAGAGAGAGACAGACAGATGGAGATGGGGTTGGAGGAGACAGACTATTTACTAAATAATCCAAAAACTTGGGGGTCAACTGTTTGAATCTATTAGATACTATCTTTTATTCTGAAAGCAACATATAGGTCAACAATTATGAAGGGTCCCTAAAATATTTTTACATAGACTGTAACTATTTCATTAGTAACAAAAAAATATATTGTTTTTATAATACCTATTCTCTCTGCTTGTTTTTATTTATTCAGCATACAGTCAAGTTCTCTTGAGGTTCCTCTGTATGTGGCAGTAACAGAGAGTGACACAGAAGCAAACATAACACTCTAGCTGTCTTTATCAAGACCCACCCTTGAGAGACTTAAAAAATGTAAAACAAGAGCACTCTCCTCACTAATCTCTCTTGGAAAATATACCTTAGAAAAAAGATGTTAGGCTCATTATTTTTAGCATATAATTTATTTTAAATGCAATCTATGCTGAATATATAGCTCCAAGCTCCAAACTGTTCTACAGGAAGAAATTTTTCTTTCTTGTCATGAGTACTCATAGCATTAGGAAGAATTTATGAACAAACAAAAAATATAGGTTATTTTAAAATATAAATATGAGAAGCCAAATCATAGTTCTAAGCTAACAGTGTTCTTAAAAACAAAAGTCTCCAAGCCTCTTCACATTATCACTTTCATAGAATTTCAACCTTCTTTAAAGAAACTCATCCTTTCCTTAGTCTTTACTACAGTGAACTTGCGGACCATTACTAAACCATTAAGGTTAACTGGAAAGGAAGAAAACAAGTCAGTATACTAACTCTGCAGCCCACTATCTGAAACATGCAAAGGATTCAAAGAGAGTAAAAAGAAAAGAAGAAACAGCTAATAAATTCAATCAATAAATAATTCAATCACTGAATTTAGTGATACATGCCTGCAATTCTAGCATTAGGGAGGCTGAGGCAAGAGGATCAAGAGTTTGAGGCCATCCTGGGCTTTGTAGTGTATTTCACCCAGCTAAGCCACATAGTAAGACCCAGCTTTAAAACATCAGTATAATAATATTAGACATTTTCACATCCACACACATACACTTTATCAAAGGGAAAGATATGATACTTGTTTCAGGATGTGGCCCAACCAACTTTACTTTCTGTTTCTTTTCCTAGTTGGTCATGAGGCAATCACAACTACAACAATGAATTCTGGGGAGGAATCTCAGAAGCATTGTGAACCACCTTTAATCAAATCCTTTACTGGGCTTAAACTGTAGCATTTTATACTGTAAAGATGTCAGACCAATTGTTTATCATAAGTGCCCATGGGTTGAGACCAAACTCATCTGGAAAGCGATGAGCTCCTGTTTGTGACATCCATTTCATACTGTTAGCTAAGGAAGAGTCACACATTATAGACAGATGGAGATAGTTGGGGTCAATGAATCCATTGTCTAATAATTAAGCTGTAACTACATTTACATGTCCACTACAGACAGAAATCCCCTTCAGCACGATCATTTCCTGAGAATATTGTTCTAGCTATCCCAATCACATATACTAATTACACAAATAGTCACACTTCACATGTGTAACAGCTCTATGTACTTCATAAAATTTCATAACAAAATTAAAGTCTTTAATGAAAAGTCATTCTTTAGAAGCATGAAACATAACGCACTCATCGCCCTTCTGCCCTCACACACGGAGCGTACCTTTCTGACTAAGCGAAGAGCTTGTGTCCTCTCCACCTCGTTGCTCTGCTGAATGTCAATGCACCTGAATAACAAATAGTGCATTAGTCATTGGGAAATCCTGTGTAACAGTACCTTACAGAATATTAGATCACATTTACCCTCATAATCCAGTATAGTGTATTAAAACTGTAGTACATGCTTTTACAGTAAGAGCAAATATTTAATGTGCTCTAGTGATAAATATTACCAGAAATATGAGATAAAAATCTCAAGGGGGAAAAGGTGATACACCTATAAAGAAAGAATCACAGCATACAAATGAAGCGAAGTATCAGAGATGCGCGGGAAGACTTCTGACCTGCTAAGTCACAGCAATGTATATAAACTCTAAAGGAACCATTTCCATGTTGCCTTAGTTTGTAATTTTAATCACAGATTAAATTGTATCTAGCATGACTGTCTTATTCAATGTAAGATCCTATTTTAACCAGGCATGGTACACACCCTTGGAAGCAGAGACAGGTGGAGCTCTGAGTTTGAGACCAGCCTGGCCTACAGGGTGTTCCAGAACAGCCAGAACTACATAGTTGTGCGATTCTGTCTCAAAACAAAACAAAACAACAACACTATTTTACTAAATAACTTAAATTCAGAGTTCTCTCCAATAATATTTGATCAAGTATCACTTAGATAACATTTAATAAGATAAAATATAATAAATTTTGTTTTATGTCTTAACAAAATTACTCTACTCACAAACTATGTTATGCAGTTCCTATTTTAACCAATATTTTATAATTAGGTAAGTTACTATTCAAAGCATTTCTGGTTTATCTAAATGGAATTTAAAAATAAACAGGGAAGAGGGGGCTGGTGAGATGGCTCAGTGGTTAAGAGCACTGACTGCTCTTCCAAAGGTCCTGAGTTCAAATCCCAGCAACCACATGTTGGCTCACAACCATCCGTAATGTGATCTGGCGCCCTCTTCTGGAGTGTCTGAAGACA
>NC_034600.1:53511997-53517792 GCF_900095145.1 Mus pahari | reverse complement strand
CTCTCTCTCTCTCTCTCTCTGTCTCTCTCTCTCTCTCTCACACACACACACACACACACACACACACACACACACACACACACAAAATCATGTGGATGAAGATTTACATTTTTAGCTACAACCAGAAAGCTTGGATCATACCCAATCCTCTGCCAAAACCAACTCTAAAGGCTGACAAGCTTCCTGCGACAACTGCTACTCAACCCTGAAAAGACAAGCTGAGGAGCCTCACGGTCCATCAGGAGCCCTGCAGGACTGACAGAGATGTACTTGAAGGCAGGTAAGTGCCCAGAGGGAAGGACAGGATTATGAGCTTAAACATCTGTATCAATGCTCTCACTGAAGCACTGGACAGGCTCTATGCTGTGCAAAGGCAGGATTAGGCTCCAATGGGCCCAGTAAAAGCCTACTCTGAGAAGCACAAGAACAGAGCAGAGATGCAGGAAATAACTGACTAAGAAAGATTCTCCGGCTGGGGCTGGCTAAGGAGGAGGCTCTGTTAAATGACCGCAGTTCTAGCTTTAGACTCTAGCTACTTCTTTGAACATTAGCAAAACCTAAACTAGTGAGCTGGAGAGATGGCCCAATGGTTAAGAACACTGGCTGCTCTTCCAAAGGTCATGAGTTCAATTCCCAGCAACCACATGGTGGCTCACAACCATCTATAATGAGATCTGATGCCCTCTTCTGTTGTGTCTGAAGACAGCTACAGTGCACTCATATAAACAAACAAACAAATAAATAACAAAAAAAACCCACCTAAACTAGTGCAATAAGGCAAGACTCTTGAATAAAACTCTCCTCAAGGAAAATGATAACATTATCCAGTGCCAGAAATCTTACACATGAATGTTTGCACATAGTTTAGTTATTAGCCATGTTTTAAAACAAATACCCAAAAGTCTCAAGAACTCCAAATTAAAAAAAAAAAATGACAATAGAAAAAAAATACAGATGATTTACATATAAGAACTTCAAAAATAACTGTGGTTTGGTATGTCTGTAAAAAAAGAGATGGAAAAATAAAAGCAGAAACAAAATTTTAAAGAGATAATTCACAAGGCAATAACTGAAGCAAACATTAAAGAGGAGGACTTAATGGCAGGGCAGTCTAGAATAAAGTTAGGTAAGGAGTAATAAGCCTTGACCTATGACGATAACAGAACAAACAACAAACTAAGGTTAAAAATCCAATAAGGGTGGGTTCAGATACATGATGTTAAGATGACCCAACACAGTGCACATGAAGTGCCATGGGAGGGTAAGCTGCAGCATATAAAACCCCTTAGAGGGCACTGACTGAGAGTAAGGAGCAGGCAGAAGACATGGATGGACGGACATACACTCACTGACAATAACTAGCAGATGGGACTGGAGATGGCCCTGTGGTTAAGAGCTGTTGCTATCTTGTAGAGGGCCCAGGTTCAATTCCCAGCACCCACATGGTGGCTAACAGCCATTAGTAACTCTAGTTCCAGAAGATCTGATGCATTTTTCTGACCAATTCAGGCACCAGGCAGGTACAGGTGTATATATATATATATACATATATATATATATATACATATACATATACATATATATACATACATACATATATATATATACATACATATATATATATATACATACACATACATATACATGTAGGCAAAATACTCATATACATAGTTAATAAATATCTCTTTAAAAAAAAAAGAAAAATTACTAGTATCAAATTAACCTTCAAACAGCAGATCAAAATAGAGATGTTCATGAACAAGTAAAAAATGAAAAATTCACCTTCTGTAGGCCTGTGTTACAATAAACAGTACAAAAATCTGTCAAATAAATAGCACTCCAAGGAATTATGAGGTGCATACATAGGCAAGCAAATGTGGCCTGGAAACACTGAGTGGGCTCAGTAAGGAACACTAGCAAACTTAAGAAGCAGGGGAGGGTTAGGTCATCACAACCCAACCAGCACAACAGTGCAGGAGGCACAGTGCACTCCTCTGCCATACTAGGAATGGAGGACTCCAACACAGCAGGGCAGGGAAGCGGCAGGAAGATCAGGGATCAGGTCCAGCCTGAGCTACTGGAGACCTTGTCTTGAAAACACAAACTGTAACAAAACCACCAGAAAAGAAAATACAAAGAACAGATGAGACGAAGCACCCATGTAGCCAGGTGACAGCTTGAAGTTATTTATGTGGCGGGAGTTGTGCAGCAGGACAGAGTCTGATGGATGCTACAGGGCCAGACAAGAACAGCACTGGGAAGGAAGCAGCACCAAGACAGACCTCTCAAAGACACCAAAGTCAAGCCTCAGTGAGTTCCAAACAGACACACACCGACACAGAAAACTCAACAGGGCTGTATCCACCAAGCAAAGTAAACCACAATAAAAAAAACAACCCAACACTGTAGGATCCGCTGGTCTAGTGTCCGGAGAAAACACTAACACAAGCCACCAGTTTTACACAGTGTCTTCCAGAGAATAAGAACAACGGTTATTTGATAGCCAAAGCAGAAAAACACCAATGCATTCCGTTTATATAGAAATGTACTGACGTCGACAAGAAAAGTGGGGTACATAGTTTACCTACGGCTACACAAAGTCAAACCAGTGGAACACTTGGCACGTTCCAAGTAAACTAGGGACATCCGATGTAGTGCAGTTCTCGGCAGAGGACTGAAGGTCCTGGGAGGTGAGTCCTTAGGAGTCAATGCTCACGGGCATGGGAGGCCCACATAATCCATAAACTAGGCAACTATAGGGATTTACCAAGACTGCTGTAAAAGAAGACGGTACATCCTATATATTAGTAGCTAAAATCAGAAGAAAAAATAATGGCATTGCCACCACTATAAAATCTAAGGCACGTGTGATGGTGTGTGACCCTAAAGAGGGTGAGGCAGGAGAGTCAGCAAGTCTGAAGCCAGCCTGGAATTTGTAGTGAAACCCTATCAAAACAAAGTAATACAACAACAACATGAATAAATAAACCCACAACAAACAACAACTAAAATCCCAACCCCAGTAAGTGTGAATAAACCTCACAAAACAGGCAAGGCATCTAAAGTGATCAGAGCCATTTCTTAAGAGAAAAACCCAAGGCCCCGACACATAGACAGCAGAGGACTGCCTGGTCAGGCCTCAGTGAGAGAAGATGCATCTACCCCTGAGGCCCCAGGGAGTGGGGAGGCCTGGTGGGGTGGGGGACATCCTCTTGGAGACTGGGGTGGGGTAGGGGTATGGGATAGGGAGCGGATGGAGGATGAGTCTGGACTGTAAAAAGGGATTAAAGAATAAAAATAAATAAATTTTAGGGGGGGAAGAGAGGGAGGAGACCGACCACAATCATATAACTAACCACACATGCGCCATGTTCCGACATTTCCTTCTCTATGCATGCTTCTATGAGCACCTCACAGACTTATACAAAACTGCAGGGCAGATTTATTCAAAATAGCTCAACACTGAAAACTATCATGAATGAACATTTTAAAATATGTCCCAATCATAAGACCAAATACTTCATAGCAAAAATAAATTTAAAAAACAGAGATATAATCAATGTGGAAAAACCTTAGAGATGAGGAGAAAACAATAATGTATACTTACATATGTCCATTATACACATTAATTAACATATAATGTGAAATGCAAGGACAGGAAAACTAGTCTCTAAGGAGAAAACTATTTTACAATTGCTTGAAAGTATAAAGAGAGTTCCTGTTATGCTAAAAACACCCTAAGTCTTGGTCTTACTTGATCATGTACCTTTGCAAAATTAAGCTTTACACCTAAAATCTGTACAGGTTTGGCTGGATACTAAACTCAACCCAAAACTTTAAAGGCGTAAGAAACACAGGCATGTCTCAGAACATTACCTAGCTATTAAATAGTCCACCTTCAGTTTTAGCACCTTCTGCAGGATACTGGAATCTTGGATGAGATAGCGCAGCGCTCGCAACCCGGCTGCTCTTACTTCTTTAGCCTCGTTTAATAAAGCTAAGCGCAAACTGTAGGAAAACAGAAACGTTCTGTTACATGGGTTTCAAAGACACCACAGTTCAGTGTAGGCTTCCTCGCCCTCATCTGACATGCTTGGGAGGAGAAGCATTTCTGATTCCTTGTGTTTTTAGACTGAGACTATTTTCAAGACTATTTCAAACTGAGTATCTCTTACCTGAAAATGTAGAACCCCAAACTTTTGAACACTTGAGATGGCTCTAACAAAACCTCGATTTTGGAGCATTTCACGTTTTTCATACTTCAGGATATTCTCCCACATCAAGTTCTTTCTTGGCTAAGATATCCCAAACTTTTTGTTATGTAAAATTAATTCTAATTAAGAAAACCCAACAACCAACCAAACAAAAAAACACTACAAAGTAAAGAACTGTATTTGGTGATGTCTTTATTCTGTGCTTCCTCTGACAATTGGGAGTTTTATTCATTTTCTGGCATATTGTATGAATGCAAGAAGAAATCCTATAATCTTTCAAACTGTATCTTTAGATGTTTCTACAATGTATCCTTTATTTGCATGTGTGCTTCCACGGCTCAAAGGATAGTGAGTTTAAATCAATAAGATATTTAACAGTAGCAAACACATACTATTCTATTAATGTTTACTCCCAAGAACATCAAAAAGTGGAAATGAAACTGCTTGATCTATTAGCCTACAACAAGTTTGGAATACGTACATTCTTTCTTAGGTAAAAATCTAGGGTTTTTTTGCTCCTACGTTTCCTGGAAAGAATGAGAAATTTAGTCTGCATATTTAATATTTAATTATAATTTTTGAAGAAGTTCTGGTAATTCTGGTTTAATTCTTCGTATCCAGCATTACAAAATCTCAACTAAGGCTCACACTATCAAGTTACTGATTGTTCCTTTTAGTCAAACACTTTGCTTATAGAACTGAGTATGTGCTGCAGGCATCCTAGCTCTAACTTAAATTGTTACAATGGAAATTACTAAAATAAGGGATGGGGAAAAAAAAAAAAACTGAACTAAACTTACCAAATTATGATGTCTTCATAATTAAAACCCAGTTTTTCTTCACTGTGGCCAATATCACAAAGAAGCTGTTAGAAGAAACACAAAAATACCTTGCATATGAGTTTAGATTTATATGTTTGCCTATACACAATTTTAGACTCAAAATGGAACATTCTTCTTTAATAAATTTCTAAAAAATCTGTAATGGTATAATAAAAATACGGCACATTATTTCTATCATCTAACCTTTTCCTTAACCACAACTTCAGACTGCCCTCTTCCCTCCACTTTTTGAACTGCCTGTCTTTTGTCTTCTGCTGTATTTCTCTCCTACAGTACTACCTTCTTAGCCACCACTCCCAGTGGTTCCCACTGTGTTTACAAGCACTGCAGATTCGACTAACAGACAACACTTCTCCCCATGTCCTCCATGCTGGAGGCTTTAGTACTTTGACCCCATTTACTCTTAACTTCACTTTCCCTCCGTTTTTCCATTCATCATTCAGGATGCATAAGATATCACTGCTGTTAACTGGTTATTTTTTTTTCAACTCACACAGTTTCCCCTTTATCGTTCTTCCCTAATGTCACAGCTCCCCCGCTGGTCACAAGTTCTGTTGCTGCTACTGGTGACATTGTTTGCTGATGCTGTGATCTTACTTTTGCCTAGCTTTGTAGTTGTTTTTGTTTGGAAGTGATTTTATTTTCGTTTTTTTTTTTTTTTTTTTGGGGGGTTGTGGGTTTTTTGTTTTTTTGGCTGGTTGTGATGGGAATAGTCTCTGGAAGGACTTGGAGGAGAGGA
>NC_034600.1:53505268-53511881 GCF_900095145.1 Mus pahari | reverse complement strand
TCAGAAATCCGCCTGCCTCTGCCTCCCAAGAGCTGGGATTAAAGGCGTGCACCACCACCACGCCCGGTTATATTCATTTTTAAAGCAATTTTGGTGAACACACCGAATTTTAGTTTAGCTGTTATTTTCTTCCTAAAAGTTTCAGGTCACTTGGTTGCTCAAAGTCTAGCATAAATCTTGCTGTCTGCTCTTTCAAAACTTCTTTTTCCTCATTTTCTTTCAGCCATTTTCTTCCTCATCATTGTTTGTCATCATTACTATTTTCACTTGTTCAGTTGTGATTTCCTTTGCATCCACTTTGTGTAAAACAAATAATACTTTGGGAATCTCTGGTTTTGAGCATTTTATCAATTTTTTTTAAACATTCCATATATTATCTCTTCAGAATCACTCTGTCCAAATCTCTTCTCTTATGCTGGCAAAAGGTATATGCATTTTTATTAAATCATCTTTTCTTCTCTTTCTATCTTCTCTTATTTCAACTGTTCCATATTTCCTACTGGCTTCATCGTCTACTGTCTGTCCCTTCTCTACTATACGAGTGGTTCTCAATCCGGGCACTGAGTGACCCTTTCACGGGGGCCACATATCAGATAACCTGCATATCAGATATTTACATTAGGATTTGCCACAGCAAAATTACAATTATGAAGTAGAAACAAAAATAATTTTATGGCTGGAGTCACAACAGCATGAAGAACTGTATTAAAGAGTTGTAGCATTAGGAAGGGTGAGAACCACTATACTAACACATCTAGGGATTTTTAAATTTTAGATAACGTACTTAAATTAAATTAAAACTTTCTAAGATTCTAGTGAAAAACCTTACCTTTTCACCCATTTTCTCTACAGTTCTATTTCTTTGCTACTTACATGGTTATTCAAGGTGCAAACTGATATAGATGCTAGCATCTTTTGGGGCTCTTTTTTTAGTAGTTGTTTTCCTTTGATCTGACCATGCAATCAGCCCTGTCCTTTGCTGGCTCCTGTGCTCTTTGCAGACTGTGGCATTTTTTCTTAGTGAGCTCAGCCTTCTCTCTGGCACTGACAGAACTGCCACCCTCTGGATTTTCCTCACCTCTAAGGCTTCAACTGAAAGCTTGTTATTAACAGCCCTAGTCTCCAGGATAATAAATTTTATTTGTCTTATAAAAATACTACAAAGTTCTAGGTCAAATTTTTCTGCCTAGCTTAGGCATTAAGTATCCCATCCAAGCTAGCCCCAGGATTCAACAGACCCAAGGGATCTCTGCACCCGTCTTTCTTATCCTTCAACTACAGCACTTTCTCTTCAGACAACTTGTAGTCCTGCACTTTCTGTGCTTCAGGTCAGCACAGAGTATTCCCTAGAACAAGAGAAGGATACCCACTTCACAGGAGCCTTTTTCTGCACCTCTGGCCTCCGTACTTCTGAGTGGCCAAGTAGTTTGCTGTCTTCAAGCAACACTCTCTACTTGTTTTTAACTCTGGGTTTGTTTGGGGGTTGGGTTTTTTTTGGGGGGGGGTTGCTTTCTCTGTGTACCCCTGGCTGTCCTGGAACTCTGCCTCCTGAGTGGTGGGGTTAAAGGCATATGCATGACCACCCAGATTTTGTTTTTTGGTTCAAGTTATTTTTATAGAACACTGTTTACGAGCCACCTACACAAGTCAACTTACATGTGCTTCTGATTTAGGTATAAAATTTGAAAACTAGTTTTTATTAAATGAAACTTAATGGACTATTAAATACAACTAAGATGGACTGCAGCATACATGATAGAGAAACTAAGACTCCTTTAGTTTGCCAGGGTATCAGAACACATAGCACAGAAATGTACTGTCTCATGATCTGCAGACCTAACACACACCACAGAGATGTACTTTCTCATGATTTGCGACCTAAAGTTCAGATGTGGGCAGAAATACTGTCTTGGAAAGGGCTTTCTTTCCCTTTGGCTTGTAGATGGCTGTTTGTATCTTCAAATGATCTCTCTTCTCCACACATCTGTGACCTCATATCTTTTAAGGACAGTAGTCATACTGCATTAGATCCTCCCATAGCTTTTCTAATAGCCTTAATCCCCAAATATACTTCTGTTTTAAGTTCCTGAGGACTTGAACTACAAACATTTAGGGAGAACAAAACTGAGAACTCTAATTCAGTTGGCCAAGTTAATATAGATGCTTATAATATAAAATGGAGAAAAACTGTAAAGTAAAAACAAAAATTTTCAAGGCAAAGAAAACATACAAGAAATTTACTGAAGAAATAAATAAAATTGACAAATAAATACAACATAAAACTGTGCTTCCTAAAACCTAAAAAATAGATCTAAAAATTCCACTTAAAATTGAAGTTCCATATATAATTTATTGTTGAAGTATAAAGTAGAAATACTTCACCAAATTTGAAAAAAGCATCAGAAACAAAATCTACCTTTGTAGATATATAGATTTATAAGCATTACACTTGCACTATTAGTTTATAATACTAAATAACTGTTCTTCTTTCATCAAGGACTTCTCTCTGCAACAGATGCACACCATTACAGAAAACCACTATGGATCAAAATGCCTGTTCCCAGTTGACGAATCTACACAACTCCTGCACCCAAGGCTCAGAGGTGGAAAGATTCTAAGAGCTAAAAGAACAGGTAGTTTGCTGTAAGATTTTTCCTCCTAGGAACACAAGAAACTACACTGAGGAAGTCTCACAAAAATGGCTGGCTAGATATGACCTGAACAAGGAAGACACTCACTATGCTATGGAGGAAGACAGAAGCTCAGGAGGCCTCATCCCCAAAGAACTGTGCAACTAAGGAATGCAAAGGTGGAAAACTGGTCTTCCCAGGAAAAGCACAACTGTTTCTCCAATAACAAATGGTCAGTCATCCCTGAAGGCTGGATTGGGCAGTGACTTAGGGCTAGAGAGATGACTGAGCAGTCAGAGCACTGGCTGGTCTAGCAGAGGATCTGGGTTCACTTCCTAGCACCATGGCAGCTCCAAACTGTCTGTACTTCAGCTCCAAGGGTCTATTGCCTGCTTCTGGTTATCTGCAGGCACAAAGTACCCACAGGATGTACTGACATATATTTATGCAAACACTCACGCACATAAAATAAGTAAATCTAAAACAAAAACAGAGAAAAAGAGAGACCCAGTGATACATTGTCAATATGAATTCTTTGCTTGAAATTAGGACCCAACATTTCAATGTCATAACTATGTAAGAACCTAACTTCTCATTTTAGTCAAGTTACTTTAGGTTTGTTACATTTCCTGCCTGATAATAAAGTTAATACCAATCAATACCATTATAAAGTTATAGTCCTGTCATAAACATGTCAATTGTATAAGCAAAGTAAATGTTGAAGATAGAAATCTTTAAATAGGCTAAGGTTCCTACGGCACTGCTTCACCTGCTTATAAAACCCCACACTCATCCATGTCTGATAACACGACTTCCTCACATAATCACACCCACAGAGGGCTACAATTCGTAATACGTTTGACTAAAAATGTCAAAACGAGTTTGCAAATCATCTCTAATGTTTTTCCTTTAAAAGTGTATGTATTTAAATTTTCATTTTTATTACTTTTAATCATGTGCAGGTATATGGGCCTGCTTGTGAATACATGGGTGCCTTCAGAGGCCAGCGGCTTCAGCTGCCTTGGAGCTGGAGTTACAGGGGTTATGAGTACCAGTGTTAGGGACTAAACCCTGGTCCTCTGGAAGAGCAGCACATGTTCTTAACACAGGCCTTTCTCCAGCCCTGAATTTTCTTATTAACACAGCCAATTTTAAAATATATAATAAATTAGAACTAGGGTTAAATAAATATTTGCCCTGTTTATAAGAACACAAAATAACCCAAACTTTAAAATTGTTTCACACATAGGAGAATTCTACAGCATAGTCTTAAAAGACATTTATTTGTTTGCTTACTGTGTGAGAGGGGTTTGCCTATATATGTATGCCCCACATCCATGTCTGGTGCCTATAGAAGCCAGAAGAGGGTATATGATCCACCAGAAACGGAGTTACAGGAGGTTGTCTGCTTACATGGGGTGCTGGGAGTCAAACTTGAGTCCTCCGGAAGAGCCAGTGTTCAGAACCAGTGAGTCATCTGTGGTGGTTTGAATGAGATGTCCACCATAAATCTCGGGCATCTGAATACTTGGCCCCCAGTTGGTGGTTGGTTGGGGAGGATTAGGAGCCTTGGGAGAGGAGGTATGTCACTGTGGTGGACTTTCAAATGCCTGTGGGCTCTCAGCTGCTGCTCCAGTCAACATGTCTGCTGTTTGCTGCCATGCTGCTCTGGTGCCCTGCCAGAGAAATAACACTCTACCTTTACAGAGGACAGAGTCACATCCCTCTGTAATTCTAAGCCCTAAAGCTTTCTTAAGTTGTTGTGGTCACAGTGCTTTATCAGAGCAACAGCGGGTATCCAACACCATCTTCCAGGCCTTGTTTATTTACTGTTTTGCAGGGCTGGACCCAGAGCCTATTCATGCTAGGCGAGCTTTATCCTTCATCACTGCTTCCTACTCTTTAACTCTGAGACAAGGTCTGACTAAAGAGATCAGACAGGCCCCTGAAATTGAACTACAAGTATATGTCTTATTTATGTATGTGTGTGTCTGTGTGTGTGTGTTCATGCATGTGCACCAGCAGCGAGTGTGTAGGTCAGAGGACGACTTGCAGAAGTCAGTTCTCTCCTTCCATTGCTGGGGTCCCTGGTATTAAACTCAGGCCACCAGGAGCAACTTGGCAGCAACTCTTTTACCACTGAGTCTCTCACTAGATCAAGTCGTGAACCCGAGATCCTTTTGCTTCAGCCTTGAACGTAGCTGGGATTACAGACTATACCACAAAGCCTCACTCCACATACATACAAAACACAAAGGTGAACATAAAAAAAAATGCAATGGTATATTTAGAAAAGCAAAGCTTGCAAACTGCAAATCAATATATACATAGATGGATAGAGGGACATACAAACCTGTATTTACACAAACTGATATCTTAAACACATCTAAAAACACTTTGTATATACATAATAAATTACAAATAAAACTGAACACTTTATAAAAATACTGTATTTAGTTCATCTAATTCTTATAATGTAAACAAAACAAGCAAAAAACACTCACATAAACATATTTACCCAATGTTTGTTACCACAAAAACTAAGTACCTTCTAGCCAAGAACCTCAGCATTATGGCAGAGTGAGTGCTTTGGAGGGGGAGGGTAGCAAATGAGAGAAGGATTTCACTTTTTACTGTGACATCTATGCCATTTTCATGTAATTAACTCACATACACACCCTTTAAATTAAAAAAAAAAAAAGCAAATAAAGACGCTTTCAAAGCTTTAAAATTTTTTAAATGAAAAGGGCCTAAATCCTCATCTTTAGAAAGCAGATCATTAGACTGCAAACATGTTGTCTGTTGTAAAAATAGAACACCAGTCTGCCGTATACACTGCTCTATCTAGTGCAATGAAGTCAGAGGACAAGCATGGTGTGTGGCAGTCAACTAATTAAAAGATCACAGCACTGGTTTGCTTGTTTCATGGCTTATGAGGAGGTTTTAGGAAAGTTCACCCTATACATTAGCACAATTAACACCAACGGCTACACTTAGACTTTAGAGTAAAGTAAATGCTAGTTACAATGAAAGTCCATTGTTAAAATGAAAAATCTTATCAATCTAACATATTACAATCAGAAGTCTGAAACAGGCTAGAACTGGGATAAAGAGAAGCAGAAGAGTGGAAAGCCAAAGTAATTTATGGTCTGAGAAGCTTGGTTTAGATGGATAGTGTTTTCTAGCTTACAACCAATAGCTAAACGTCAGAAAGAGTGTGTGTTCTAGTGCAAACAGAAGAGAATTCCCAGCCAGCTGGGTCTCTTCTAGCATTATAATTATTACCTTTTCATCTTCTTAGCAAATCAGGCTCTTGGGTTTTTGAGAATGTCTACATTATACTAAGTAGGCACATGTACATGCAGATTTTATGGGTATACTAACAATATCGATTTTAGAGGCTTACTATTACAATAATTCAGTGCGTGCTTGTATGTGGTAAATTTTATGATAAAATCTACACACATTTACTTGGAGCAGCAGCAAATATTAAATAGAGACATTTTATCTACTAAGGAACATCTAACTATTCTTGAGGAAATTTTTGCTTATCACAGCTAAGGTGTGATAAGTGAATGTTCCTGTCATATGGTGGACAGAGCCAGAAACAAGGGTCAGCCTCCTTTCAAAACCATTACTGCTCTGTTAAGTCAACAGTGCTACACCCTTTTGTCTCAGCTCCAGACTCTGTTTCTGCAACTCCTTCCATGGGTATGGGGTCCATCCCATAATCAGCCACCAAATGACACTATTGCATATGCCAGCAAGATTTTGCTGAAAGGACCCTGATATAGCTGTCTCTTGTGAGGCTATGCCAGTGCCTGGCAAAAATAGAAGTGGATGCTCAGAGACCCCAATGGAAGAGCTAGAGAAAGTACTCAAGGAGCTGAAGGGGGCTGCAACCCTATAGGTGCAACAATATGAAGTAACCAGTACCCCCTGAGCTCAAGTCTCTAGCTGCATATGTAGCAGAAGATGGCCTA
>NC_034600.1:53498380-53503896 GCF_900095145.1 Mus pahari | reverse complement strand
TTCAAGGGACACCAATTGGCAGGCATGAGAAACCCTGTCTCGAAAACCAAAAAAAAAAAAAAAAAAAAGAAGCGTAGACCAAGTAGAGGAACACTAAGTGAAATTTCTATGAAAGAAATTTAGATAAAGCCAGGGGAAAAAAGAGAGAATCAACAAAGCGATCCCCTTACTCCAAAGCCGAGACACAGAAAAAACAAAAAGCCAAGACAGGAGAAACATCGCTGCTCTAGGAATGAAGGCTTAGACCAAACCCAGCCCAAAAGTCTATCTTATCTTAGTACCATCCAATACCTGGTAGTGTCAGCCACAGCCGCTTATAGATACTGGAAACATCTCTAGCATGAACTGAGGTATCTATCAGTGTAAAATACTCAATTGTGAAGATTTAGTATGAAAAGTTAAATGATACTTAATGTCTTATGCTTCATATAGCGAATAGCAATTTTAGGATAGTTTAGTGAAAGCCTTTCTTCCTGAGCTCACACGGATTGCTATTAGATAATACTGTTCTAGAATGCTCTAGGACTCAGGCTGGTGCCACCATGTCGGAGCCATCTTACAGCCACTCCTAGGTTTCAAACTACACCAAGACAAGTAGAGCCACACACTGAGGTGAGCAAAACCAGTTATGATAGCAGTTAGGCAGTGGCTTATTTGGGTTACATAAAGATCAACAAGAGAAAATTGATATTTAATAAAAGGAAATAAAACCATAAAATGCACCTTGCTTGGGCTCTAATTTAGATGCCAATAATGGGAATAAACAATCAGGATAAGGGAAAGGAAATAGAATGGGACTCTGGGAATTATGTTTGTTTCTAAGATGCATAACAGATTAATAGTCATATATTAACAAGATAAATAAGCCAATAAGACACTGGATTACAGGCTTCTCAGTGGCTTGCTTCTGGTTTCTCTCTGAGCCTACTGCATTTTCTACAGTATGAACATATCCCTATCATTTACATTCATTTGACAGCTAGGCATGGTGATGTGCAACTCTTGTTCCAACTCCTCAGGGAAATGGTGGGCGCTCGCTCAGGGGTTCTGAGACCAGCTTAGACAACATAGCAACACTCCTCTGAAACTTATAACATGATGAAATCAATGAGAATTTACTAATAAGTAAATATCCAAAAAAACTTAATGATTAGGAAATGTTTACCAAGTCAAATAAAAGAATGCGTCAGTACAGTTTCAAGCTACTTGCCTTGGTGAAGTTATTCAGATGGCCCAGCTTTCTCATATTTGATACTCCTTGCAATTTGGCCACATTTTGGAGAATCTCCCTCAAGTTATCAGAAGGTTCTGGTAGAAAATACAAAACAATTTAACATAAGCTTTAGAGTATTACCATAACCAAACATAAAGTGTGCTGCAGCAAACCCCCAGTGTTGGTTCTCAGTTTATAGCGTTAAAGCCTTCTTTCTCCCCAAGTGCAGTTGGCTGACTTCTGAGTTCAATCCTTTCACACTGCCATTGCACTCACATTAGCCCATCGTTCAACACTGTGTATCACGCAGATTATTGAGCTACAAAACCATAAGTCTTAACACCACAACTTTCATTTTTGTTATTAGGTGACAACCGGGAACAATATTCTGCTCAAATATAAATAACCAAATTCTTAGATAAAACATTTATCAGGTATACTTCTCACAACCATGAACATATGCAGTAAGCAACAATGATCGCTGGAAATGAGAAGCATGCATGCATGCCCTATACTTGTGCTGGCAAACTGCCTTACAGGCACTGCCAGGAGAAAAGGACCCTCACAAACTGGTCTTCTGATATTCATGTGTTCAGGGGGAGGGAAAATCTAGGCAAATTGAGTTGAAGACACAAAGCTCAGAGTACAAAAGAGACCGTGGGCTTTGCTCAGGAAGAGTACTCTGAAGATCTGGCCAAGGGGCTTGTGGCGCATTCAGTGGAGCAACGGTCACTCAGCAGTGTGAGGGGACAAGGAGCAAACGGGTGGAAGCAATTAGAGGGTAGGATTCCCTTCCTTCCAGCCAGGTTAAAAGCACTACATGACATACATCAAGTGAGCATTATCAATGTAATAACAACAGTAAGGCGATAAATTCAAGACTCCAAGCAAAGGGAACATGAAGAGAACTATACAAAGGCATACCCTAATTAAACTGCTCAGCATCCCTGAAAGAGGCCGGCAAGATGGGTCAGCTGGTAACTGATAAAGGCCTGGTGAGTAGACACGTGTAATTACCCACACGTGGGAGAAAACGAACCTCACAACCCTGTCTTCTGGTCTCATATGCTGCACATGCACACCCAGTGCACACACAGTGATAAAACTCCACTCAAAGTCTAAAAGTAGAAAAACCTATCACAGTTCCCTCGATTTACAAGAGCAGGCCAAGAGCCAGCCAGGCCTCTGCACAGTTTATCAAGCCCTCAAAAACAATGTAACATTTCTCAAGCAATTATTTTCAACATCTTGTTTTAAATAAAACAAAAGCAGATTCTTTAAAATTATATAATAACTTTGGTAACAGTTTAAGAGACATTGTAACTTCGATACTTTAAAAAGGAACTCAACTATTAGTTATAATTACTGTTTTCCTTACCAAATGAAACTGTCCCGTTGTTCTGCATCTAGCTTCTCTTCTACCTAATTTCACCACAAGGGTGATGGCATGACAATGCTGATACCCCAGGAAGCACAGCACCAACACCTGCTGATTCCCCTCTGCTTTGAAGCTGGCACCTGCCACTTCCAATCATCTCCTTCATTTCTATCTTCATCTTTTGTAAATTACAAATTTGGTATGAATGAAATTCACTTTAGTTTTAAGTGGGTTAACAAAGGTCTACATTAATGACTTAAAGATCTGCCTAGCAGTAAGAAAGAGCAAGTCCTTAAAAGAATTATAAAGGCCTGATGAAGGTCTTTCCTGGTCTTTTGTAATACTGTTCTGTTGTTGTATTCTATCTATTCAAGAATGAGGAAGGAAAACACGTTAATGATTTAACAATGTATGGGAAGTTCACAAAATTTCTAAACAACCCTTTAGGATAGTGTAATTTAGAACCTATGCATTTTCAAGAGTCAAAGAGGAACGTCCATTAAAAACCTCAGGAACCCAAGAATTCCTCAAGGAACATTACTCCTAGCTGCATACTCAGTTAAGACTCATCAGAATTGCCTCAGAGTCGTCACAAACTTTCTGGACTGAAACTGTTGACATTTAAAAAGTACAATCTGTGGTTAAGAGCAATCTTCTCTGAGTTCCAATCACTCAGTGAGAATCAACTGAGTGCTCATTCTCCTCAGGTCCTGCCTCAGGCACCAAACGGAAGGCACAACAGCAGCCTTCAACAAGGGCCTCAAACTAGGTGAAGTTCAGTTTCTTCGTAAACAGTTGTTGAAAACATCTCCTCAAACTGCATGTCACTTCCCAGGCCAACTCAAAACAGTAAGAAGCCCTCTTCAGACACTGAGATACTAATACTCACGTGCTACAATGTTGCAATCAGGGAACTCTCAATTTATATTGGGTCAAGGTTCCCCTGGGTATTGAAATGAGAAATTGCTTATTTCTTCTTTCTTTGTTAAACTGGGGTTTGGCAATTTTTTCTGTAGAAGTCTCAGATAAAAGCCAAAGTATCTTAGACTTTGTAGATCATAAAAGTCTCTTGTCTACACTTGACTGCTGTTATACTAAGAAACTGAAGAAAGCATGGATGAATAGAAACAGTTTTGTATTTTAGTCTAGGCTGCTATGAAACAGGAACAATGACTAGGTATCTTATGAACACAAATTTATTCTCATGGTTCTTTAAGGCCAGAATAAGTTTGGTAAAGCACAAGTGAAGGCGTGAAGTCCTCTTCCCTTTAATTTCTCATTATTTCCTCACGTGGTGGAGAAAGGGACAAGACAAAAGACGCTCTCACTATCTGCTCAGGAGAGGCCATCCTCACATGGTAAGGATCTTCCCAGAGTTCAGCCTCCTGACAGCGGCACACCAGGGACTAGGGTTTCAAAAGACAAATTGGGGATGGACACAAACATTTCGCTCACTGGACTCTATCTCAACATGACTTGGGGTAAAGGTGGTGGTTTCTGCCTGCTGTCTTGATGGTCTACACCTATAATCCCAGAGGTGTATCAAAAGAACTGGGAATTCAAAACCTGCCTAGGACACACTGGGAGTTAAAGTCAGAGGACATAAATGACGTAAAAAGAATGTAGTCCATGGCAGTGAAGAGAACATTAACCGCAGGCTCATTCCTGTTTTGGTTTTTGAAACAGAGTCTTACAAGGCAGTAGTGGAAGCCCTTGAACTCGAGGTATCCTCCTGCTTCTGTCTTACTTGCTTTTTTCAAGCGGAGTATCACTATATAGCCCCAAAATGGCCTCAAATGAGCAATCCCCCAATCTCAGCTTCTAGCACTGTTCCTTACCACACCCTGCTCTTCCACATCGGTTTTTGTAAGTAAAAAAGGGAAAGGATAGTTTCTTAAATTTTTATTATTTAAATGCATTTTATACAAACATATTAATAATATTGAGTATTTTGAGAATTAAATGATATATAAAAATTTGCTCAACTTCTATATTCATATCCTTTCATACCCTAAAAAAATCATTAATGAACATTTAATACTATCCATAACTAAGGATCCTATATATAATGTTGAATACTAAATTGTTTCAAAACATACAAAATATTCTTTGGGAATTTAGCATAGTAAAAGAGCATAAAATATTAAAAATGAATCATTAAGAAATATATTCAACCCTGACTCGTAAAAACCAATACATATATATATACACACATATATATGTATATGCATATACATTTATATTCAAAAGCCCTTATATGATACCACCTGACATAGTGAGAACAAGTATTACTTAAAATGCATTATATATCTGTGTATACTGTTTAACTGTAAGTTTACTTTAAAAAGATTATCAGTGTTTCTAGGAGAGAAATTATTTTATCAGTAAGTATATTTTAAAATTTTTAAAATAGCAAAAAACTCTTTGAAGTTAAACATTAAGAAAATGCTAATTTTCAAGCACTGTGAGAAAAATTATCAATAATATTTGCATGATGTTTGTAGAACATGAATTTAATATTTTCAACTATTAGTATCCAACAAACAATAATTATTTTAAGGTATATTTTGTTATTATGTCTCCCTTTTCATTTCTGATTTTATTAATTTGAATATTGTCTCTGTGCCCTCTGGTTAATCTAAGAGTTTAATCTATCTTGTTGATTTTCTCAAAGACCCAGCTCCTAGTTTGGTTGATTCTTTGTATAGTTCTGTTTGTTTCTATTTGGTTGACTTCAGCCCTGAGTTTGATTATTTTCTGCAGTCTTCTCCTCTTGGGTGAATTTGCTTCTTTTTTTTCTGATATTTTTTGTTGTAGAGCTTTCAGGGGTGCTGTCAAGCTGCTAGTGTAAGCTCTCTCCAGTTTCTTTTTGGAGGCACTCAGCTATGAGTTTTCCTCTTACCACTGCTTTCATTGTGTCCCATA
>NC_034600.1:53465670-53498340 GCF_900095145.1 Mus pahari | reverse complement strand
ACCCACACACCCACACACACACACACACAGAGAGAGAGAGAGAGAGAGAGAGAGAGAGAGAGAGAGAGAGAGAGAGAAAGAGAGAGCGCACTTCTGCCAGAGTATCACATATTTTGTCACCATAAATTATATTATTTATGTTGATGCTTGTTTGGTAGAGTATCTGAATACAAAAGTAACTTTTGTTAAAAAAAGAAAAATTGGAATAAAAAAAGGATACAAAAACATTCTAACAGTTGCCATGGTAGCTATTTTTAATTGCCAAGTTGACTAGATTAAAGACCCAGAGGAGCAGCAAAGCTTGACTGTTCAAATGTGAAGGTATGCATCATATCCATATACAATCCATATCCACGGACAGGCACTTGAGGTTGAGCAGACTCACTAGAAAGATTTGCTCTCAGTGTGGGCAGGAGCCACATCCATTTAGTCAAGCACTGAGACGAAACAAAACCTTAGGAAACAAAACTAAAATCACTTACAAGAAGGGGAAAATAAAAAAGCCTGGCACCACCAAATGCTGGAGAAGAAGGGGGCATTAGGGCCCTTATACGCTGCTGGGAGAGCATAAAAAAATTATATCCCTGCTAGAAAGCAGCTACTGGTACTACTGTAACTATGACCCAGAAGGTCTACTAAGTTGTAGTCTAGTCAGACACTGAAATACTGATCAACAAAATACGACCCCTAGGATAGATACTACAGATCAGTCTCAGAACCTTACTAGAAGCCAGCAGACTAAGTGCACACTGTATTGTTCCACTTACATGTAGTTAAAACACAGATTAAAGTAATGCAATGGTGGGAGGAATTAGTGCCTGCTGGAAGATGAAGTAACCAACAGAAAACAGGTGGGAAGGATGGAAATGTTTATCTAAAGCAGTGGTGCATGAACCTGTCAAATTTAAGGATGTAAGTGCTGGCTAGTTTGACAGCATATGGAGTCATCTGAGAACAGGGAACCTCAATTGAGAAAGTGCCCTTCCACTAGACTGGTCTGTGGACAAGCCTGTTGGGAGTATTTTCTTGGCTGATGATTGACACAGGAGGGCCCAGCTCACTGTGGATGGGGCTACCCCTAGACAGGTGGTCCTTGTTTATAAGAGAGCAGGCCAAGCAAGCCATGAGGAGCAAGCCAGTAAGCAGCACTCCTCTACAGCTTCTGCATCAGCATCTGACTCCAGGTTCCTGGCCCAGACTTCCTTGATGTCCAACTGTGATGTGGATATATAAGCTGAAATAAACACTTTCTTCCCCAAGTTACGTTTGGTCATGGTATTATATCACACCAACTAAGACAGGTACATTCTGCTCTGTATTAATTGTGGCATGAAGTTCTTTCTATACCATAAATATATCCCAGATTGAATATCCTCATCCCTGGGACATGAAGTGGCCTGGATTTCAGATGTCTTCAGGTCCTAGAACATTTGCATAATAAAATGAAATCTCTTTGGGAGGTGAGCTCTAAATGTAAACAAGACATTCACTTATGTCATACATACTTTATTCACATAGAATAGAGATAATCATATGCCACTCCCTGTGTTTTGACTGGAACCTGTCACATGAGGTCAGATGTAATTTCCATTTCAAATTTCCAGATTAAGAAAGCTCAATCTATACTTCAAAAGGAAGGATAACTGAATTAAACTAACAAAACAACAAAAACAAGGGTAACTAATAAAGAAAATAATAATAATAATTCAGTTATCATTGGTTCTGAAACACACACACACACACTCCCTATGAACAGATGCACAAAACCACTAGGAGAAAACTATAGTAAACAAAACAGTCACTCATTTCTCATTTACACATTCACTTATTTGCTCAATTCTCCACGTAGTCACATACAGACACCTGTAAATGTTTGTTGATGAGTAAACCTTTAATCATCCTTGTTTTACACTCTATTATAACTTGTAGCAATTAACTATGCTAATATATTATCTGTCAATAAATATATAACAATCTTATTTTAAGTGAGCTTTGGGATAAAACATAACTATAATCAACTCCAGCTTACCAACCACGCAGTCTGTTAATCGCTTAACTTCATATGGATCCACTTTTCTATCTACAGTGAAAACAGTAACGACTACTCAATAAATACTAAATATAATTAAGTTATTAGCTTAGCAATAAGTTTTTATGAATCAATCATGAAAATTATGTGGTTAGCTCAAGTAAATATTTCATATGTGTGTTTAAATTAATAGATTTTATTATAGAGTACTTTGATGTACTTTCATGATCTAAGATTTTATCATATTTAAAGTACAATTATCTTTCAGAACTGTATAGTGATTACACAGCCCATACAGAAGTAGTAAAATCACAATGCTATATGAATATTAGAGAATTATGATGTTCTTTTTCTTTTTCTTTATTTTTTTTTTTTTGTTTTTTTTTTTTGGGTTTTTTTGGTTTTTCGAGACAGGGTTTCTCTGTGTAGCCCTGGCTGTCCTGGAACTCACTCTGTAGACCAGGCTGGCCTCGAACTCAGAAATCTGCCGGCCTCTGCCTCCCAAGTGCTGGGATTAAAGGCGTGCGCCACCACGCCCGGCTGATGTTTTCTATTTAGTATGAATGGCTTGAAATCATTCT
Organism: Mus pahari; assembly: GCF_900095145.1. Lineage (NCBI taxonomy): Eukaryota > Metazoa > Chordata > Mammalia > Rodentia > Muridae > Mus > Mus pahari. The sequence continues at coordinate 53,495,730 of NC_034600.1, read as the reverse complement.
TTAACAGACAAGGGATAATATAGTAATTATAGTAATAAATCTACCTAAAATAATTATTATATAATAAAATATCAAACAAACCCTTAAAGAAGTATATGTGTTAGAAAAGTAAATTATAATAAACTAATGTGAGTTTAATGGTACAAATAAGATAAGGGAGCATGGTGCTGTTATTAATACTTGACTACATTTAGCAGCATGGAGAATACTTTCAAGATTCAGTTTTTAATCTATCCTACAGTTTAGCTTGTCTTTAATTTCTCAACATTCTTTTTACCTAAACTCAATATTCTGGATGAGTTTCTGCGTGCACTGGAACATTATCTGTATATACTGTTTTTTATTGTTTTTAAACAATAAAAATGAGAGTAAAAAATCAGGTGAGCATTTACACATGACAAGAGTATAGAAAGGCTATCAAGTTTCACAAGAACATTAACATTTTATTACAAGTACAGGGCCAATAGTCTGGACCATATACTGGTTTTCAGGAATTATTTTCTGTATTACAGCAGAGCATGGATGGTCACTGCATAGCACTCCTCATTAGGCTAAGGCAGTACTGCCAGAGGACAGAGAAATGCCTGGGCTTACAGGTCCCCTGCTGAAAGAGGAGAAAGCTGAGAGTCAGGGAAGGAATGGCTGAAGGGAGGACACAAGGAAGGAAGGAAGAAACGGCAGTAGAAATAGGAAATTATTTTTTTAATAAAACTAGGTTGCGATAAAAGTACTCTTGACAGTGGAGGTTTAACCAGTATTTATATGTGTGCTCGTATATTAATTTTACTAAATACTGCAGTAGCCCTGAGAAGCTAGCCAGTCAAAGTGCGGGGATGTGGGAAGCAGTTATAAAGGATGATAGTAGCACAGGTTAGAGACCTAAGAAAGCTTCACTGCCTCCCAGCATTTGGGAGGTCTGCCTGATCGCCGTTCAGAAGCCAGCTAAACCACAGAGTGGATTCAAGGCCTGCTTGAGTTACACACAAAGAAACTGTCTAAAAAGAAACAGCTTGGCCAAAACAAGCAAGCAAACAAACACCACCTCATCTCAATATGCAAACAAGCAACAAACAAGGAAATAAAAACAAACACCTAAAAAGATAATAGGTTAGCATCACTAGCCACTCAAAATGTTAATGAATAACTGTATATATTACTATAAATAAATTCATAAAAATCTAAAATCCATCAAGCCGTTTCCTGGACTTGCTACTGGTTTCAGAGGTAGGAGGGACAATGTATAAAGATTCACAGATCTGACCGCTGATGATAAGCAAGTGTTTAAAACCAAAAATAAAAAAATGTTTTGTTACAGTTTCAGATGTTAGAGACTACTAGTCTCCATTTACAGAACACAGGAATATGCTACTTTAGGTTGACTTTGTAAAATTTGGCATTATATAATAAAAAAAAGAAAGAGGAAGAGAAAGAGAAAGGAAGAGAAAGGAAAAGAAAAGAACAGGATAGGACTCAGGTCAGCACTGTGAATAATAAAATATGAATTTACAATAGAACTTCAAATTAATCTTATGATTAGCTATAATGACAGCTGTAGAGTGAGTGAGTGTGTGTGTGTGTGTGTGTGTGTGTGTGTAAAAAGGAACAACTGAAAGTAATGCTACCTCAAAGTCCATCAACTTTCTAAATGAAGAGCCAAAAAAGAAATAAAATAAAATAAAATTCCCCCCATATTTAACTACACTTTATTGAACTGAGAAAGTTCCACAACTTTAAATAAGAATAAAACATAATGGGCTTTGCTCAAATTTGTCAAATGTAATTTTAAAAAATAGCAGCAATTCCTAGGAATATGAAAAGAACAAAAAAAAGACTATAACTTTTTGCCTATTATCTACCATCAGAACACCTGACTCTTGGGCCTGAAGATGGTGAACCTGTACCTGCCATGTAAGCGTGGTACCCACAGACCTGAAAGCCAGGTGTGACAGCAGCATGTCTATAATGCCAGAGCTTGAGGGCAGGAAGGAGACGGCTAAGTCCCTGGAGCTCACTGACCAGCGAGCCTAGGAGAACAGATTAAAGGCCACGTCTCAAAAAACTAAAAGGGGAAGATACCTAATACTCAGCCTCTCAAGTTAAGAGTTACCTAAGAACCAGGTAGAAAGAGCTACTAAATGGATGAAAAAGAAATCAAGTCCTTTCTTAAATTTTGCCTCTTTCTTGTCATAATATTGGGGAATATAGTACACATGAGTAGCAAATAAATGCCCAGGAAAAAAAGTTAATTGTCCCAGGTATGGTGGCACAAGCCTGTAATCCCAGTACTTGGGAGATGAAGGTGCAGGTGTTAAAAAAAAAAAAAAAAATCAACCTTGGACACAGGAAGTTCCAACCATCTTGGGCTACATTAGACCCAGTTTTAAAACAAAACACAGAGGATTGAATCAAACACAGAAAGCACTTTTACTTTGTGCACAAGTATGTACTAAAAAATTTAAAAAGGCCAATTTTCAGGCTACAGAAATTTCTGTCATTCAAAGAAATGTTGGTAACAATAATTTTCAAGATTTTTTTCTTGAGAAAATATGAAAAAACCCTACAATTTTGCTTAATGATTACAATACTGTATGTCCTGCTATCATTTCTATGTCAACCTATCATATCTTACAATGATAATTGCAAGGTAATTAGGCATTCACAGTCCTCTAATTAGGAGCCCTTTATTATAAGAGAAAAATTGTTTGCCTTTAAAATAACTATTTAAATGAACCCCATGAAAGAATAGAACATCTGTGTCTAAATGCAAAAAACGATTAACTGTGTTATATACTCCAATAATGAGATTAATTCTATACCTAGTGAAATTAATTCTAAACCCTCTAGAACTGCTCAGGAGCTGTGTGTACATCTTGCATAGATACACGTACTTTCCCATTTGTTTTTCTCTATAAACGAGGCTGCAGCTCAGCCAGAGTCTAACAAGTGTCATCTATGAATGTACGGAGGCACACCACACTCAGAAACTAGCATCAGGCCAGAGGCACAAAGACATCCCAGCTCTGTAGTATACTCAGATGAGTGTGGTTTGAAACCTAGGAAATAGCATTGTACATTCTACTATTTCCATACATTCTTAATTCCTAAGTTCATTCTTACACTTCTCCTACTTATTTTGTCACATATCTTCTCTCTCTGACTTCTGAAATCTTTAAAACCTTTGCATTTTTTTGTTTTTTGAGACATTGCTCTTTGCTGCACTCTTCAGACACAAGTGAATGGATTCTTTCCTTCTCTGCTCCTAACCCTCCCCACCTACTCTCTGCCATCTACTGAAGAACCTGGAGTTGAACACCCACCCAGTTCAAAGGCTGCCTGCCTGCCTGCTTTCCCCTTTATGACCACGGCTTTCCTGTCCTGGTCACACGATGGCACGCATCTTTCCTGGAGCTCTCCTTACACATTCTCTGTGTTTCCCAGTGTCGCTCTCAGGCCTGTCTTCCCTCCTCACAGCCATAGTCTCTAACATGGCCTCAGTCCTACCCTCTGCCTTCAGAGTTCTCTCTCCGCCATCTCCATCAATTTTCTAACATGGAGGGGACAATGCCTTGAAACTTTAATTCTAAACTGTATCTTCAATTACAGAAACAGATGTCAGGTATTTAAGTTGCAGGAACTGTCGACTTTAATAAAACCCCTATGATCAAAATAATCATCTTCAAATGAAAAACAGCTGCCCAAAATTCCTTTCCTTACTCATAAGAAGATATGAATAACGGAAATTAAGACTCCAGAGTCTACTTATATCTATGCATGTAGTTTGTAAATATCACTGACACACCTTACTACATATGTTTTAACATAGTAAGTCAGCCTTTATCAGAATTATATCTTGCCTTCATATTCTAAGTTCTGACCAAAACCTTGCAAATATTTTCCTATTTAGTATTCAGCAGGTATCTTTTGGTTAGGTATAATCATTAATAACATCAAAGACAAAAATGTATTGGCTAATCTCAAGCCACTATATATATATATATATATATATATATATATATATATATATATATATATATATATTAAATGGAAGTTGGTCCACTTATTTTAAAATGACTGTTTTTCTTTCCTACATTTCACTTGGACATTCCTAACAACTTCATGGCATTAATAGAAAAAAAATCCAAACTTTTGACCAAAAGCTCAGGGCTATTGCAAACAAAAATCACTATGATCCATTTCTACATATATTTTCCAAGAATAAAAGGGTTAGAACACGATATTCTGTGTGGTAGTTTAAATGAGATGGCTCCCACAATCTCAAGCATTTGAACACTAGTTGGTGGCATTATAGGAACAGTCATAGGAGACAGACCTTTGCAGAGGAAGTGTGTCTCACTGTGGGCAGGCTTTGAGGTCACAAAGCCACCTGAATTCCAAGTTGGCTCTCTCTGCTTCCTGTCTGAGTGAAGATGTGAGCTCCCAGCTGCTATTCTAGCACCCATGCTGGCCTACTTGCTGCCATGCTTCCTGCCCATGATGGTGACACGCCCTGAGTCCTCTGACCATCAACTCCAAACAAGCCCTTCCTTCTCTAAGTCGCTTTGGTCTTGGTATTTTATCACAGCAATAGAGGAGTACCTAAAGCACTGCTAACATGTATGTCTCCATGACACATCTGACAGTGCTTTTGCCACACCTACTTCCCATACTTCTGGTGACTATAATCTCCCACTTAGTGGAGAAATCTTAATGATTAGACAGGTTAAAAATCCATTTACTATTTTTTATTTCTGTATGATATATATATATATATATATATATATATATATATATATGAGTGCTCTTTCTGCATGTACACTTGCATGCCAGAAGAGGGCATCAGATCCATTAAATGGTTGTGAATCACCATGTGGTTGCTGGGAATTGAACTCAAGGCCTCTGGAAGAACAGCCAGTGTTCTTAACAGCCAGTATTCTTAAAGTCTGAGCCATCTCACCAGCCCCCATTTACCATTTTAAAATGTGAATTATTAGAGTATTCCAAAATTTTATTAGGGATTGCCTTGCTTAATTACAAATTATATTTTTCTGTTTTAGGTAAAACATGTAACTAGATACGCTACAGGAGATCAACATTAATAATAAAATTCCAGTCAGACTCAAAACAAATGAGTTTAAGCCAGGTAGGGTTTTATCAGGTTATTGACAGAGGTAAAAAAAAAAAAATTTTTTTTTCCAGAAATCTGGGGTTTCCAAGGATGTAAAGTGACCATGAGCCTATATAATTAATATTATCCATTATAGTTCTGGAACTTTACCACAAAGGTGCATAAATAAAAGCTGTAAAACAAAAGACAAGGATTTCCCTCAAACTCTGTGTTAGGAAGCATCCTGCTAGGGCTCCAAGAAAAGAGCTGTATCCAAGAAAGAACAGCAATCGCAGTGGGTGCAGGACAGGCCTGAGGGGGGCCGGGTCTGTGCAACCAAGACTTCCAGAAGCAAGAAAAATTACCCTGGGGTTTTATTCAAAATAAAAAAGTTCTGAGAATAAAAGTACTAATCTCATTGACTTCTACATGGTCTGCTTTGCCATATTCCCAAGGCTAATGACAACATCTAAATGAAAGCGCCTAGCAGCCCAGCACAGGGATCATGTGTGCGCGCGCGAGAGAGCTGAGGGTAAGAGAAAGAACCAGCCAATGCTCTCCACACCCCCTGCTCTGTCTAACCTAACTAGCCTTTCAAAATCACTTTATAAAAAATGATATACAACTAACTGAATTCTCCTTAAGAGTATAGTCAGCACTATCTTATAATCTCAACCAGAAGCTGGCAGCATGCTCAGACCTACTCACGGTAGCTCCCTGTATAAATGAGGGAGTGAATAATGAATGTAGTACTCCTACCTACAACAGAAAACTCACTGAAATTAATGGGGCTTCAGGTATTCCTTGATAACTAAAAATATTAACGAACGAGGGTTTATAAATTCATAGCTTGCTAATGCAACCATCATTCCACCAAGCCCATATTGGTTTATTTCTGTGAGAGACACATTAAGTCTCAAGTGATTAAAACTGAAAAATCTTGCCTGTCTTGTGACTAAAAGGAAAGAATTAATTCACTCACTTAGTACTGGTTCCGTGATATGTGTTATCCAGAGTCTGTTTCAAGGACAAGTGCATCTCTCCAAACAATGATCTTTTTAAGTCAGATCACATGACTGCCTGAGAGTATCCTTTTATCCAAGTTCATACCTGGCTGCCTCTCTCCTCTGATCTCACAGTGACCACACACCAGCCATGTCGGTTCTTCCCTGTCTCTGGACACATGTACTAGTCATTTCTGCTATTTGGAATATTTCCATCCTACCACTTACGGTGTCTCCTAAATCCTACACCCTAGAGAGCATTTCTCTGAATTCCCCTTCCTCCAGCCATGATTCAATATTCTTTCACATACCAAATTCCATTTAACACTGCCTAAAATTCCATGTTCACATACTGACAGTCTACGTCCCTCTAGAACAGGGAGGGACTCATTCTGTCATCACTGAATCCAGCACAGCAAAAGGTCAGTATCCAGTATCCAGTAAAATGTCAATAAATATTTGCTAATTTTGATTGACTATAATTTATTATAAGGTAACATATCTATGAAATCCCGAAGCAAGAATTCAACCCTGTTTGGGAAGTTACTGCTAGCGTCTCAGACAATGTGCTGGCTACAGAAGAGAGAACAGATGAGGGAAAGAGGGGTCTTCTGAAGGAGTGACCATAGAGCATTCCCATCAGCCAAGAAGAACAAGGCCTGAGTAAAGTTAAGACTAGAGTTTACATGTACTTCAGAAATAGAAACTGTACCATCATCCCACTCAAGATTTGATTTGTGGAACAAGGACAAGAAACAAGGTTAGGATGGCTCTAGGGTATCTGATTCGGCCCAATTAAAACCCTGCCCTTAACACAGATGAGAAATAGGAAAGCTTTTTTAGAATAGGAGAGTTAGTAATTTTAAACCATTAAGTTTAGTGTACTTGGCTACATGGTTAAGATATTGTAAGCAATACAAAATTGCTCTGAAGCTGTCAGACTAAAACATAAACCTGATAGTCACTTAATAAATATTTATTAGGTATATAAAGTATGCCGGAGCTGTTCCAGTCATCAATACAATAATGAGCAAAGCAAAATACGTATGCTCACATTTACACTGCAGGAAGACAAACGATACATACTATAACGTCACCAATGGCAGGGCTATGGAAAAGATTATAGTCTAGTGGTGGAACACTGGCCTACCTTAAGTGGCATCTCAGGTTCCATCTCAGCAAGACAAAAGAAATGAAGGGAAAAAGACAGGCAAGATCAGAAGACAGAAAGGAAAGGAGGGAAGGGGGGCAGAAAAGGGTCAACAATATAAAGAGATTTTACACACACACACACACACACACACACACACACACACACACACTATATCTATATCTATATATAAAATTTCCAACTAAGTTTAAGCAAAAGTAGTTTGTTGTATGTACTTAGGATAAGGTGAAACTGTACTGTTCTGATTACATTGGACAATAAGCACTAAGAAGTCACTGACAGGAGGCAGAGGCAGGCGGATTTCTGAGTTCGAGGCCAGCCTGGTCTACAGAGTGAGTTCCAGGACAGCCAGGGCTATACAGAGAAACTCTCTGTCTCGAGAAAAAAAAAAAAAAAAAAGAAGTCACTGACAGCAGCTGTGGCAAATGTACCAGCTACACCCCAGAATAAATAGTACCATTGTGTCATTCTTAACAGCAACTATCATTTAAAAGTCATCTCTAAAAGCAACTACCCTTTGGGGGCTAATAATCTATACTACATTTACACATGTTCAATATACTTACAAACAGCAAGGATCTTTCAAAATTACTGTTTCCACCATCAGGGAAGTGCAAGCATAAATATTTGGGACTCTTCAGTTCCCATGATGTTCATGCCTTTAATTCCAGAACACAGGAGGCAGAGGCAGGCAGATCTCTAAGTTCAAGACCAGCGTGGTCTACAGAGAGAGTTCCAGAAGAGTCATTGCTATATAGAGAAACTTTGTTTTGGGGAAAAAGGGAAGAGAGAGAGAAAGAGACACAGAGAGAAAGACAGACAAACAAATACAGGAAGAGACAGAGACAAAGATAGACAGGCAGACAGGCAGAATTAATAGCATTCAGAAATGCACTCAATCAGAAATTTAACTACAGTGTAGTTCAATGTTTTGTTTCATTTGCACATTTCATCTATTGTTTTTGCATGAAATAAGGAATTTTTCTTTATTCTAGAAAACTATTCATGATGCCTTGCCAAGTTGTCTCAAGTGTTTTAATTTATCTATGAAATTCTTGGCTCTAATTTGGGGACAGGTATCAAATGCTAAACTGCAAAATTTTAACCACCAACTTGGGAGGAATTAATGACTGCGTAGGCCAAATTTAAAAGGACTTCAACAATTAAAATTTATTGTAAGTCAGTGTCAATAAACACTATTAAATATAGTTAAGAAAAATGCAATCCATCTCTGTAGAATATTCTATTAGAGATACCAAAATACTGAAAAGTAGCAAAAGAGAAACAGAAAGCAATGAAAGACATAGGAAGAAACAAGAGAATAAATGAATAGAATATGAGATCTGTTAGCTACCAATGTGACTTTCATTTTCATAAAATTCTAACATGTCTATTAGAAATCATGTGGAAACAAAACAAAACAAAACCCCACCAGTCTTGATTCACCTGTAATCCCAGCTCTTGGGTGGTCATAAGTCTGAAGCCAGTTCAGGCTACAGGATGAGATGGTCTTCAAAAATCAAATGGGTGTGAAACTGTATGTGTGAAAAATGTTGACATTATTTCATGATTTCCTGGAATGAGCATGGGGGCTTCTCTGAGATTTCAAAAGAGAATCAGATAAGACATTCAACCATGTCTGAGCTTTCTGTACTCTTAAGTTTTCAATTCAGATGAGCAATTACAACTACATGTTGTAAATCTATCATGTAAGCATATGTTGGTACTTCAAAAGAAACATACAGTTTGAAAGAGAGACAGGATTACTATGTAGCCCAGGTTGGCCTTGTATTTAAATCTTCTGGTTTCAATGCTAGCATGACAGAAGTGTACCACAACCAGAACCACATTAGGGTACTACTGACTTGAGGACAAAATAATGTTTCTTATTTTCCTCTTTCTCTATGGAAATCCTGTAGTGACTTCTGTAGTCAACCACCAATTTTATTGGGAGAGATGAGATTCTAATCCTCTATGGAGAACCTATAGTGACTTCTGTAGTCTGCTACCAGTTTTATTACGATATGATGAACTTCTAATTGTTCATCTCTCTAGGCAACCTGATCGTCTTTCTCTTTACTGTCATTTAAAAAGAAGTATGTGCTTGTGTGCCCACATGTGCATGCACGGGCTCATCTACTGAGATATGTCAACTGGCTAAACCTATGAAAAGTCTATTAAATCAAACATTCACAGACCCAGGATGGGCAGTTCTCTTTTCTCTTTCTCTTTTAGTTGTGTTCCATGACTATACTCACAGTCTAGTTTCTCTTGATTTAATTAATTCAACTTACCCAAAATTGAAATGATGCCATTTGATTTTTTTCAGAAATGGAGATCTCTTTTGCTTCTGTCTACTTATTAATAGTTACATGCCAAAAACTGTAGTATTTTACAAACACAATTTACTCCTCAAATAAGTCTCAGTCTTTAATATTAATGAAGAAACCTGTTTATTAGAGGTGGAATCCAATCTTCACCTGCCTAGTTATACACACTTAAGACAGTAGTCTCCAAATCATGCGGTTAGCCAGGATACTTTCTTCTGTCTGCGAGTCATATTTTTATTTTATTCACTGTTTACATATATGCCTTTGCTTCATATTCACACGTGTATAGCAACTTCACCTACTTCAAATTCTGTTGTGAGGCCGTAAGTGAAATGCAATCAGAATACACCAGAATGCAAAAGAACTCAAAAAAATCTTGATAAAATCTGTAAAGAATCAGAAAATTACACTCCAAAATATGCCATTTTAGAGTTGGATAAGAGCATCTGACAGGTAGCAAGTTAGTGGAGGATTTTCTCTGACATTTGCCTTTAAGATAGGCAAATGTCAGAACACATGCAATGTCTCCAGAACGCATGTAACCATCCTTCAACTCATGGAGGACAGGAGGGAGTGGATTACAAAATAAACAGGAAGGAAAACAAACAGTGGCAGCACCACACTCAGAGCCCAGAAAAACTTGGCATTAAGCTACTTTCTGTCCTTCAGGAACACTGCTGCCCTCCCCTGTAAGGATGTACTCTACTCTAAAACTACACCTCTAGCACCCCCTAACCCTCCGATCCCTGTCCATCTTGGATAGGGTATATAAATTGTGATGCCTTACTAGGTACTAATCTCTAGTAATATTATTCTTGTAAGAATTTGTATGCCGGGCTGGAGAGATGGCTTAGAGGTTAAGAGAGCAACAGTGTACTCATTCATAAAACAAATAAATAGAATTTGCATGCCTTTCTCCCTGGTGATTTGCCTATTGTCAGGGGTTTTTTTGTTTTGTTTTGGTTGTTTGTTTGTTTTTTTTTAATTTGAGGCAGTCTCCAGGGTAGCCTAGAATCTGCTATGTGACCTAGGCTGACAAAGCTCACAGATCCATCTGCCTCTGTCTCTGCCTCTTAAGTGCTGCTGGGACTGTGTATTTATTTTAGAACACTGAGTTACTGAACTGCTCAAAGGGGAAAAAAGGTTCTTTGCCCCTACATACTCAAAACAAATACCATCAACAAGTGTATTTACTATAGATCATGTGTTCTCAGCATCTGTCTTAGTCTCTGTTTTAAAGCTGAGAAGAGACACCATGACCAAGATAACTCTTTAATTTAATTGGGAACTTGCTTATAGTTTCAGAGGATTAGTCCATTATCACCTCCACAGGCAGGCTGGGGGCTTGGGGGTGACAGCAGACAGACTGTACCCAGCATGGGCTTTTGAAACCTCAGAGCCTATTCCCAATGATACACTTTCTCCAACAAAGTCACACCTGCTAATCCTTCTAATCTTTTCAAACAGCATCACTTCCTGGTGACTAAGCACTCAATGTATGAGCCTATCAGAGCCAATCTTATTGAAACCACCACAGCATCAGGCCCCCTTCATTCTTTGTAATTATTGTTTTACTTTGCATATAATAACATTGAAAGCCCAGTTCTGTAAGCTCACCATTCAAAGTGAAAGTTGGAAAAACTTAAGCAGCTAAATACATAACAGCTGTAGTGTAGAGTGACCAAAGAAATGAGGCAACACACAGGAAATCAAAGCAGCAGCAGGTGCTTCATAGCGCTGGAAATGAACTGTCTTTATTATGAAGTGAGATTCCTAATCATGGAATGGGTAAGGAGAAACTCTGAGGAGGAAAGCTGAGCTATACCTTACTCCGAAGTGCTCCAAATCTACTCTCTGTCAGTGTTAGCATCTATCTTCTACTGTACTTGGTATTAATCTTGGAAAGACAGTAAAGAGTTAACTCATTTGGTTTGTCATAAGAAACAATAAAAGTGCTTGAATATCATTTCTCTCTCAATGCCCATATGACCTTTTAGCCAGTTATGCCCTGTGACAGAATGAAGCAGAGGACACAGCAAAGGTCAAGAAGGAAGCAGCTCTGCCTGTGAACATGACTGTTTACAAGTCTGGATTGTTCTCCTCTCCGGCCATAGGATGGCCTGTCTAGCATCCTCTAAGCCTTCTTCCCCCAGTGATCTCCCAGCTCCATCATGTTGACAAGTCCTTTCTTTCAACTGAGAGTTTGCAGGATTTGACAGCTTTCACTGCTTGTGGGAAGGGGGAACCTCTGGGAAATCTACCAACTTTTTTTAATAACCTCCGTTCTTCTAGTGTTGTTCATAACTCAGTGACCTTGTCTCATCAGAGCTCTTTATAGTTACATGGCTTTTCTGTGAATGCTTCTCTCATACACTGACTATCAACTATTCACAAAGTCTGCAGAGTGTGTGTGTGTGTGTGGGGGGGGGTGTAGCCACAACTGAAATGCCCACCTAGATAGCTACCTAGAAAGATTAGTAAAACCTTCATATTTATTCATGAATTCATGGGTTAAAGTTTCATCCTTTTAAAGATTTGCTTTTTTTATTTATATGTATGAATGTTTTGCCTACATGTATGTACATGCACCATGTGTGTGCCTGGTGCCTGCACAGGCAAAAACAGAGTGTCACATCTCCTGGAACTCAAGCTATAGACAGCAGTGAGCTTGGGGGGCGGGGGGTTGTGAGGAACTGAGCCTGGGGTCCTTCACAAGAGCAGCCAGCACTCTTCACCACTGAACCCCCTCTCCATCTTCCTTGTTCTGCAATTCCTTTTCTGTCTCACTTTTCTGATATATGTTTCCTCTCATCAGTTCTTAATGGTTCTAGCATTTAATCTACATTATTACAACTAGACGGTATTATATAAGAAATGTATACGTTAGAAAAGTGTGAGGTGAAGTTAGTATGTATGAACATGTGACTATTGTCATTAACAAATGCATGCTTTAGAAAAACAGATTGGGCATGTACCTCAGTAGTTGATTGCCTACTATGAACAAGGCCCTGGATTCAAGTTCCAATACTATAAAAACTAAATAAACATTAAGTTCATATATAAAACATACCTTCCCCCAGCCCATTGCATATGCCAATACCCCAAATACACATTTCACGGCAATATATGTATTGTTTACAATAGAAAGCTGGGTTTAGAAGTCTAAGTTTGAGGTTAGCTCCTATCTCAAAATAATAAAAGGCAATTATACCTTTTCTGTGTGACATTTTCTAATATGAAAACAGAATTTTTAAAAAATGAAGATAGGAAAAGAAACAATAACAGAATCAACTGTCACTGTTTTAAACCCAGGCTCTCAGTATCTTTTTGTTTTCGTCTGAAAATCCAAAAGCGTTTCCTTTTTTCAAGTTATTTCTCTCTTTTTGTTAGGGAAAGAACAAGGCTGTAACCTAATTAACAGCTAACTCTAAATTCTATAAAAAAAGGAAAAGGACAAAGGGGGGAAGAAGTATATACAGTAACCTCCATTTCAAAGCTAACGTGAGCTTAAATTTAATTCATCAGCAGTAACTAAAACTGTACACAGAATTCCATGTAATAATTCAAACTTAAGCATGCATCTGACTTCCTTTGTACCAGCCTGTGTCATTTTAAAAAACCACCAGTCTAGTAATAAAACCACAGGCCATTCTAAGCAAACAGTATCAAACCGTTCCAGTATTCAGACACTCCATCACCACTGATTACGTCAGTAACACAGGAGACAAATGTGATTAAACAAAATCAAACCACCTCTTACAACACACATGTAGAATACTAAGGACCACACTATTCCATTGTCCCTTGGCCACAAACAGAAACATAGTACAATGTTGGAGCTCACATCACCCAAAATATGTTTCCCCAACTTAAGTTTCTCTCCATTCAATCTCTGACTTTTTTCCTCCCCCTCCCCACTAGCAGGAGGCAGGTGGGGATTATACAATGTTAGGGAGTACATTAGAGGATTATGAGTGGAGAAAAAAACAGGGCAATTAAAAGTTTTAATACACCAGGGATGAACGAAGTGCGGAAATAATTAGCACTACTATTTCAAGATGTGATTTTCTAGATCTATGTAACTGCTGAAAAAATACATACATGCCCACATTTAAAGCAGTTAAATATCCTTTTCTCTGGCAAACTGCTCCTTTTAAGTAACTAAGTGACTTGGCAACCTCCTCTGTTTACAGCTCCTGTGCCTCTTCACTCTTTATTCATTATGAGAAACACATGAAACTGCACTACATTCCGAGCAACATTGCTAACATCTCTGCAAGTGACAATCCAAGTCTGGTTCTGCTAACCCGCCACAGCAGTCACTCCCAGTCCACAGGGCTCTCCAGGAACTCCGGACTTACGGAAACACTGAGTTTTCAAGACAGACGTTTCTTACGTGTATTCATTTACTTATGTTATATGTTGGGGGTATGTGTACATGCACATGCTATATCATGTGTGCTACAACAAGCAGGCATGTAGAGACCAAAGGACAGACTGCTGGGGTCAGTCCTCTCCAGGCTTCCTGTGCCATTGGGCTTGTCGGCAGGTCAGGTCCCGTCCATCACTGAGCCCTCCTGACAGCCCTCAGGATGTTCAAGTTACCTAAGTCAGGTCCCATCCATCACTGAGTCCTCTCGCCAGCCTTCAGGATGTTCATTCCAAGTTACCTATCTCATCAGTAGGTCATATGCTTAAATTCTGAGATCAGAAAATAGTCACTTTGGTGTAGAAAATAACAAAAGTATTAACCACCCACTTTAGTCTCTTATTTCCAGGGGGCATCTATTCAGAATTAAGTTTTCTAAATTTAGAGAACCCCTTGAACTTGCACAGTACCCTCTGTCGATAATGTATTAATGAAGAGGAAGGTCACATGCCCTACACAGTAATAATAGGAGAAGAATCATTTATGACTAAGCTTGAAATGTGAGCAATTACATATTCACCAACACAAGTGTGCAATTATTTCACAGTATGATTCAAATCTCACAATCCAGTCCAGCATCACTTCCTATCAAAGGTCAAACAAACCCAAACCTAAAATATAATTAGTCTTCAACATTTCAGAGGGAAAACACTTGCTACCAACTTCCTCCCAATACTACCTTAAACACTACATGACTTGTTAGTAAGGTGTTTGTTCTCAAATTTAAGTTTTGATTTTTAAATCTGTCTCGGGCCTGCTATGGTAGCATGTGCTGACACCAAGATAAAAACACTATACATCCAAATTCTTTAGTATGCAGGAGTAGAAACTGGAACCTATTTATGATTAAGTCTTTAAAATCCAAGTTAATTTGGGTTTAAAAGTCTTTTTAACATATTTGCTAATTTTTGGGGGGGCGGGGAGGTTCGAGACAGGGTTTCTCTGTATCACCCTGGCTGTCCTGGAACTCACTCTGTAGACCAGGCTGGCCTCGAACTCAGAACTCCGCCTGCCTCTGCCTCCCAAGTGCTGGGATTAAAGGCGTGTGCCACCACGCCCAGCTTTGCTATTATATTATATTTACCTAGCTCCTTAGCCAGGGTATGTTTAAGACATTAGCACATTCTCAATGTTATTTTATATAAAGCTCATGACTAGGTACAGTGCATGAGTCTAGACTGGAACTGGCAGGTGAAGGATGCATACATGTTTGGATTCTTTGTCAACTACATTACTTGAATGTATGAATTATTTTTAGCTGGTATGCATAATTATTTCCCATTTACTTTGACATCTGCATAATTCTATACAACATTTACTGTACAGGGGCAATTTTGTTTAACATGGTCACACTGACAAAAAGTACAATGATATATCAAAACAATGGATGATCCAAAAAGCTTAACAGTTTCCTCTCAATCACACATACATTGATTATTTACTAAACATTTTAACCTGTTCCCTTCTCTCCACTACTCTGATAGCATTTGCTTAGAAAATAAAAAATAAAAATACAAAAAAAAAAAAAAATCAACAAAAAACCTTACTGAAGGGAAAAAGAACAGTAGGCAACCTGACCAAGCGACACATAGACTCCACATAGGACTCCAAGCTATCACGCCACACAGAGTAAGTATCAGGACTCCACGCTATCACTCTCCCACACCAGCTTTCTAAGCACAGGGCAGAGCAGACTAACTAGAGGGTGACAGAGGAACAGGCAAGCAAAGCACTCTTGCTGGCCAACTGTGCTTTTCACAGCCCTGTTTTCTGGAGCAGGAGACCAAGGTAGCAAGTCTCAGCAGACAGATCACTTGACTGTAACTTACATTTAAAGTGCTATGAAACACTATCACTCCGACACATACTATTTATACATATTATTTAAGGAAATACTTCTCAATACTCCTCACCATGAATTTAACAAGGTTCCGAATGCTTTCTCTTTAACCTTTCAATAGCCAGTGGTGATTATCTGAGAATCACAGAGACAGAAGGTCAAAGTGCTGTAAAATGCAGTAAGCATTATGCATCCTAGAGGTAAGCAGCTGAATCCCACAGGATAAACACTCGCCAAAGTCACTCTCACACTAAGAGGAGAACTAGATTCCACAGGCCCCTCTACAGCTTCCAGCCCCTCCAACTGAACAATCTCAGACTATAACCTTCACCACTTTCATCTGTTGAAGGATCCTATCCATGACGTGCAGTCTCTCTGACCTTGGAATGCTCTAATGTTAACTGTCCAAGGAGGAGCTGAGGATATAGTTCAGCAGTGAACATATTTAGCATGTGTAAGGTCCTACAATCACTCCCAATATACACACAAATCTCTCACACGCTCTCAACAACCTATACAAAAAATACTCAAATCATAAATTCGGAATAACAACTTCTCACCATCCACTCTATTTAGTAGTACTTTTTCCATATGGCTGGTGCTATCAATCACACAAAATTTAAAACCACACACTGAAGTCCTGTCTTCTCTAGTTTACAGCACTATCACTTTGGTTCTAGTCTCTCTTTAGTAATATACTACTGTTGCTCATTTCTTTTTTTTTTTTTTTTTAAAGATTTATTTATTTATTATATGTAAGTACACTGTAGCTGTCTTCAGACACTCCAGAAGAGGGCGTCAGAACTTCTTATGGATGGTTATGAGCCATCATGTGGTTGCTGGGATTTGAACTCCGGACCTTCGGTAGAGCAGTCGGGTGCTCTTACCCACTGAGCCATCTCACCAGCCCCCTGTTGCTCATTTCTTTCTCCATCCTTTCATTCAGAACATTGCTTCAGGGGTTGGGAACAAACTCAAAATGGACTTCTTGGTAAGCATGAGCAAAGACCTTTGGCTCTACCCCTTAGCTTTAAAGAATTACCTTTAAAAAAAGAAAGAAAGAAAGAATGCTGAGAATAGGTAAAGGAAACAACTACAGTAAGTAAACATAAAATGGCATGTCACGCTTCAAAAACCATTTTTCTCTGATTCAAACAATTACTCTCAACAGGAATGGGGGGAGAGTCAGTGCTAGACCAGATAACTGACCCTAATCTCCTGCAAACGGTGCTGTGTATGAAGGAGTGGGCTACACACAAGAGCTATGCCAACAGGCAAATACATTTCGATTGCTACAGCTGTAGTAGCACAGAAGAAAATGCATGAATAGCTTATAAAAGGCCTTGGATGCCCAGCTGAGGAACTGGACTTTTTATTGGAAGCAAACACAAGCCTCGGTTGGCTGCTGTTTAGTTTCAAGTGAATGAATGGCGAGATCAAATCTGGATTTACAAGAAAATGCTCCTGGTAGCAGTGGAGCAGGAATGAAAGAAAAGGTAAAAACAGAGGATCAAGTCCTTTTTATGACTCCACAGGGGTAATGAGAACTTGAAGGAACACCAACAATGATGGGGACAGACTACCAACTAGGTATTTCAGAGGCCACATGCAGTAGTTTATCAAGAGGACTAAGCAAATGAAGAGCAGGTCTGGAGTTTGAACAACAGAAGATACAGAAAGCAGAAAGTAGATAAGCCTTCAGGTGCCAAGTTGTACACACTCTAAGTCTGACGATTACTAGCTACATGGCATTCGCTGGCCCTGTGACACTCAACGACATCTCTCTAGGTCTCAATGCTTTAGAATGTCTTTGAACTGGAGTAAGTATAGCAAACAGTTGATGAAAACTGAGATAATTGAGTGCTTGGCACATCACGATATAGTAATCATAGCAAAAGCAGAATGTAAAACTTCAAATAGCAGCGAGTTTCATGAAAGGCTGTTCACATCAATTAAGGCAGCATTTTCACTACACAGGGAGGGCCAAGGTAGAGAAGGCAGCTGTGGAATAAACTCATCTGCCTGAAGTCTTCAGAGAAGTTTTTTTTTCTAATCTTTATCGCTTTCTACTCTGTCTTGACCAATGCTCCCTCTAGTAACCCATCCATAAGGACACAGCAAATATTTGCTAATCAAGTGGAAATGGAGCCAACAGGAAGGAAGAACCTAAAGTAAAGGGAAAGAGTTGTACAGAGACTTGAAGGAAATCTATAGGAGTAGAGTCACTCCTGGGGAATGACTCCCTGACTAGCAAGAGAAGTCAGGTCTGACTTAATTAGGAATTCAGATCTCTCAGCCTTCACCTTCTTAATAAAGAAAAGAAAGAAGCTGGGTGTGCTAGCACATGCTTAAGCAAGAGGATTACTCCAACCTGGGCCACATAGTCAGAACCAAGCCAGCTAGGAACACACAGCAAGACTGTCTTCAAAATGGGAGACAGACAGAAAAGTTACCAAAACTTCAAAGTCGGTTTCCAATAGGAGCAAGCCAGTCAGCTGATTTCCTCACTCTAAAATATCTCTGATTCCACTTCTGTAGCTAAACCCCTGGTCTAATCCTTCATCATTTCTCCAATGACAGTAGATGCCTTCTACACAGCGCCTCCATCCACCGACTTTCCTTTCCCACAGTGTGCTGGATTCGACAGGCAGCCCACACCTCCTTCCACGTAGCCACAGCTTTTATGGACATCTAGCCCTTTCGAGGCTTCTTTGATCACCAATTCGCCACGATCGATCCCACTCTCCTCTGGCTACTGTGGCACCAGTTCTGCCCCTCCAACAGTCTGATTGCTTATTATTTCACACCAAATCTCTTCTTTATTCAGCACCAATAAACTCTTTAAGAGGAACGACGTCTTTCCTGTTGCTGCTCCTCCAGAATTTAATTCAGTTTCTGATACATAAGAGGTTTCTGTCAGTGTTTGTTTGGTTTAACTGGTGAGCAATTAAACAAATGAGTAACCTCCCAACTAAGGGAAATTAGAAGAAAAAAAGTTCAAATTCACACTATTTCAGATAACCATCCCGCCTTTCTAAATACTGAACAGCAAGCTAAACCATCAACACTTCAGTCTCATCCAACAGACTGCATTCCAATAAATGTCTAGTACAGAAGTGTCCGTTTTGTAGGAAGACACTTCAAACACTTAGCAGGGGTGTGCCCTGGGAGATTACTGTATCTTTCAAGTCTGAGTCAACAGGACCATCCCTTTCTGGATGCACTATTTAAGAAAGGAAAAAAAAAGGGAAAAAGGAAAAGGTCCATGCTTGCTATGGAAGTAGCTAAAGAGGTATTTGGTTATTTGGACTTTCTTTAAAAAAATACATTTTGGTATGAAATACGGGGAGTATTTAATGGTGTCAGAAGCAAACTGGGACTTTCACAAATTAAGTAGAGTAGGCTTCTGAACAAAACTGAAAGCAAGAATTACTAACAAATTAACTCTAAGATTTACTAAATAGGCTCCTAGGTCAATAATCTTTAATACAGGCATTCTGTATGAGCCACAGTAATAACACCAGTACCAAAACCAAAGAGGCCCCAAGCCCTCCCGGGCCTCAGGAGACTCAGAACACAAGTCAATCATCAAACTAAAAACTTTCTGGTGTTAGAGAAAACAATTCTAGGGCTCACAAACTGTAATCTCACATCTTACCCTAAGTACATACAACAAACTATACTTTTGGTTAAACTTAGCTGGTAATCTTTGAGACAGGTCTCCCGGAGCCCAGGCTGGCCTCCAATTCCCAGTTCTGTGTCAACCTCCTAAGTGCTGATACTAGCAAAAACATGTTATCACTAAATACTCCGTGTCAGATATATACCTGATAAATAAAGTAGACCATCTCTCAAACAAACTCTAATTCCTTGAATACATATGTGTAATGGTCAATGATTTGAGGCTTGGGGAAATCACTCAGTCAGAGAAGTGCTTGCCAAAAGTGGAAGGCCCTGAATTCAAAACTCAGAACCCAAATAAAAGAGCTAGGTGTAGGGGCATGTATTTTGATCCCAGCATCGAGGAGCCAAGGGCAGGCAGATCCTAGTTCACGGGTCAGCCAGTCTAGCCTAACTGACAGGGCCCAGGCCACTGAGGAGCTACTGACACCCAAGCGGTCCTCCAGCTTCTATACACACATGCATGCACGCGCGCGCGCGCGCACACACACACACACACACACACACGCCTCTGCACCTGTACACGTACACGCACACACAACCACCTGACATCCTTCTTAAATTATGATTTAAAGATTCCAAATTCCCAATGCAGGTAAGCAGCTAACACTAAACATCGCTTACAAATGATAAGACATAATTCATACTGAGTAATTAAGAACTACCTTCCTTTACCTTTCACATCCTTACTAACACTTTAAAGTTTGGGTTTTTTTTTCTTTTCAAGTTGGAGAAACCGGAAGGTAAGCAAGGTCAAATAACTTGTCCCAAGTCCCCCAGCTACTGCTGTCCCTGAGATTACAACCCAGACCTATCTGACTTGACAGTGCTCTGATATGCATGGATGTCTCTTTTACAGATCAGTATGACCACAGTTGTCCACCTACGCAGTAGACTTCACAAAACACTCTGCACGAGAGCACACTGCCTTAGCATGATGTGAAACAAAAACTTGGTCGCTCAAAGTATATATTTTTCTGTACTGTAATCTAATCTACAAGCAGCTGCAACCCAGACTGCCTCATGGGTCTCAAACCATTACTAAAGTTCAATTCCTCGTGAACTTTCTTCATGTGTGATCCACGTGCCTTTAAACAATGAAATGTTTGTTCAAGTAACACTTTCTCTAATCAACTGTCTCACTACATATGAATCTAACTCCTAACTTTTTTCCTGCTAAGCTTCCTTGTAACTGAGGCCCACAGTTCCCATGGAACTTTTCTTTGTTGTGTATAGCTTTTGCAATCAGGTCAACTGGCTGTGAATACTCATTTGGACCACTAGTACATTTTATCGGGGCAAGCAAAAATAACATTTTCTAAGCATTTTATGTAACCCTAGAAACAGCTAGCTGTATCACGACGTTATAGGCGTTTACTTAAAGTCTCTGAGAACTGATGATTTTCAATCATGCCCACAGATTTGTCTTCCTGAGATAATACTGAAGTGAGACAAGTTTCAAATAAACTTGTATATAAGGTTTTCTACCATCCCAAATTCTGACAGCCAACACAGAAATATATAAAGACTAACAAAAATCACATACTATACAATTTATTTCCAATCCCACATCTCAACAGGTTTTTACTGTAGGGACTTGGCTCTAGTTAACCAAAAGGTCTCTTCACACATTTGCTCCGTTGCCAAATAAATCACTGACCAACTACATGGTTAGAAAAGCTCAATGCAAAGTCTCAGGTCTGTATTATGATACTCAGAACCGCTGGCTGGAAAACCTACTTAATATTAAGTTTACAAATCTGAAAAAAAAAAGTCTAAAGCTTGACCTTTTCTATACTGTTTCTGAAAGCTAGTTAATGAAAAAAGTGTTCCAAATCACTGATTTAATAGCCATTTCTGGGACTTACACACCACTGTACCGGATCTTTTTAAAGAGTCTCCCTTTGAAAGGGCTCCTTTACTCAAAACAACTTCCTTAAACTATCAGAACCAAATACTAAATAACAAATACGTGCTCGTGTAACTAAATCAAAACTACTCTTTCAGTCTACACAGAAGGATTCTTACTATACAAAAACCGAAACGGAACGGAGACTGAATTACGCTGTCAATCCAGAGACGGGTCTCCCAAACCCCACATCCACTGAATACTTTATAAGACCGTCACTACATACAGGGTGGTGGGGGGAGGACAAATTCATGTCATATATAGAATGTTTACGACTGTTTTTGTTTTATTTTAACGTCCTAAGGTGTTTCACGGATCTCAAAAAGTGATTCCATAACAGCAGAACCAGTTAAGTTACACTCCACGCCAGCGCTGTGGAGTCGGACCGTCCGGAATCTGTAGACCCAACTCTTCGTTTATGGAGGAAGGAGAAAAGAAACCTGGCAGAGAACAGACTGATGCTTCGGCGAGCATACTGGGGAATAAAACACAAGCCTGGGGGGCCGGTGACCGAAGCAAGAAAATATCGACCGTTCGACCGGTGCGGTTCTTAAAAACAAAAAACACACGCGGGGGCTCGCCCTGCTGGGGAAAGGTGTAAACAAACCCAGCTCTCCTCCACTGCAGCCACAAGGTACACAATGAAGCGGCGGCGGAGTGAGGGGGCGGGCGGTCTCCAGCCAACTACAGCCCCAGCGGGGCCGGGGAACCGGGAAGCGAGCAGCGGGGAGCCGCGGCGTGAACCAGACACTTAGCAGTCCTCACGGGCTCTCCGGGTTTTCAAAAAAAGCTGCGGGGGACCCCCACCACCACCACCACCCCCAAGAGGATCCCGCGGGCAGGGAAGAGCAGTCCCGCAGTGAGCAAGAAGCCGGCAGGGTCCAGCATCTCCTCCGGGGGTGGGACGGGGAGGGCAGGATGTGGTCGCTCTTCCCACAAACATCCTCCAGTAACCTAAATAACAACCTCTAGCTCCGCTCCCCCCACCTACCCCAGTCCAAGGCCACCCCCGGGATTCGGGGGGGACCCGGGAGCGGACGGAGAGGGGACACACACGGCCCGGGAGCTCCGGATCGGATCCCTCCCTGGCTGCCCCGAGGTCCGCCCCGCGCTCCCGTGTCCCGCGCTCCCGCAGCCGCCCCGAGGCCCCGGAGCGGGCTCAGCCCCCCGGGCAACCCGGGCAACCCTGGCGCGGGGCCGGGGGATGGGCGCGGGCTCGGCCCCTCGCTGCCCCGCGCGGCTCGCCCGCCCGCCCGCCCGCCCGCGCCTCCCCGGCGGCCGCGGCGGCCCCGCGTTACCTCGGGTCAGATCGAGCGGGACGTTCTCCTCGCCGCTGTCATTCCGCCCTGTGCGAGACAAGACACACAACCCCAGTTAGGAAGCAGCGCAGGCCGGCGGCGGCGCCCTGACGCCCGGCTCGTCTTCCCCCGCTATCCCCCCAACCACACCACACCCCACCCCATCCCCAGGTCCGGAGCAGAGCCGAGCGCCGCGAGCGGCCGCCGGCCCCCCGGGTGAGGAGAGCGAGGAAGGCGGCGAGCGGGTTCACCTCGTATTCGGAGGTTCTTCAGAGAGCGGCCGCGGCCGATCGCCGCCATATTGACGGGTTTCAGTCACAACACCGGAAACCTCGCCCGATCGCGCGAGAACCCCCTTCCCTTCCCCGCGCGCCGTTCCCGCCCCCCTCCCCGCGGCAGCGCCCCCGCCCCTCGGCACGGAGGCTCGCCCGCGGGTGCCGAGCAACGCGCCGCCGCCGCCACCGTCGCCTCCGCTGCCGACCCCCGGGGGTGGGATGCGACGACCCCCCCCCCGGCGCGGGGACACCGGCAGGACGTCGGGGCGCAGGCGTGGTGGGAGGCGCAGTTCCCACGGGGGGGGGGACTCCCATTGATGTGGCCCGGGACTCGGGGCGCGCGCGGGCGCGCGCGCGCGGCGGAGGTCGGGATGCGGGCGGGCCACCTGCTGGCCCGTCCCCGCCGCACTCCCCGCGTGGCTTTAAAGCCCGCTTCCTTACTCATCGGCTAAAATTATTATCATCATGATTTTATTATTATTATTATTAAAAGAGAAGGTGGGGTCGGGGGGGGAAAAGGCGCGCGGCGCACAGTTAGGAAGGTCGCTTTGATCCTTTTCCCAGCAGCGCGGCGCCCCCGAGTGAACACGTAACAAAGTTTGTTTTCCACCCACGCTCTGACCATGGCGCTAAGCGGCTTCGCGCTTGATCACAGGCGAAGCCGCTCGCCGCGAGCTGGGCGGCAGGGCGGAGGTTTGCTTTCCGTCCGCCTGGCATCGGACGTGCAAGGAGTGCAGAAAGCAGGCGTGCAGGGCGCTCGCCCCAGCGCGGGACTCGCTCCACGGCGCGCGCCAGCGCCTGGAGGCCCCGGGACAGGGTTTCCTCTCCTCCCGGAGCCCGGGGAGGAGGCTGGACGCCTGGTCCTGGCTTTCTGTTCCTCCTACATCACTGGCTGAGGCAGATGTCGAGCATCGATGTTTGTAATGCTGACAAGTCACAATGATTACTTTACGGGTTTCTAGAAGCGGTTTAGTACGTACTCATTTGGCCCTTAACCCAGCATCTCTCTTAAGTTAGATTACTTTAATGAGAGGGTATTTTGTCTCCTCCAATTCCTCACCTCTCTCTTCCAGACTTAAAAGTAAGTCAAAAGTGAAGATCTTGCCTTAACCACTTCGTTTTTAGTACAGACGTCAAGAACGAATATCGGTTAGCGTAAACTTTCAGCTCCTTTTGGTCTAATAATGTTCTAAATAATAATAATGTTCTCAATGAAAACAAAAAGCAAACCAAAACCCCTCTAAAACCACAAAGAAAAATTAAAAAAAAATTAGAAAGACTCCCCTTGTTAATAATAGTGAGCAATTGCAGACTTGAAAGCCCAAAGGTAGAAATTATGCAAATATAGTAGTCATTTAAAATGACTTTGTTGATGCAGTATATTAACAGAGTGGTATTAAGTAAGCAATTACAGATTTCCTTTATTCATAAATGTTTGAAATACATATAAAATTCAAATGGTTCATTATAAAATACTTTTACAAGCATTTTGTAGGGGAAAAACATCCTACATGTGTATCCTAGATGTGTATCTGAATGTAAACTGCTATTCCCCTTTCAATTGTGGGATCACGCCTGTATGTTTTGTTCTTGCTTGGTCACCTACACCTTTTAACCAATAGTCGATCTATGACAGTTGTAGAAGCAGCAAAATTTTTAAAAGAAAAATAAAGGAACACCAGGACAATAAACTTGAATTGCTACGCTCTTGGGGTACTACCCCATATCTACTCTGTCTATGTCCCTCAGGACAAAGTCTGCATTCTGGCATCTGCTGCCCTGTTGCACTTAGAGTTAAGGATCAAACACAATTGCAGTGCTTTAAAGAAATATTCCCTGACACTATCAGCACAAGCCTTGATAAATAACAAAATTGCTTCCTTTTTTATATAGCTTTCAAGTCTCTGTGGAAGTTATTTATTCTATTTCCTGCCTCAGATGAAGACCACAAAGCTGGAGGTCTGGCCAGAACATGAAAAAGTTTATCTTTCATCCCTCCACACATCACCATCACTAAAAACAAAATAAAATAGTAGAAATCTGTCTGTGAAAATGCTCACAGATTTTCAAATGATCCTTCTGGTGCTAATGTTGACCCTCGCCTATTTTAAATCATTTCCTAACCTGTTGTAATT
The DNA here is from genome assembly GCF_900095145.1 of Mus pahari. Taxonomy (NCBI): domain Eukaryota; kingdom Metazoa; phylum Chordata; class Mammalia; order Rodentia; family Muridae; genus Mus; species Mus pahari. The sequence goes on along the minus strand of NC_034600.1, from coordinate 53,470,554 downwards.
TCCTTTAAGTTCCAGGCTTTCTTGAAAGTGAATACAATTGACTGACTTTTAAGTTAGTCGAAGAACTTCCAAGCCTTTCATCTTCATAACTGTATGTCCTTATTTGAAGGCCACTATTTATTTATTTATTCCATCTCTTCCAGGAGGGAAAACACACACACACACACACACACACACACCTCATTTTCAATCTAGCAGTCATTGTTTCCTTCGGTTTCTATTTCATGGAGTTGGGTTCTCCACACTTGCTCTTAAAGTGGGTGGCTTTCTGACCAAAAGAACAAATGACACTCATCTAGGAATGAGGACTTTAGACGAGTTATAATAAACATTGTACAGTATGCAGTGTTATGCCTGAGTTTTATTTAAGTGATGTCAATCATAATTGACCCCAGAACACAAGATACTTATTAAGACAAAAAAGAAAATAAAAAGCCTGGATATGTTCTGTGATGTGACGCCTGTGACAAATTTCCCTTGAGACCGGTTTTCCCCTTGTTTGTTTTAGCCGGTCCAGAAGACTTGCTCACGTTGCTTACTACTTCTCTAATTTTATTTTGGCTCTAACCTAGCCACTGTGGATATGACTTCCTCTTCTTAGTTCTCATTTCCCAGTCAGCTTTCAGTTACTGTGTCAATGAATTTCTTATTTTTTCTAATACTAGTCATTGATAAAAAAAAAAAAAAAAAAAGTCACATGAGATGGAGTCCAAGACCACACCTCTTGACAGACAGCTCATTTGGTTTTAAAGATGCTATGACTTCACTGCTGGTCACGGGCTGCTTCAATCCCCTGTCCTGCTACACACGGTTTAGAATCCTGAAACTGTATTTTTATCAGTTCGAGGCACGGCTGTAATGCTGAACAGAAACAAAAGCCTCCTTACCAAAGTCTTGGTTCCCTTTACTCTATCTGCATTGCTACATAGGCCATATGGAGATAAAAACAAACCGAAAACCACAGCACTTGGTGAGACTGTCTCTTGGTACCTTGTCTTTGTTGTCAAGCCACACATTTACTACTGAGATAAAAGCCATTAAAATGACAGACGATGGAGTCAGTGAGACCAATGCTACCACCCTTCTCCCACTGGATGGTGAAGTTCCATCTTTGATCACATCAAAACAAAGTTAGATTTAAGGAGGATTTAAGCACTTTGAGGATTTCTTTACATTTTTGTTCTGTCCAAAAATAATTATTTAAGTTTTATTTTAAATAATTTTCTAAGGTTTAAGGCTCCTGCATAAATAGTTTTAAATGGAGAATAAACTTATGTTAACAAAAGATATTATGAATATCTGTACATTCATAACACCATCTAGAAGCATGTACACTATGATTTCAGTTGTGGTTTGGGGCCATTAGAAATGTGAGTGATGTTTTTCCTTGTTTTTCTCAGTTTATTTTAAAAACAAAATTTTACTTGGATAATCTTTTGTAAGGAAAACTAGAGAAATTTTTCTTGGCTATTTTAAAGTCAAATCACAAATACTTGTATATAATACTAATTTGGTAATCACTGAACATATCAAAATTATTTTGTATCATTGTTAATAAAAGGAAAAAACAGTCAAATATGTATTACAATGAATACATAGATTTACCATTTTATTAAGTTAAAACATAAAGATGAAATAAGAATATTAAAAGTCACTGCTTTACTAATGGAAGAAATAGTATAGAACCAAAATATGCTTAATTCTTTCCTGTATTTCTTATTGGATCTTGTGATATAGCAATTCAAAAGTCTGCTTCTAAAGCCATAAATTAATATAAATAAAATCTCACAACAATTTAAAGCAAATAGCGAAGAACCATTCCACTGCCTGCAGCTTTTAAACTTCTATTTTACAGTTCCATTAAGACTGACCAAGATTTGAAAAATTAATTTTAATTGTCTTTTTTTTTTTTTTTTAACCACTTTTCCCAGGAAAACTAGAAGAGAGAACATTTAGAAAAATTCAGGGAAAACTAACAACAGGCTTCCGGAACAATTCGTCTGAAAGGTGCTTACACAGATAGGAAAATTCTATTTCCAACATTTGTAAAAGTGAAAATATAAAAATTTGTGTGACATATTTATACTTGAATCATTTTTAGAAGGAAAAAAATCACAGTACCGTGAAACCGGGATGGTCTTGCCACATCTGTCGAAAGTCAGAGTGAGCTCAGCTTTTGGTGTCACGTTTTTCTCAGAAGAGAAAGAGTATGTTTTAAGAATCTGGCAAGCAGCATGCCTTAGGGAGCATGCTGAAGGACGGAGGACGCCAACGAATGTTTATAGGCATTCTCTTCTCATCTTAAACTGTGAAGAAATTAAACCACAGTGAAGGTTTTGTTTCTAGAAAATGATTCTTTGCTTTGAATCTTGCTTTAAAACTTCACTTTCAGGGAGTGCTTCACTGACTTTCCTGGAGCACTGGACTTACGAAGGAAGTTGTTCGGTGATAAGGACACATATTCTTTGATATCTTTTTACTTTGGTGGCATGGGGCTGGGACGAGGAATTACTTAGAGATTATAGTACTGAAGAGAATTTAGCTGATCCCATAAGAAGGTGTGTTTGGAAGCACCTATATGCTTCTGGCCAATTACACGGAAAAAAAAACCCTCCATAATTGCTATATATTTTCTGCCCTGGTTTACCAATGGAGCTAAATTTCGTCTTCATCAACAGATCTTGTTTGTCTGTCTATTTGTTTCAGCCATTTTTTTTTTTTTTGCCATACCAGGAAATACCACTATAGTCCCTGAAGATAATTCTGTCTATGACTACAAAGAAATGTTTCTTTTTGGAAAGTACTGAATCCAATATCGTGTAACTTCTAACATCACCAAAAGTATATGGCTATTATAATAATCTTTAAAAAATATTTTACTAATCAGCCAGCTTTGTAGCATCAATGGCTAATGTGTCCTGGGGCAGTTTATACTTCAGATCTGAAGAATAGTGGGCAATGAGTATAAACTCCTGTTTCACACAATGCTAATAATTGCAGTCTTTAGACACAACATCTAGTTGTACCATTAATGCTTTTGTTTTCCTATAAGAAAGCCCTGAAAATGCTAGAATCAGAACCATCAGCTCTCTCAGACTCTGGATAGTTTGTGCTTTGCTTTCCTTATTCTGTTATATACATACAAAGTTTCTTTACAAGAATTTTTTTTTTTTTTTTGGATAGGTTGTATGTAACCCAGGCTGGCTTTGCACCTGCAATCCTTCTGTCCCAGCCTCTTGAGTGTTGGAACTGCAGGTGTGGGCAATCACATCTGGCTGCTCCGGGAGACTGTGTTTAGACCGTGTGCACGTTTTGTGATGTATAGTTTAAAACATTCTCCTTAAATTCATTTAGCTTGGTATATAGTCCTATGCTGAAGGGGAAGGCTGCTCCGGGAACTCCTGGGATCTGTAGAATTCCTAATTCTTCCCTCCCTCAGGACGCCGTGTAGAGATTTAGCCTGCTGACCAAATGCCAGGTAAATGGTGAATCTTTAGACTGTCAATAGACTGTCTTCCGATCTTGGAGGAAGGAGTCTTCAAAAAACCTCCTCAAGGGCTGGAGAGATGACTCAGTGGTTAAGAGCACTAACTGCTCTTCCAGAGGTCTTGAGTTCAATTCCTACCAACCACATGGTGGCTCACAAACATCCAGAGCTCTGTGTCTGAAGACAGTGACAGAACTCAAATACAAAAAATAAATAAGTCCTTAAAAAAAACAAAATAAAACAAACAAACAAACAAAAACTCCTCAAAAGTTCTCCACAACAAAGCATTAAACCAAAATAAGCGACCTAAGAGATTCAAGATGTAGATCTCAGTGGTACAGTGCTTGCTTGGGAAGTAAAAAGCCTGTGGTTGATCCTCAGTAGGGATCGGAGTGTACAGAATAGTAAAATCAGAATAAAGTACAGGAAAAGTGGTGAGTGATATTACTCTAGGGATAAATGCCACAGGGGGCGGCGCTGCAGCGAGAAGACTGAGGTAATACCCAAGGTTGGTGAGCCAGCATCCAGAGGTGGACCAATGTGAGCCCAGGTTGGTTGCGCCCCCTGGCCTCCATCAGCAGCAACTGCAAGTTCTTTTGGGAGAAATGTCTAGCATGTACTAGGAAAATGGAATCATGATCCAATAAAGAATACTTTATATTATCAAAATCACAGGGGACTGTCACCACTACTAAGAATCAGAAGACAAAACTGACAGAACTCTATTGTTTCTGGGAAAATTTATACTTAAATTGAGTGATACAGGGACTTTAGGTAGTGACTATCGGAAACAGAATAGAAAATGCCCATTGCACGGTGGAATGATTTTTTTGACCCTATCTACGGGATACTGGGACCCTGGGGTAAAAGAAACAAAGAGAATGCCACATTCTCTATGGCTTTCTCCCTGGGATCTTTTTTTGAAATATATATATAACACAAAGTTGTGAAAACTAACACAACAGCGGTAGCCCTGACTAGGAACTGAAATGACTGAGTTCAGCTATGTTTGATGAACATAGTACCAGAGATGAGGGTCTTCTACTGTGCAAGAGACTTAGAAATTTGCACATGGGTCTCTTGATCCTTTGAGCAGGGCTCAGGGAAGCTTTGAATATTTTACTATTATCTATAGTTTTGAGGGTTTTTAATATCTAATGTCACAGCATGTTAAGGGGAGAGGAGATAAATTGCCATGTTAAAAAGAAAAATTTGTTCTAAGGAAGCAACATTCAATAACTTCTTGTCTCTGGAAAATGATATGGTTTCTTTTTCTTTTTCTTTTTCTTTTTCTTTTTTTTCTTTTTTGTTTTTTTCGAGACAGGGTTTCTCTGTGTAGCCCTGGCTGTCCTGGAACTCACTCTGTAGACCAGGCTGGCCTCGAACTCAGAAATCCA
>NC_034600.1:53460849-53465530 GCF_900095145.1 Mus pahari | reverse complement strand
TCTCTCTCTCTCTCTCTCTGTGTGTGTGTGTGTGTGTCTGTCTGTCTGTCTGTCTGTCTGTCTGTCTGTCTGTCTGTCTGTCTCTCTGCATGTCTGGGTCCTTGTGAGTGCATACATTTATAACTGGACAGCAAGTGCCGCTGTGTGCTACCCCTCCAACCCTATAATGTTGTTTTAAATCCAGAATGGTGATTACTGGAAACTAGGAAGGGGTCAAATGGAAGACAGACGAAGAGAAGCTGGATCTGATCGATCCTTGTAGTACACATGTGTTGAAATGCTACATTAGGCATTATTAATACTTACAATACATTCATGTCAGTAAAAAAAAAAAAAAGGTAAACAGAAGGAGATAGATAACCTGGGAAACACTCACCAGGTGGAAGCTAATATAACTGTATCAATATGAGACAGGATTCAGAAGAACATTTGTGAGGAATGCGGAGAAGTGATTCGTCAGTATGATGATCAATTCACTAGGGAGACAAAACCAATCTAAGTTTATATGTAGTCATAAAAGTTTCCAAAATAATATTGCAAGGAAGTAAGGACAAATATCCAAGATGCTGGAAAACACCCACTCCCTTTTGTCAATACTCCATAAAGAAACATTTTACAGATCAGTCCAAGTGTGGTGGTGGGAATGAAAACCTGGCCCCTACAGACTCATATGTTCGCATACTTGGTCCCCAGTTGGTGGAACTGTTTGAGAAGATTCAGGAGGCAAGGCTATTGGATAAGGTGTGTCACAGCGAGGGCAGTGGCAGTCATTGAGTTTCAAGGTCCATCACTCTCTACCTCCTGCTTGTAGGTTCCAGATGTGCACTCTAATCCAGATGTGTACTCTAATCCAGATGTGTGCTATCAGCTGTTCCTGCCTCCTATGCCTTCAATGTACAAATATGGGCTCTAGCCCTTTCTGGAACTGTAAAGCCAACTAAATGTTTTCTTTTATAAGTTACCTTTGTCATAGTTTTGTATAACAACAGTAGAAAAGTAACTAGTGTCCAGGGCTTAGAAAACATAAGCACTATTATCAACCGTGTTACTAAAGGACATTTAGAGAGCAATCTGGCAGATAATGACTGCACCTTCCTTTCAAACACACACATACAATATTCACCAAAGTGAGGAGTAACTCAAACTATGAAACAAACTAACAAATTGAAATAATAAGAAGCATATGTGTATGCCCTATAATAATGAAATTAAATTAGCAATTGGTAACATTTTTAAAGCCTGACAAATTCCCAGATTGTAGAAATTAATCAGCAGGCAGCACCCAAATAATCCTCAAAATAAACTAAAAATCAATGGGCAATCTAAAGTGTATTGGGAATTAAATATAAATAAAAACACAGCAAACCAAAATTGTTGGAATGGCTCTTAGCATTGCATAATTAATTTGAAGATTTTTTTAAAAAAAAAAAACAGCAAATTGAATCAAAACCAAAGAGAAGAAAGTTAATAATGAAAGTGAGTGCAAAAATTGAGCAGGGGAAAATGCTAAAAAATTAGTTTTCTTGGGACTGGGAGATGGCTCAGCTGTCAGAGTGAGCACTGTGCTTACACAGTGTCCAGGATCAAGATTGGCTCTCACCCCCCACACTGGTGCCTCCTTGCCACCTGTAAGAGCAGCTCTCCTGGGACCTGACTCCTCTGGGCTCCAGGGGCATCCTCACTCCCATGTTTATCCCCACATGTACCCGTACACTTTATTTTTAAAAATTAAAGTCTTTGTCTGAAAAAAAAGACCCCTAAAATTGATAAATCTAGTCAGACTGATCAAGGAAATAGAGAAGTATTCATTTAAAACCATCAGGATCAAAACATGGGCTATTATAACTAATACTCAAAGCAGGGAAGGAAATATTAATTTTATGCCAATTATTTTTCCTGCTTAAATGAAATGAGTCAACTCATCGGGAGATAGGAAGTGCCAAAGTTTGCTCTCAAGTTATTTAATAGATATATCAAATGACCCTCTTATTTATATAAAGGGAAAGGTTCTAAGATAGCCAGCACAATGCCAATGAAAAACAAATTTAGAGAACTCACAATTTCTGGTTTTAAGACTTATTTAAAGCTACCAGACAATTTTAGAGGAAGGAAATCCATATAAATTAATAGCAGAGAAATAAAAAGCTCAGAAAAAGTTATGTGCAATTAAATTTTGATTAACGTGGCAAAGCAATCCATTGTAAAAAGAATAGCCTTTTCAACAAATGGTGCTGGCTTAACTGGATTTCCATCTATAATTAATGCATATTGATCTGTACCTTAGGGCTTACATAGAGGCTAAGTCAAAATGGATCATGAGCCTGAAACTTCAAATGTCTAGAAGAAAAAAGTAGAAAATGGCCATGATTCCATGAGAAACCTTTCTGAGACATGATATCGGAAGCATGATCAATACAGGAAAAAATGATAAACTGGATGGATTTTTATCAAATAAGGCGAAATATCCCTAGGAAAGACACTTTCGAAATAAAAGGCAAACTCCAAGACTGCTAGGAAATATTGATGTGTGTTCGTTGTGTCTCTTTTGCTGTATTGGAGATTAAACCTGGGACATCACATGATTAGTTATAGTCCCAGCCTGGGAAAATATATTTAATCATGTATTTGATAAAGTACTTGTATACAGGCTAACTAGAGATCTCTCAATATTTGTTTTTTTTTCTTTAAGAAAGAAACCTGTGGAAAATAAGAACAGCAGTAATTACACAATCAGATGAGTTATTTGAAACATGCTCATTAAACCACACTAAGCTCCCACTCTACACTTAATATAATGATTTAAGCAATGGTGAGGCCGTGTAGCAACTAGAATTATCTTACTTTGTTGGTTGGATAGGGACATAAAATGAGTTGGTGACTTTGGGAACCAGTTGGTTAGCTCTTGTGAAGTTACATTTTATTTGTTTGTTTGTTTGTTTGTTTACATAAAGTCAAGCAAGCACTGTGCTTAACTGTTTACCCAAGTGAAGCCACGGCTTAACATAGAACAAAAATTCTCAATGTGGATGTCTATAGTGGCTTTATTTGTAATTGCCAAATAAGCTAGCAAAACCTAGACACAGGACAATGACCCTTTATTTGGGGAATAGATAGCATTCAGTTGAACACTATTCAGCGTTAGAGAGGACTACATTAGCAAATCGTACATCAATATGAACAAATTTCAAATATGTTCTCCTAAGTAAACTAATCGATGTCTAGTAGTGATTTTATTTAATAGACATTCTGGGGAAGGTAGGACCAGAATGATCGGGAAGCCCCCAGGAAAAGGAACTGACTCTAGCACGGCATAACATCTATTTTCTGAGGGATAAGATGCTTTGTTTTGTTCGCCTTGGTGGTTGGTTCTATGACTGTGTTACATTTACAGAGCTGCGTGTTCCTTTAAATGAAATTCATATACATTGAAAATCAGAAACAAGTCATTAATGCAAAGGATGAAAGATAGATGGGGGGAGGCCCGAGAACACTGACCATGTACTGACAGGGAAAGCGCTGAGAGGGAAGAACATGAGAAGCTCCATGGGACGGCTCATGCCTGTAATCCCAGGGCTTGTGACGCTAGGCAGCGGGATTGCCTTTAGTTCAAGACAGACTGGGTTACAGATTGAAAAGACAAAAAGCAAACAAACAGAGCATGATATCATAAGAGACTATGTGTTGCATTTGCTTAGACTCAGGATAGACACAATTTAATAAACATCGGAGGGGTAATGTAAGCCAACCGGGATAACTCTAATGAAATACTGTACTTAGTTCCTTGTAGTAAAGCTTACATTGAGACTACAGCCCATTAGAGGCAAAGAGATGGTAGAGAAGTTGAAAGAAGAGATAAGGAACCCACAGAATGTACAATTAGAATCATTATAGTTTCCTCAGAAGGGGGCAGGGAAAGAAGACAGACAGAGGGAATATACCTTTAAATTGTTAAACAAAACAACTGTCAATTAAAAATTCTTCACCTAAAAAAATCCATCTTTGGGGCCAGTGAGATGATTGTCAAAGGACTTGCTGTACAAACCGGGAGACTTGAGTTCAATTCCCAGAACCTACTGTGTGGGTGGAAGAGAGCACCAACACCACAAAGATGTGCTCTAACCCTGACTTGCACACATGATTTATGTACCCACATATACATTGTCCACATAGGAAACCTTGTGCACACACAGTGATAGCTAAATGACTATTTAGAAACTCCATCTCTGAGAAAAATAAACAACTAGATAAGAAAGAAAGAAAGGAAGAAAGAAAGAAAGAAAGAAAGAAAAAAAGAAAGAANGAAGGAAGGAAGGAAGGAAGGAAGGAGGAAGGAAGGAAGGAAGGAAAGAAAGAAAGAAAGAAAGAAAGAAAGAAAGAAAGAAAGAAAGAAAGAAAGAAAGAAAGAAAGAAAGAAAAGAAAAGAAAGAAATGTTACCACCACGGTACTCTACAAATGAGGTTTAATAGTCACACTTCTTAAAGAAGAAACGATCCTTGGGAGGATAACACAAGCTACAAGCAAGAAAGATCATTTTTAAGATGTAGGGAAACTTAGACACACAGTTTGCATTTAATATATTTTTTTAAAGATTTATTTATTTATTATATGTAAGTACACTGTAGCTGTCTTCAGATACTCCAGAAGAGGGCGTCAGATCTTGTTACGGATGGTTATGAGCCA
>NC_034600.1:53458471-53460714 GCF_900095145.1 Mus pahari | reverse complement strand
ATATTTTTTTTAATTTTAGAAATTAAAAGATATAATTCCAGCCGGGCAGTGGTGGCACAGGCCTTTAATCCCAGCACTTGCGAGGCAGAGGCAGGAGGATTTCTGAGTTTGAGGCCAGCCTGGTCTACAGAGTGAGTTCCAGGACAGCCAGGGCTACACAGAGAAACCCTGTCTCAAAAACAAACAAACAAACACTCAAATCCCAAGGATGGCTTTGAACTACTGAGGCTTCTTGTCTCTGTCTCGACGTCCGAGTGCTAACATTACAGGCAAGCACTACCATATCTGGCCTTGGTGTGTTGTTTCCAGTGAAGCAATCATCAGGCTTTCTTGTTAATCTCCTGATGTCCAAAGATTCATATTAATGAATTGTACTTAAAGATCTCAGCCCCGGTCCTCAAATTATATCGGCTTAATGAAATCTGCAGTAGCTTCTCATCTCAGATGCAAATTATCTCCAATAACCAATTTCTGTCTTTTAATAATAGATACTTCCCCTTTAGCTGAGTTTATATTAGGAATAACAGACGATGTATTTACTAGCACATGGGTGTGGTCAACTGACTAGATTTTGATCGCTGGGAGGGATAGTTTAGCATTGTGTTTGAAACTTCCAGGAAATGTCCCTAAAATGAGGGTGAATGCTCACTTTCTCCCTTCTTCCTTCTGGATGGAATCTGTACCATAAAGTACATTTGGAGTTAGAGTTATGTGTCATACCCCCAGCAGTGATTTGTAAAGACACATGTGCAAAGGAGGTCACGAGGGGAACCTGTTAAAGACGCAAGTGTCCAAGATTTTTATTACGGGCTGACTCTATTGGTACCTAGTATGTACCAACTTCTACCAGGTAAGAAGTGCTCCTAAGTCGTGTTGTCTGTACAATGAATTTGGGGTTAGTAAGCGATGCTTATCTGTTCTGGAGAAGGTTCTAGAATTCTCTCTAAATCAAAGTCCCAACACCAGCCCCAAGCCAGCTTTCCCAACAGTCCTTCATGCTCTCAAGCCTTGTTTGTAACACTCTTTCCTATACACAGTCTTAACTGGTATTTTATTGCTGAACACGGTGCTGAGAAAAAGTGATTGGATGCTGTAGTAGTTAATTTTCTCACTGCTGTGGATGAACATATTCCGACCAAAGCAACTTAGGAAGGAAGGGTATGTTTTCTCACGTTCTGCAGTTGGAGTCCCTCCTTCTGAGAGGGTCACAGTGGCCGGAGCTGGAGTCAGTCGGTGACATTTCATCAGAAGTTAAGGAACAGAACAACCATTGAATATGTGCTCAGTTGCCCCTCTCCACTATGTTCCATCCAGGACCCAGTTCATGAAACTGCCCACACTTACCATGTTTTCTCACTTAAACGAATCCAATCTAGAAACTTCCTTTCAGGCATAGCCACAGGGTAATAGACATAATCTCTCATCGAGGCACCATTCCTCATCGATTCAAGAACCCGCGAAGCAGACAATTAAGATTAAGCCATCACAGTTGCTTAGATGACTAACAAATCTTTACAAGGGTGATTATACCCACTAAGTTTCAACCACTGGTCAGATGCCACCATTTCTTCCAAAGGTTATAAAGTGTACAGCGTGTTCGGGAAGAGGCACACTTTCTTGTACCTTTTTGTCTGCCTACAAGGCTAGAAGACAGAATTTAGAGTTCTTGGGAGAAAGGTTGAGGCAACAAAATCTGTAGCTGTCCTTCCTGTCCCAGTGTTGTGTGACTAAAACCAACCCTTACAAGGCAGAGTGACTCGTTAGTTAATCCGCACACCGCGAGTTTAGTGTCCTGTGCTGGTTTGAATGGCGATGGTTCCCGTAGGCTCGTAGGAAGTAGCAGTTAGGAGGTGAGGCCTTTGTTGGAGAAAGCGGGCCACTTGGAATAGGCTTTGAAGTTTCAAAAGCTCAGCCTAGGCCCAGCGGCTCACTCTTCCTTCCTCCCTGCTGCCGACAGATCTAGATGTAGATCCCTTAGACCCGCTCCGTCGGCACATCTGCCTGCACTTTACCATGATTCCGACCATGATGATAACAGACATAACCTCTGAATTATAAGTGACTCCCAAAATGTTTTCCTTTATCAGAGTTTCTGTGGTCATAGTGTCTCTTCGCAGCAAGAGTGGTGGCACACACCGGTAGGATTTGCTGAAGGAGGCAGAGGCAGAGGCAGAGGCAGAGGCAGAGGCAGAGGCAGAGGCAGAGGCAGAGGCAGAGGCAGAGGCAGAGGCAGAGGCAGAGGC
>NC_034600.1:53428771-53458381 GCF_900095145.1 Mus pahari | reverse complement strand
AGGCCAGCCTGGTCTACAAAGTGAGCTCCAGGACAGCCAGGGCTACACAGAGAAAACCTGTCTCAGAAAACCAAAAAAAAAAAAAAAAAAAAAACACCAAAAACCCCAAACTTAGACACATACCGTCAACCCAAATAAGAGGGTGGGGCTTAGACAAAGTCTGGCTCAACCTTGATCTAGTAATATTATAAGCAGGTAACATTATAACTCTTCCAACATGAGTGCTTTTACAAAGTGAAGGTTTCTCTTTAGTTCTCATCCAGTTTTCTTTTTACATTTATCTCTTTATTTTCTGCGTGTGCACCTACACGAGCACAAGTACACCCACATACCATGCATGAGGAGGTCAGAGAATAACTAATGAGAATCCCTTCTTTCCTTCCACCATTTGGGTCCTGGGGACTGAATCCAGGTTGTCAGGTTTGGTGACAAGTGCCTTTATCGGCTGGACCAGCTTTTTCTGTTTTGTCTCGTTTGTGGTTGTGCTATTGCTTCTTGTCATCTTCTAGGAAAGAATTTAGCAGAGACGCCGACACTTTAAGCAGAAGTTTACTTAACAAAGCATTGTACGTACACTGTACTCTGGAGGGAAGGAGCTAGCAGCCCACTGTGTATTGTGGTATAGATTTTAAATGTTGTCTTGAATATTTATGAGCTTGGTAGAATATTCATGAGGTGAGACGACCCTTTTCCCTTCCCACACCATACTACAACAGAGCTCTTATAGGGTATTAATTCCCATGATCATCTTGAAAAGTGTGTGGGGTTGGGGGAGAGGCTCAACCATGGTGTATATATTAAAATGGTAGCCAATTTTTTTTTTATTTTTATTTTTTGAGAATAAGAGCCTAAAAGTTGCTTTGAGGAGTTAAGCCACAAAACCACATTCTGATGCTCAGGGACCATGGGGGGGGGGGCAAGAGAGAGAGGATGAAGCTGCAGTTTCTGTGGTTATTTAGTCCCTCGATCCTTGCCTCCTGACCTCACTGAAGACTACTGGCAGAAGCTCTAAGATACATTTTATTTAAATGTGGGCTATTTAAAAAGCTTAAAATGTGTTTCATCTTGGGGTAAAGGAATACCAGGTTCTTTCATAAATAAAAGCTCACAGCTGGCAATGAGCTGTGTTCTTGTGTTAGAGCCCTGCCTTGTTTTATGTCTTTCATAGGTAATTGGGTTTTTTTGGTTTTTGGTTTTTGGTCTACGAATTTTACTTCTGGTGGGGCTTGATTTGTTTAAAAATTGTTCTTTATTTTATTTCCTTAGAAAATGGAAGTCAGTTTAGAAAATATTATTGAAGAAATATCGCTATGTTTAAAAAGGTCATTCCATGAAAACAGATCTAGAAGTATCGAGACAACAAATACTGTAAGGGTCAGCCTTGCATCTTATTCTAAAATGTGATAATGATTAGTTTTGAATGAGTAGATAGACCATGAAGGATGCCCATGATCTTGTCAGAGTTGCATGTTAAACCTGTGAGATGTGCTCTCAGAAGATAAGGAGCCAGGCAGAATTCCAGATTGTGTTCTTTGGTGAACACCTTAATGCTGTAAAAACAAAAGAAAACAAAACCAAACCTAGTCATTTAGGACAGGAGAGCATCTTAGCTACATTTCTACTGCTATGAAGACTCACCATGACCAAGGCAATTTATAAAAGGAAAGCAGTTATTTGAGGCTTACAGTTCCAAGGGGTAGTAGAATCCATGACGATCATGACAGAAAGCATGGCAGCAGGCGTGACCCTGGAACAGTAGTTGAGAGTTTCTGACCTATAGCATGAATCAGAGAGAGAGACAGAGAGAGAGAGAGAGAAGAGGGAGGAAAAAAGGAGAAGGAGGAAGAAGAGGAGGAGGAGGAGGAAGAAAAGGAGGAGGAGGAGGAGGGGGGGGAGGAGGAGAAAAGAGAGAATTAACTGGGACCAGTGTGGGCTTTGAAACCACCAAGTCCAACTTCAATGATATACCTCCTCTAATAAAACCGTATCTCCTTAATCCTTCCCAAACAGTTCCACCAACTGGGGCCTAAGCATTCAGCACACGAGCCTATAGAAGCTATTGTCATTAAAACCACCACAGGGTCTATAAGTGTTTCTTTAAAGGCATAGCTTGATCACACACACACACACACACACACACACACACACAAGGCAGTTGAAGTCCCCTTAACAAAGCAAAGGATTGTACGCTCAACTCTCTGAAGGGAAATCAGAGAAGGTTCACTCAGATGTGGGGAGAGAGGGCACTTGCCAACCATTCTGTATTATGGTATAGATTTTAAATATTCTTATGAATATTTATGAGGTTGGCAGAATATTCATGAGATGAGATGACCCTTTTTCTCTTTGTGCTCCATACTACTGCAGAGTTCTTTTAAGCATTTTTAAAGGGGATCAAAGGGAGATAAAGCTGGAAAGTAGAAAGGCTAGTTGCAGCTCACTTGTTTCACTTGATTTCTCAAGGTCATTGGACAACACTGATGGCCTAGAAATTTCTGCCGGGGGGGGGGATGTTACAGGGTTTTGCTCTTGTTTATTTATTTGTTTGACTTTTTTTTTGTAGTTGTGTTTTGAGATAGGATCTTGCCATGTTGCCTTACAGGTCTGGTTTCTAATTTCTGAGCTTGAAGGCCCCTCTTCCCTCTGCCATGTCAGTAACTGGTACCGTGGGCACCTCCCTCACACTTAGAAAAAGACTTATGAATTTGTCGTTTACTCGCTTTTGTTTGTGGGTGGATTTTTTTTTGTTATTATTATTTTATGGTTTGCTTTAAGATTTTTTTTTTAAAGACAGGGTTTTATTAGGTATCCAATGTTAGCCTCAAACTCTTAATTCTCCTGCCTCAGCCTCCTGAGTGTAGAAGTCACACCACCACACACAGCTGAGGCTTGTATTCTGAAAGTAATTTAAGAAAGAGGACTTTAGGACTATGCAAGGGTGAAGGGTTGAGCTGAGAGTGCCAGAAAATCTGACTCAGTCCTGATTTTGTTTCTTAGTTGATGTTCAAGCTGAAGTGCTTAAGGGTGCGGAGGGGACCTAGCCAAGCCAGGTGATGTGGAGAAAGATGGCTGTCGGGTCTGGTCCATAAAGCACACACGTTTATGCCTGAGTTTATTCTGAGTGACTCATTCCCTGCAGACTTATTCTGGGTCATTATCCCCGCCCTCTCCCTGATACCCCTGGCAGGAGAACTGATCCCACCGTGGCTGTATGATTTGGCTGCTGATTTCTGTTGCTCCTGCAGATATTCTAGAGATGTGTTTTGGGCCCAAGGGAGCATCAGAGCCAAGTGATCCGTAGGAACTGAGGCTGGAGAGGAGAACCTCTGGCAGCCAGGGACTGAGATGGAGCAAATTCCCAGCTAGCTCCCTGAGCTCAGGGCGGCCTAGCCGGTGCTGGTCTCGCTCCAGTCAGCGCTGTTCTTGCTCCAGGACGAGGCTGATGAGAGACATTAAGTGAGAACTTGTGTGTTTGTTCAACTTCTTCCACACCATGTCCCCAACTTCCTGAACCTCGGAAGTTGTTGCTGAGAACACTCTCTCAAGAAATCCTAAACAGTCCGGTGTAGTCACAGACCTGCTGATAAGGACTTTCTATTGGGTTAAATCATGTGTGAGTGATCTTCTCTGGTAAATATCCCACAATAAATCCAAACAAAACTTTTCTTCCTTAAATTACTTTTGTTACATTTTCTTTTCTTTCCCCTCTCTCTTTTCTCTCTCTCTCTCTCTTTCCCTTTCTTTCTGTCTGTCTGTCTGTCTGTCTGTCTGTCTTTTTCAAGACAGGGTTTCTCTGTGTAGCTCTGGTTGTCCTGGAACTTGAGCTATAAACCAGGCTGGCCTTGAACTCACAGAGATCCTCCTGCCTCTGCCTCCCAAGTGCTAGGATTAAAGGCGTGCGCCACCACTACCCACCTCTTAGGTATTTTTTCATAGTAACAAGAAAAAGAACCAATATATCCCAAGGTTCCTTCCTAATGTGTACTTCTCCAAATGAAAGAATTTCCCTGTTGTTTCTCTTCTAAATGAGTGAGTGTACAACAATCTTTATGTGCCTATGATTACTGCGTGGTCTGGTTTTCTAGCATTGCATATTTATTTATATCTTGGCAGTTAGGTAACCACTGTAGATTAGCAACATCTCTTTGAGATCTTTATATATTAAAAATGAGAAAACGCTGGTCCCTTGAGGTATGTGGGAGGCAACAGGATTTCAGTGCTTCACTTAACATAGCTTCTCCCACTTAGGGTGAGGCTCAGCGAGCGCATTGTTAGCTGATGCATTACAGCTCAACTCTATACTAACTTTAGAAACGGCTGCTTTAAGAAACACTTAGAGCTATGATAGGATAATGCTTTTGCATCTGATGACAGAGAGATTAAGAGTTAAAAAGGAAGATATGGCTTACAATGTCTAAGTAAAACTCGGTAACTTATTAGATAGTTTTTGGAAAATATCACAATGTCTCAAACACCTGTTTCAAGGAACTGAGGTGGATGAGTAGATATTGATGTCATAGAAGGGGTTGCTTTGCTCTTCATTGATAAGAACTTGGCCATTAGCTATGAGTACTCTGCTCAATAGGACATGCCTCAAACCACAGTTGTCCTTTAGAATTCTTTTCTTTGTTTGTTTTTTTAGACAGTGTCCCTCTGTTGTATCCCGGTTATTCACTACATAGACCAGGCTGCCCTTAAACTCACAGAAATTCTGCCTCTACCTCTAAGGCTGGAATTAAAGACACGTGGATTCTATTTGGTTTCAAGCCATTGTATTTGCAGTGTCTTAGAAAAACCGAAGAATGGGAGAGCAACACTTTAGTAAAAAAAATAGATTTACTTCTAAAAATAGATTTTCTTGGGAGGAATGGTAGGCTTGATGCCCCAATGTAGGGGGGGTGCTAGAGGGGTAAGGCGGGAGTGGGTGAACGGGTGGAGGAGTACTCTCATAGAGGCAAAAGGGAAGTGGGAGGGGATACGATGGGGGGGTTGGTGGAGGGGTAACCAGGAAGGGGGATATCATTTGAAATGTAAATGAATAAAATGTAAAAAAATAATAGATTTTCTTAGTTTTAATTATGTAGGAGTGTGCGCGTGTGTGTGTGTGTGTGTGTGTGTGTGTATGTGTAGGGCATGTGCAAATTAGTTTAGATACTTTAGGAGGACAGAACAGGGTTTCAGGTCCCTTGGAGCTGATGTTACAGGCAGTTGTAGCACACCCAACATGAGTGCTGGGAACTGAAGCATGAAACCTGGGTTTGCATCTAGATTCTGGAAACACCTGGTGACATGGACTCAGAAGCTATTAGAACTGAGTCCTGTATCCTTAGGGCTTAGGTGGGAAACAAATGGTTAAGTGAGAAGCCAGAGGAAACATTCAAAGGCTTGTTTACAAAATGTGTAGACAGTCTGTGGAGACCACAAGATAAAGAGGAAACTCCTGCCGCTGACACTGGGTGTGTCTGACATCGTGAAGGAGCCAGATGAGGAAGAAGCAGTAAAATGAGGAGAGCTGGTCCCTGTGGAAGCCTCTGTCTGAGAGAGCCTTAACTTCAGGGGAGCAAGGGCATCACGAGCAACGATGACTCCCCCAGAAATATTCTGAAGAAACCCCGCTCACTGTATCTTTGATAGACTGCAGTCATTCCCCGCGGGTCACATGAACCTGGGGCTAGAGGTCAAGTGATTCTCTGCAGAGGGCTGATAAAGCATAGGCTCAAAGGGCACGGACAGTAGCAAGGTTGGAAAGGGCATCTGGAGAGCGGAATGGAAAACATCTGTCACAATTAGCAACTTACTCCCGCACCGCCGGAAGCTTCTAGTCTATAGCAGGCCACTGTCCTCGCTGCTCTGTCCTGTGCTCAGTCAGACTAAATGCTGGATCTCAAAGCGCCATCTCATCATCATGAGCACAAGTTCATGGTTTTCATCAGACACAATCATCTGTTCATCCGTGGATCTTCCAAAAGTGAGCAGAGAACGGAGAGGGCCAAAGCATGTGAGAAAACAAAGGAAGAATATGTAGGAAAAATATGATTTTGAGCTTAATGTGTAAACAAATACATTTTGATTTTTTTTTTTAAAAGTAATTTGGGCGCTGGAGAGATGTCCCAGTGGCTAAGTGTACAGATTGCTCTTGCAGAGGACACAAGTTCAGTTCCCACACCTACATATAGTGGCTCACAACCTTGAATTCTGCCTATAGTTCCATCTCCGGGGGCGATCAAATGTCTCTACCCTGCACGCATACAATTTATTTTATTTTATTTTATTTTTTTTATGTTGATTCTTTTTTTTTATTTTTTATTATTATTATTTTCTTTATTTACATTTCAAATGCTATCCCGAAAGATTCCCATACCCCTCCCCCCACCTCTGTTCCCCTACCCACCCACTCCCACTACTTGGCCCAGGCCTTGCCTTGTGCTAGGCCATATGGAGTTTGGAAGACCAAGGAGCCTCTATTCCCACTGATGGCCGATTAGGTCATCTTCTGCTACAAATGCAGCTAGAAACACAAACCCAGGGGGTACTAGTTAGTTCCTGTTGTTGTTCCACCTACAGGGTTGCAGCCCCCTTCAGGTACTTGGGTACTTTCTCTAGTTCCTNCATTGGGGACCCTGTGTTCCATCCAGTAGCTGGCTGTGAGCATCCATTTCGGTGTTTACCAGGCACTGGCGTAGCCTCACAAGAGGCCTCAGTATCAGGGTCCCTTCAGCAGTATCTTGCCGGCATGAGCATGAGCATTAGTATCTAGGTTTGGTGGCTGATGATGGGATGGACTCCGAATGGGGTCCTCTCTGGATAGTCCATCCCTTCATCCCAGCTCCAAACTTTGTCGCTGTACCTATAATTTTTCATGGGGGTTATGTTCCTCATTCTAAGGAGGAATGAAGTATCCACAAATGTTCATCCTTCTTGATTTTCTTCTGTTTTCCATAATGTGTCTTGGATATTCCAAGTTTCTGGGCTAATATCCGCTTATCAGTGAGTACATATCTAGTGACTTCTTTTGTGATTGGGTTACCTCACTAAGGATGATATCCTCCAAATACATCCATTTGCCCAAGAATTTCATAAATTCATTGTTTTTTATGGCTGAGTAGTACTCCATTGTGTAAATGTACCACAGTTTCTGTATCCATTCCTCTATTGAGGGACATCTGGGTTCTTTCCAACTTCTGGCTATTATAAATAAGGCTGCTATGAACATAGTGGAGCATGTGTCCTTATTACCAGTTGGAAGATCTTCTG
Source organism: Mus pahari (assembly GCF_900095145.1). Classification (NCBI taxonomy): domain Eukaryota; kingdom Metazoa; phylum Chordata; class Mammalia; order Rodentia; family Muridae; genus Mus; species Mus pahari. The sequence goes on along the minus strand of NC_034600.1, from coordinate 53,451,127 downwards.
GGTATATGCCCAGAAGAGGTATAGCAGGATCCTCCGGTAGTACTATGTCTAATTTTCTGAGGAACCGCCAGACTGATTTCCAGAGTGGTTGAACAAGCTTGCAATCCCACCAGCAATGGAGGAGTGTTCCTATTTCTCCACAACCTCGCCAGCATCTGTTGTCACCTGAATCTTTAATCTTGGCCATTCTGACTGGTGTGAGATGGAATCTCAGGGTTGTTTTGATTTGCATTTCCCTGATGGCTAAGGATGTTGAACATTTTTTCAGGTGTTTCTCAACCATTCGATATTCCTCAGTTGAGAGTTCTTTATTTAGCTCTGTACCCCATTTTTTAATGGGATTTTTTGAGTTTTTGGAGTCCAGTTTCTTGAGCTCTTTGTATATATTGGATATAAGACCTCTATCAGATTTAGGATTGGTAAAAATCCTTTCCCAATCTGTTGGTGGCCTTTTTGTCTTGTTGACAGTGTCTTTTGCCTTACAAAAGCTTTGCAGTTTTATGAGGTCCCATTTGTCAATTCTTGATTTTACAGCACAAGCCATTGGTGTTCTGTTGAGGAATTTTTTCCCTGTGCCCATATCTTCGAGGTTTTTCCCCACTTTCTCCTCTATCAATTTCAGTGTCTCTGGTTTTATGTGGAGGTCTTTGATCCACTTAGACTTGAGCTTTGTACAAGGAGATAAGAATGGATCGATTCTCATTCTTCTACATGATAGCCTCCAGTTGTGCCAGCACCATTTGTTGAAAATGCTATCTTTTTTCCACTGGGTGGTTTTAGCTCCCTTGTCAAAGATCAAGTGACCATAGGTGTGTGGATTCATTTCTGGATCTTCAATTCTATTCCATTGATCTACTTGTCTGTCACTGTGCCAGTACCATGCAGTTTTTATCACAATTGCTCTGTAGTACAGTTTAAGGTCAGGCATGGTGATTCCACCAGAGGTTCTTTTATTGTTGAGGATGGTTTTTGCTATCCTAGGTTTTTTATTATTCCAGATGAATTTGCCAATCGCCCTTTCTAACTCTGTGAAGAATTGGGTTGGAATTTTGATGGGGATTGCATTGAATCTGTAGATTGCACGCATACAATTTAAAAGGCAAGAGTTTTGTTTCAATCTGATTTGAACCACCAAGCATGTACTATCATATTTTGTAAATAAAAGATCTTGAGGCCCTGCAAAGTTGAGAACCTGATTGAGCTGATTCTCTCAAGTAAGTGAGCAGGGCGTGCTGGCAGTCTTCTGTCACTTCCCAGTCTGCTGCAGTCATCCCTCTCGTAGGGTGGGGAGGTTCACACAGGGATGAGCGTGAGGAGTTCTGTTAAAAGGTCTCACTACTTGTCTAAAGGGAGTCCGCCAAGGAAGCATTTACTCAGAGACCTCTCTGTCTCTCCCAACGTTTGCCAGGCCTGTATCACATTCAACCTTTCTTTTTTCCGTCACTCAATTTTGCTCGCTCTTCCTTTCACAGATACCGATCCCCAAGTGATAAGTTCTAATCTATACTCTCTCACCATCTGTTTTCAGAAAACCCAGCTTGGGACACTACCGTGATCAACGTGGTCGTGACCACAAATCACTTTGGTGAGTGTAAAGTTGGAGTCACCTAAGTTTTGGGGGAGTATAATAGATAGAGCCACCAAGTCCTTGAAGCTCTTAGGGCCTTTGAAACACTAACTAGAAGGACAGTGGTAACTGTACAGGCTTACCCCATTCTTATAGATCTATCACCCGCTGATTCATCCATTATTAAATGTATTAGCTATAGCTTCAAATACCACTTTATGCAGGCATGTTTAAGCAAATCAGCCAAGAGTCTTCATTTTCTTGGAGCTCTGTGTCTCAATAGACAAAAATAAAATAAAATAAAATAAAATAGTGTAGAAACAAACATGTAGGTTTCAAGCTTGGGTGGCAGGATAATAGAGATGCCTGTGAGGAGGAATGTAGAGGAAGCACAAGGTCAAAGGAAGACTTCTACTTGGAGTCTTATGAGGTTGATATGGATACTTATTTTTCTCATTGCTGTGAAAAATACCTAACTAAAGAAACGGAAGGAACCAAGGGTTTGTTTAGCCTGGAAGATTGAGGAATTACTTTGGTGGTGTGACTAAGAATGGGAGCTGTGGCCATGTTGGAGGAAGTGTGTCAAAGCGGTGGACTTTAGGATTTGAAGGGCCCAAGCCAGGCCCAGGGCCTCTTTGTTGCTGCTGTGGATTCGTAAGTAGAACTCTCAGCTATTTCTCCAGCCCCCATCTGCCTGACTGCCACCATGCTTCCTGCCGTAGTAATGAACTGAACCTCTGAACCTGTAAGCCAGCCCCCCCCCCCCTTTAAATGTTTTCCTTTATAAGAGTTGCCACGATCACGGTGTCTATTCCCAGCCATAGATCATTGACCAAGACATCTACCGTCCATCACATGGGAAAGACACGGCCGCAGAAGAGTGAGGTGTCTAGTCCCGTTGTGTGCACAGCCAGGAAGCATGGACAGATGACAGCTTCTCTTGCTTTCTCCCTTTTTATTCAGTGTGAGCTCTCAGGGAGACTGGTCCACATCCGGGGTGTGTCTGCTTGGTTAGACTTTTCCAAAAAAAAAAAAAAAAAAAAAAATCCCTTATAGAAACACCCAGGGATAGATTTCCTATTCTAGGTGATTCTAAACCTCACCAACCTGAAAATGAAGATTAACCACTATGAGGCTGAGGCTCTTTTGGGGACATCAGGTAGAAAGGACTTTAAAGTGACAGTAGCTGAAGCTAAGTTGGAGCAATCTGGAGACTGAGTGCACCTCGAGAACTTGAAAAGGGATGAGCGGGGTGATTAATTCTCAAACTCCAGTCCCCAATTCAAATTTAGTGTTACCAACAACCGACTTCCAAAATTACTTCCCCTAACTCTTGATTCATTTTATCCCGGGGGGTCAGATACAGGATTTAATAATGGTTCAAGCTGTACTCTGTGCTCGGTCTGGATTCCCCGGACAGCTGACAGCAAGATGAGCTGAAAATGCAAAAATGATGGACTGGAAAAAAACAGGCTCAGGAAAGAAAGCCAGCTTGGAAAGGTGGAGGAACCCTGTGTCCGCAGTGTATGCCTGCCATGGTGAAGTCAGGGGGTAGAGTGGTTGGGACTCTGAGGAGGGGCTGTTAGCAAGGCCCCTGGGGAGGCCTCAGCTGAACTTGCTCTGTGAATAAACAGTCCGTACGTTATCTTTTACCCCTTGTTATTCTCAATGGCTGATTAGGATAGCCCGATCTCCATACACGTCGGGTGATGCCTTGCAGAGTACTGTAGTGGGAACCTCTGGTTCATCAAATTCCACACAACTGGAGGAATCTGAGGCATGTTATAACAGCTGGCACATGGACCACTTGCAGCTCATGGAATGAGGGAGGAATACTGAAACGGGTTGTAGGCAAAGAGGTATTGTGGTTTTCGGGTTAAAAATTCAGCTTTTCGTACAGCTGAGAAATGTTTTCGTATAGTTTCAATGTGCACAGAAAAACCACTCACAGCAAGTTAAAGATAGGAATGGAAGGAAGTGAGGAAAGAAGGGAGGGTTAAAAGAGAGATGTGTTAGAGGAGGAAGAAGAGGGAGAGAGAGGGAGGGGAGGGGAAGGGGAGGTAGAAGGAGAATAAAGAGTGGATTGTGTAGGAAGAAGCTCAGGGAGAAGTTGGGGGGAAATTCTGTCCTTGGTTATGGCTTTGAATTCGGGTTGTGGCATCTTATGCTCTGAGTAGTCTGAATGTGGGCAAAGTTTTGGTTGCGGGGAGTTGAAGAGACTTGTACTTAGTTATCTATTTCTAAGCCAAAGTCGGAAGCACTGTATCGGGAGGCGTCAGGGGGAGAGTGTGGTTATGAATAGGAAGCGGAATGAGACACAGGGAGGATGCAGATAGGTCTCTCCTGTAGATACGGAAGGCGCTAAGGGAGAGGAAAGCCGATGGCCTTGATGGGGACATGAAACACGAGGCCCGGTCACTCGCTGAAAAAGTATTTTATTGGCAGCTCTTCTCACGCGACACAAGTCCACACACAATCTACAACAAAATCGCATGTAGTATATTAAAATTAACACCTCAAATACATATTAAATAATTATGACACAAATCTCTCCTAGGTATCTGTCCATTTCCTCGACTATACATCAAAGCCGAAATATTCTCTTCATCTAATTTGGGATTTTAGCATTGAATTGTGCTAATCTTAATCAGGGAAAGTTACTGAAAAGGCAGGCAGCATATAATTTATATTTGATGCCAAAGCTACCAAACAACCATTTTTGAGCCACATCTTTTTTATCTAGTGATAAAAGAAGTTTATCACCAGGACACATGATGGCTAATACTGCCAAATCACTTCCTAATCAGAGACAAGTTGAGATGAGTAACCCCCAACCCAGGAGACTCAGAGCCTATATCCTATAAATTGAGCTGTAGACACTGCCGACAGTCTTTAAAATTTCCAAACCACTTGGCTGGGCAGCAACACACCTTTAGTTAGTCCCACCATTAGGGAGACAGAAGCAGGTGGATCTCTGTGAGTTCCAGGCCAGCCTGGTCTACAGAGTAGCAAGTTCCAGAACAGCTAGGGTTACACAGGGAAACCTTGTTTCAACAAAACAAAACAAAACAACAACAAAAGACCCATAATAGAATCTCTAACCATTTGAAGGCTTTGGGCTATTTTACAGATTTTTCAATCTGTACGCACATGCTCCTATATGAGAGAGGACATATATGTGTAGGGTCCAAAGGGCACCTTAGCTCTTGTTCCTCAGGTGCTGTTCATCTCCTTGGAGATGTCTGTCCTTGGTGTGGGACTCACCAATTAGGATAGACAGAGTGTCCACTGATCACAGGAACCTCCCATCTCTGCCTCCATATTTGGTTTTCACCTGGGATTTGTGGATTGAATTCCATCTTCTAGCTTGCCTGCAAATGCTTTTATCAACTGAATTATTTCTCTATCCCAGACAATTTTTGACCTAAAAAAAAATTAATGGGGGTCCCTCTTTGGAAACGCCAAAGGGCTTTTGCAGTTTACTTATATAATGTATCAATCGTTATTTAATCAATGATTTCAAATAGAAAAACAAAAGAAGTTCTGAAGTGCACATCTGAGAAGGAGGAACTGTCAAAGCTTGAAGCTGGCAGTAAAGAAGAATGCTGGGACAAACTTAGTTGACTCCTGTTTTACAAGAACAGTGGACAAGTAATGAATATTGCCAAGGTTGCAGCATAGTCAATGATAGAACCAGCCTCGGGATTCAGTAATTTCAAAGCATTACTTTATTCATTATCTTCTTGGACATTGGGGTGTTCTGTCTTGGACCACGGTGCTTACTGTTCTTAGCATGCAGTCTGGAAGAGGTGGTGAGGGATAGGTGGGGAGCACCCAGGCTAAGCACTGGGATTTCTTGCCCTGTGTTCCCTCTGCTCAACAATTTTCTTGTAAAGTGGTTACAAACATCACAAAGTTCTGCAGATGCAACTGACAGCAAAACACAAAACCCTTTCCAAGAGACTTCACAGTAAAGTGTCACTGTAAAAGGAGAGTGGGTCTCGGGGTTCTTCCTTGCAGTGTTCGCCACTGTCAGGTAGACTCCTCCATTTCTCTAGGTAAGGATGGTATCTAAACAGAGCACAGACTTCACTGATGTGTGTACAGATCCACAGAAATAAGATTTTAGACTCTTGTACACAGGTTAATCTTTGATGTGCATACAGAGCAGAAAGCATGCTTATCAAATAATTAACGTATGATTTCGTAGTGAACAAAAAGGAACCAATTTGATACAAATGTTCTGCCAATACCCTTGTCTTTCAGGCTTGAGAGGAGCTTGCTCGGCCTGGTTTTGGGTAGGTAATCTGACTGGGTGATGACAAGTGAAGGCTGACTTCTTGTGGACTTGAAAATTCCTTCTTTACATTCCCTTTTCTTTATTTCTTTAAAGAGTGTAGGGTAGAAGAGATTCCCTGCTGGTGGTCTAAGAGAAGTGCACGGCTGAAGCGAAATGGGATCCTCAAGCCAGGTGTGGTGGCTCAGGTTGATAATTTCAGCCCTTTGGAGGCTGAGACAGGAAAAAGGCCTGAACTACACAGTAAGAAACCATTGATCATAACATCAGCAACAATAACAACGAGAGAGAGAGAGAGAGAGAGAGAGAGAGAGAGAGAGAGAGAGAGAGAGAGAAATGCACATTAGTGATCTTCTGACCTATTAAACAGAGTTCATTTTCCAGGTTTAAAATTTTAAAACTTTATAGAGAGATTGACATTTTATTTTGTACATTCAGATTTTTTTCTATAATACCCAAGACATTCTAATTAAAATTCATGTTGGCCACTAGGAGGCGCAGTGGAGTGAACAGAGCGGAGTGCTAGTCATTGTCGTAGATGCAACCTGGAAGAGAAGAGGATATAGCTTTAATTGATTCACTTATTGGTTTTTATATGTGCGTGTGTGTATGTCTGCCTGTGTGTGCAGGTGTGTATGTGCGTGAGTGTGGAGGCTGGAAGACAACCTCTAGTGACGTCCTCAGGAGCCGTGTACTTTCTCTGAGACAGGGTCTCTCAATCTCACCAGGTAGGGAGAGCCCGGGATCTTCCTGACTCTTCCTCCCAGGGCTGGAATTATAAGCCCTTACCACTGCCTGCCATTTTCATGTGTGTTCCAGCAATTAGACTCAGCTCCTATGATCGCGACATAAGCTTCACTCCTGAGCCATTCTTCTAACCCCCTTTTATGGTTTTGGAGGCAGGTCTTCCTGAAGCCCCAGCGGCTCTCAAACTCTATAGATCACTGAACAGGACTTTTCCCTGTCTTCACATGCTAAGTGCTGGGTTTGTGTTACCACATCTGGCCTTAAAATTTTTAAATACAGATTGTATACAACAATACCTTAAATGGTTCAAGTTACGATTCTGAGTAATTCAACTTCTCCAGAACTAAGATGAAAAGAAAAGTCAAACTGGCTTATTTTTACATTAAAAATGCTAAGTGAAATGCCATATATTTAATCTTCTCTATTGCCTAGTTTTATGCCAACTTGACCCAAGCTAGAGTCATCAGAGAGGAGGGAGCCTCAGTCAATAAACCATCTCCATAAGATTGCAGGCAAGCCTGTAAGGCATTTTCTTAGTGATTGACGTGGGAGGGCCCAGCCCATTGTGGGTGATGCTGTTCCCTGGATTTTATAAGAAAACAGACTGAACAAACCATTGGGAGCAAGCCAGTAACCAGAACCTTTCATGGTCTCTTCATCAGCTCCTGTGTCCACATTCCAGCCCTGTTTGTGTTCTTGTCCTGACTCCGTTTGATGATGAACAGCAATGTGGAAGTGTAAAAGAAATAAACCCTTTCTTCTCCAACTTGCTTTTGGTAATGGTGTTTCATCACAGCAATTGTAATCCTAACTAAGACACCTTCATTGCTAATCCAATTTTGACCACATTGGTGGAGAGATTTATTCTCCATCAAATGAGACTGAAGATTAGTTATTCTGGCATTTCATCACCTTTTGGAAATGAGATTAGTTAAGCATCAACAAGTATCACAAGCTTAAAAGACTAAAGGATCAGGGCTGGGGAATGACTCCATCTGTGAAGAGCTTGCTTGTAAGCAGAGGAAATAGGCTTGATCTCAGAACTGATGTCAAAACAAAACTAACAACAACAAAACCTGGACCTGGGTGGTGCCAGGTATGGTGGTGCACACCTTTAATCCCAGTGCTTGGGAAGCAGAAGTAGGTGGATCTCTGAGTTCAAGGCCACCCTGGTCTACATAGTAAGTTCCAGGACAGCAGGAGCTACAAAGTGAAACCCGGTCTCAAACAAAACACATGCGCACATGCAACATCATGACAACTGCGCACATCTTGTCGAGATTAATGCTTTGAGCCATCATTTAGAAATATCTGATGGTTTTACTAGTGTTGTTAGTTATGAAATATGTGCCTGTTAATTGACCACAGGTTTGCTAGTCTCACATGTCAGCATTTGCCAACTTTATGGTTGTCCAATTTGGATTCGTTAATTTCATATTCTAGAGGGTGCGAAGTTGAGTCTATTGCTAACTTCTTGAGTATTTCAGTTGGTGCAGAACGAGTGCTGCTAGTTTTAAAACCTGCTCCTCATTAACCGAACATGAATGCATTTTTCTGTGATTAGAAAAACAAACAAACAAAACAAAACCAATATCTTAACTCATGTTACAATACAAAATTTACCAAACACTTTTCCCTGCCCTCCTCATCTTTCCACTTCTTTCATGTCTTCCCTGTTCTGTTGATTTTTTTTTTGACGCAGGATCTCACGTAGCCTAGACTTGCTCCCTAGTTTTCATTCTGTGGTTAAGGCTGCCCTTGAACTTCTGATCGTCCTGCCTCCACCACCCAAGTGCTGGAATTACAAGCCTGAACCATCATGGCTGTCTCATATTTTCTCATTCTGGAGAAGAAAAGTGCTTCTCTTTTCTTCAGCTGCCTAATCTTGTGTGAAGACAATCCCTCCTCTCCCACAACACCAAATCATTCTCTTTCTTTGCATTTTTGAGAAACTCAAATTTGATCAGCTCGGATGGCTCTAATCAAGCCAGCCAGCGGTTTTCACTGTTAACTGTAGAGGGCGCTGCAGGAGACTTACCATCAGCGATGTCGTCATAGATTTCTCCATCACTGCGAACACAGAAAACCGTTTTTATTTTATAGAAAAGAGCCTCCCAACATTAACACACAGAAGAAGACAGCAATAATATAATTACCACGTATCAGAAACATTTAGAGGTAAATGGTGAGGCTGTGCAGGTGGATGTGGTAGGGGACAAAGGTTTTACATTCATCTCTGCATCATCTTTCCCTGGCTTTGTCGACTCCTAGTTCATTCTATAAACGGAGTAGCAAACACATGCCTTGAGAGCACAGACCATGCCCTACTGTGAGTTTTGCCACGGGCTTAGGGCATCTGAACTCCCTAAGAACTGGGTACCAAACAGAATAAACTGAATTGCCAAGGCACCACCCTCCTTCAGAGACCTCAATCCAAAAGTGCAATGAATTTTAACAGCTATTGGTACAAGACTCATACCTTTACTTGAGTTTCAAGTGTTCTAAATTTTAAATGAGTGAAACTTAGTATTTAGCCCAGAAAATGGCTATATCATTTCCATGTCTTTCCAGTTACAATATATATCAAGTTTAAAGTATTTAAATACTAATCATGGAATATATAGCCATTATGGAATTTTGTATAATACTCACTATGAAGATCACACCCACCACAGTAATTCTGGCTATGTTCATGTTTTCAGGCTTTGCTTAGTCCTGAATCTTCATGAAATATTCTATTAACAAACACTGAGAGGCTCCCATGCTCTGGGAGACTTATAAAATATGAGTCAGATGTAAGCTTTGATTTTAAAAGTGTATGGTCTAACTAATGAGTGATCTTTAAACAATAAAATAATGTATTGTAAATATAAACACAGTCTCGTGTAGGATACAGTTCCAAGCATAGAGCAGTGAGGTAGTGGTGTTACTTAGGGTAGACCTGTTCTTCTTTCTCTACCCCTGACTACCTTGGCGGCGGCAGCAGGCCCCTTGTTGCTGCCAAGTGTGGCAGATGCTGTGAGCTCCCTATGTCTTCTGTTTGGATCCTTTCTCTGGGGTAGAGGGAGGGTTTGGCTAATGGAAAGCTGATGTGAATTCAAAGAGGACAGATTTTCCTGATGTTTACTGATGCACGCCTTTTGATAGGTACCAAACCAATAGTCACATAGTGTCCCTTTTCCATGTTCTCTCAACCATCCTGTGGTCATCTCTGAAGAAGATATGTTGCTATCTACAATAACACTCTTCTCATAAAATTGGCATCTTTCTTAGAAAAAAGCAGATCAGAAATACAGTGCCCACCACTGTAACACTGCTGAACTCCAGCAATGATGCCCACCACTGTAACACTGCTGAACTCCAGCAGTGATGCCCACCACTGTAACACTGCTGAACTCCAGCAATGATGCCCACCACTGTAACACTGCTGAACTCCAGCAANTGATGCCCACCACTGTAACACTGCTGAACTCCAGCAATGATGCCCACCACTGTAACACTGCTGAACTCCAGCAACGATGCCCACCACTGTAACACTGCTGAACTCCAGCAACAATGTCCACCACTGTAACACTACTGAACTCCAGCAATAATGCCCACCTCTGTAACACTGCTGAAGAAGAGAAAACTGTTAGGATTCTTTTTTTTTCTCTGCTCTCTTCTGGCTTGCTGACAGTACTTGTAACCTGCATGGTTCTATTCAGATGTGTGTGGTCCTGTTGTTTATGGTAAATGGCTTGTGAATCCTTGGGTCTTACATTATGTCAGTTTAACAAAAATTTCTATTGCTGTGAGACTCAGCCTGACAGTGGGGTTAATTTTATGCTGGGTTTCTTGGAGTTAGAACCTTAAAGTATTTTGGAAGAGTCTAAGTACTAGGCTGTGACAGACTGTGAAATGGTCTTATTCATAAGAATACAAGAGGCATTGATTACTATCTTTTTTAGGGGGATGGGCATACTTTCAATAAGGGCAACATGGTAAAGAGCTATGTCGGGTGTGTGTGTAGAAAATCTTCAGTTAGAGGCTAAACTATGACACAATAACTGGTGATATTAGTACCTAACACACAGTACAGTAGTTGGCTCTGTCTGTAGTATTAGGCCAGTTCAAATACTACAATAATTAGTAAGCAAAATACAATTAACTTAAAGGGTAGTGGCTTTGTGCTGTGTGTCTTCAGTGTTTGCTGAGCAGATGGCTCAACGTGTATATAAGACTATTCACGAGTGAGCCAGGCTTCCTTCCTAATTAAGACTGGCACTTTCAGCCTTGTTATTGGCATTATTAGATTGATACCAGTGTAATCTATTGTTGTCAATTTATTATGAAAGTCCAGCTCATTGCATTATGGGAGTGATATTAACTCATAGCTTAAGGAAGCTATGAGATTCTTTTAACAAATACAGTGATGAAAATGTCTTACTTGTCCACAAGGTAACTCCGAAGGACATAACCATCTATAAAGGAAGAAGGAAATGCATTTTAATGACAGATACGGTTTTGAAAATATTTAATATTAATTACAGATACAGCCTTGAAACTATTTCATATTTAGTTTCGCAAGCTGAGAGACCAGTGAATAATTATGAGATAATATACTGAAGGTTTGAAGAGATGGCTCAGTGGTTAAGAGCTCCTGCTCCTTAGTCACAGGATCCAGTGTGATACCCAGCCATCACATCAAATAGCTCACAGCAGCCTGTAGCTCCAGGTCCAGGGGCTCCAACACTCTGTTCTAGCCTCTGCAGGCACCCACACACGACACACCCACACAGACACAGACACCCACACAGATACACACACTCACAGCAATAAAAATAAAAAATATCTTTAAGACGATAACATGGGCTAATCATATGTATATAGAACGTGCACGTAGAGGAAATTGATCTGGTTTCTGCCATGTATCACCCGTATTTATTTCCTTTCCTCCACTCTATTTCTCTTTTCTTTTTATTCATTTTTAAAGTCAGCCTAAAAGGTAATTTTATGATAGTGTTTTCACACATGTGTCCTCACATGTTTGTCTAACTTATTCTCTTCTCTGGCTGCATCCCCTGTGCCCCTGGTCCTTCTCTTGGTGGTTACCTCTCTCCTTCCAAATGGTGGCCCTTCTGTCACAGGATTTCATCATCCCCTTTCCCACCTCTAAGGTCACCCTTTCCCCTCTCATCCCCTTCCTCTGCCCCCTCCCACATACACATTTAGACAGAGGTTCCACATGTGAGAGAAAACATGCAGAGAAACTTGTTTCTTGGAATCAGCTTTATTTTGTTTAATATAATCATTTCGAAGTCAGAGGACAGCTGGCAAAAATCTGTTCTCTCCTCCCACCACGTGAGCAGTGGGGATTGAACTCAGGTAGCCAGCAATTGAAAAAAAAATGTGTGTGTATATCTATACACACACACACACACACACACACACACACACACACACACACACACACACACACATATATATATCAGTATATATATATATATAAATATAGATACACACACACAAAATTATAAACTGTTGATTAAGATGGTTGATAAGTTTTTCTAACACGAAATGTTTCCATTAAAAAAAATCTCCAGAAGATTATGAAAAATAAAGTTCATGAAAGGAAAATGTAACCACCTTTTTTGGAAATTAAAGATTATTATTATTTGCCGATGCTTTTAGGTAATTTGCTTTTCAATTAAATTACTTTTAATTTAAAATTCCTTTATGATAAAAATTTGCAGGCCTGGTTAAACCACCACTACCTGTCCTTTGTGTAACCGAGTTAATAATTCATAACACACAGCTCAATCATCTCAACGTCATGAACTAATTCTAAAAGCTATGATCTCTCACACTCCTAAGCTTAGTAGCTCCCCTCCTGTATGTCCTTGCTCAAGAGTTCGAAGTAACAGCTTTCTCCTCTGTTGAGGATTCCTTTATAGATGCTATTGTTAAAAATCCGCTCTTCTCTCTGCCTCTCGCTGTCTCTTTGTGTGTGTGGGAAAGGATGAAGACAGATATCAATGACTGTGAACACTGAAGAAAGTTTACTAAGGTAAAGGAGGTCACGTGTGGGAGGAGGCTGTGCTACTCTACACTAGTTCTACGATGATGTGATAATTTAGGGCTCGCTAACTATACAATCTCTTGTATAGTGTTTTTATGGGATTAGTGACTTTTAACCTAGTATAGGCTTTGCTGTCTAGCGCTCTCAAGAGCTAAGACTATTCTATTCCAGGATGGTTTTCGATAGTGTCAAAACAAATGACTTACCGTGAATTGTTACACAATCCTGGCAGTATAGTTCCTAGATGTTATTTTTAATGCAGGGAGAAAAATATTCTCTGTATTCACATGGTATGCTACCAATATGAGATATTAATAGAAAACATGAAAAAACTATCAAAGAACAAAACAAAATCATGGTCATGGTGCAGAACAACTGCTCTGTTTAGCCTTACAATATCATAAGCACTGATATTCCTGGGATTCGCATGTGTCACATCAAGTTGTCATTTGGAAGCCTTCTGCTCACAGAAAAAAAAAAAAACAGTGCCTTGTAAAAAAGTCTTAAAATGCATGGTAGAGTAGAGCAGTTAGCAGTTAGCAAAATATGCCCCCCTCGAATTCAGAAATCCACCTGCCTCTGCCTCCCAAGTGCTGGGATTAAAGGCGTGTGCCACCACTGGCTGGCCTTGTTTTTTTGTTTTTGTTTTTGTTTTTTTGAAACACAATGAATGTAATATTGAATGTAATTAATTATTTTGGTTTTCACAAGAGCTAATCTATCTTCTTTTCTGTCTCTTCTGATGGTTTCTGAGACTTCCTATTAGAATAACTTTAAACTATCTATCTATCTATCTATCTATCTATCTATCTATCTATCTATCCATCCATCCACCCATCCATCCATCCATCCATCCACCCATCCACCCATCCAACCATTCTGTTTTTTAGATGAGTTTTCACTATGTTGACCAAGATTGCCTTGAACTCCTGATTTCAAGTGATGTTCCTCAGCCAGCCTCCCAAGTACTGGGGTGTTAGGTGTGTGCTACTGCAGATGGTCCAGATTGACTTTTTAAGTTCCTGAATACATTTTTTTCCCCAGTAAGAAGGTATTGTGAAAAACAAAACAAAAACAAAGAAATGATCAACTAATTATGTGATGATGTCCAGCCATTTGAAGTTTCTTTCTTTGATGCCTAAGGGAACCAGAACATTGCACCCAGAAACACCTCCTTTTTTAATGCCTCTTCTCTTCTCTTCTCTTCTCTTCTCTTCTCTTCTCTTCTCTTCTCTTCTCTTCTCTTCTCTTCTCTTCTCTTCTCTTCTCTTCTCTTCTCTTCTCTNCTCCCCTCCTCTCCCCTCCCCTCCCCTCCTCTCCTCTCCTCTCCTCTTTCTCCTCCTCCTCCTCCTTCCCTTCACCTCCTCCTTCTCTTCCTCTCCCCCCTCCTCTTCCTTCTCCTCTTCTTTTTTTGTAGAAAGGTTTTCTCCAGTGACAGGAGGTGGGAAAACTCTCAGCTTATGAGCATCAGATTGTAGAATGTGTGCAGATATTAGCTAGCATTTTAAACATTTGAGAATCTGGCAGAAATATATATATATATTTAAATGCCAGTGCCTACACAGTTCACACTTGCAGGATTCAGTGGGTGAGACCCAATTCAATGCAACAATATCTACACCAGAGGCTTTTGCTCCACACAGTTATGCTTTAACCTCTCAATTGCTCAGTCTAAACCTTAGGTTGAAGTCTTTTCTGATAGGCTGAAGAAAATTGGGAGTGAGTAAAACATTAGTCATGCTGGTGATGAAGTACAACATTCCATGGCTGGTCATGAGAAGATGTAAAAGTAAGGAAGGGACCTTATTCAGAGTCCTTAATGATATACATGCTAACAGGGCTCATCAGGGCAAGCCAGAGGACTGTCTGCCAACCAGTTAAAGTATTCAGCAGGGGTTGTTGTGACTGTTTATGTCAGACTTTTATCTGGGCCTTAGGCTAGAACTCTAAGACCAAGACTAGAAATCTTTTGACCAAGTCCTGCTCAAGGTGAGAGGCACCACACCAGTGTTGACAATCCAACATCAGGCATACTTCATGGAAGTTCTGTGACAGCTCGGAGCCTAATGAGAGCAGTGGAAGCAGTGTCGTAGAGAAGAAGGGGAGATTCATCAGGCTGCGATGGCTGGGAGTAAGGATGCTTCCAGTTCAAGAGGATGACTGAATTGATCTCAATGGACGATGAATACATTCCAAGTCAAATCAAGTAACACAGTAGGACGGAACCAGCGTGCTTATTCACGGAATGGCATGTGCTTTGTATTTCTGGATGGCAATCTTAGATAGCAAACTGTTTCTTGTCCATGGAGCTCAAACATGACAAGCATCTAATGTATGCTTGCCTAGAGATTGTGTGTTCTTGAAATAGTTTCTTAGCAGGTTAGCAGAGAAGTGATTGGTAACACCATTTGTGGTGACCTAGGTGAGAAAGAGTTAAATGTCTATGGTAATCATTCCAAGTCCTAGTGACTGTGTGGAGAATAGATCAGAAATTAAGGAAATTAAGAATGGTCAAGGATCCAGGCCAAAGAAGGAATTAACAAGAAAGAAATTTCATAAAAAGTAAGAAAAGCAGAAAGTTTGAAAAGGCAAAAGATGAAATTAAATATGTGTAGGCATGATGTTATTATGTACTGTGTAAAGTTCATCCTTGTGTTATTTAAATGCTGATCTCTCTGCCCTCACATCTAGTTTCAATCTAGACACTGCATTTTAATGCTTATGCGCTTATGTCAAGAATCTCCTGTCTCAAGTTTGTGTAAACAATGCTTACCATTTATTCTCTGTCTTGTCAGGACAAAGGATTTCTCCTATTGATGTCTGACTATGCCATCCTTTGCTGCATATGCAACTGAAGCAATGAGTCCCACCATGTACTCTTTGGTTTGTGGTTTAGTCCCTGGGAGCTCTGGGGGTACTGGCTAGTTCATATTGTTGTTCCTCCTATGGGGCTGCAAAACCCTTCAGCTCCTTGGGTCCTTTCTCTAGCTCCTTCATTGGGGACCCTATGCTCAGTCCAATGGATGGCTGTGAGCATCCACCTCTGTATTTGAGAGGTACTGGCAGAGCCTCTCAGGAGACAGCTATATCAGGCTCCTGTCAGTAAGCACTTGTTGGCATCCACAATAGTGTCTGGGTTTGGTGATTGTAAATGGGATGGATCCCCACTGCTATGTTCATAGCAGCCTTATTTATAATTGCCAGAAGCTGGAAAGAACCCAGATGTTCCTCAACAGAGTAATGGATACAGGACACCTATGAAGGCTCTATGCCCCAGTGTAGGGGAATGCCAGGGTCAGGAATAGGTGTGGGTGGGTTGTTGAGCTGGGGTAGGGGGGAGGGGATAGGCAGAGGGTGTTTTTCTGAGGGGAAACCAGGAAAGGGAATACATTTGAAATGTAAATAAAGAAAATATCCGGGGGCTGGTGAGATGGCTCAGTGGATAAGAGCACCCGACTGCTCTTACAAAGGTGCAGAGTTCAAATCCCAGCAACCACATGGTGGCTCACAACCATCCTTAACAAGATCTGACTCCCTCTTCTGGACTGTCTGAAGACAGCTACAGTGTACTTACATATAATAAATAAACAAATCTTTAAAAAAAAAGAGAAAATATCCAAAAAAAAGAAAGAAAGAAAGAAAGAAAGAAAGAAAGAAAGAAAGAAAGAAAGAAAGAAAGAAAGAAAAAGAAAGAGTTCAGCTGAAGCTCAAAAGGCCCTGAAT
Organism: Mus pahari; assembly: GCF_900095145.1. Classification (NCBI taxonomy): domain Eukaryota; kingdom Metazoa; phylum Chordata; class Mammalia; order Rodentia; family Muridae; genus Mus; species Mus pahari. The sequence continues at coordinate 53,434,735 of NC_034600.1, read as the reverse complement.
GCAAAGGCACTTCCAAGACAGTCACCATCTCTAACAAACGTGCAGTCTCAGAATCATCCTTGCCAGAATTTAAGGCAAAGGCCCATTGAAACTCTGAGTCTGTTTTACTAGTATGATGTATCCACATGTGTACATAGTCAACTTTCCAAACTCTACAAAGTCCAACACATATATTATGTGCCATTGTTTCAAGGCAACCTCAATAAGTAGATCCTGGACTTTTAATTCTGTCTATAAACCTCTATTTAGTAATTGATCCTTGACAATATAAATATGATATCTAGTCTGACCATGTTGGTTTATAGCTGAAGCCTTTTCATCTAGCATCTCTATGGGCTGCCATTTTAATTTCTTAAGCTTTTGAAGATTTCTTTTATCTTTGGTGTTATTGCAAGTTCTAGATTGAATTACCTTGTAGGTTCCCTATTTTCATTCAGATAACCCGTCAACCTCTGCTCTATGGTCTCCAATCTACCAGTCCATCTTTCATTCTTCTCCTTATCTAAGCCTGTCCTGTTTTTGATCTCTCTGAAAAAGGATATATAAAATTCTAATCGTTATTGAAAAAAAATAATTATTTTATGCTAAGTACAGCAAAATTATACATACTCCAGATCTTTTGTGACTCCGAACCTCCTTTTATTAATTTTAAACTAGAAAATTTTTTTCTAACTCTCTCTTTCCTTTCTAAACTCCAGTGGGCTGTTTTTTTTTTTTTTTAAATCAGCTGTGCTGTTTCATTGACTTTTAAAAATTTCAAAGTCAGAAAAGCATTATTTAGTTATTTAGTTTATCCCAGGGATATTCCTTACCCCCTGTCCGTTCTCTGAGCATCTCCTTTAAATCTTTGTGAGATCCACAGTGGCCTGACTCGAGGAACTGTAAACTATATCCGGAACAGTCTTCATTCCTGAATACCTAGGAGCAGCCTTTAACCTTTTGTCCAATCTTCTGAGCACATAACCAGTTTGCTCACTACCTGGTGGGACAGTAACTGACAGGGGTCACATCAACATTTAAGTTTAATTACTCAGGAGCTGACAGTCTGATAATAGTACTTTCCTGCCCGCCTTCTCTGACCTTCTTGTTTAAAGTTTATTTTATGTGACTTCTAACTATGCAGATGTGCATGTCTGTGTGGAGTTATGAGCATAATAGTGCAGATTCCTGTGGAGGCCAGAAGAGGATGTTGGATCCCCTGGAGCCGGGGTTACAGTTATTTGTGAGCTGTCAGATGTGACTTCAGGGAGCCAAACTTGGGTCTTCTAGAATAGTAAGACCTCTTCACTGCTGAGCCATTGTCTATCCTACACTATTATAGTCACCTTTAAAATGAGGAAGTCAAACTAAAACAAAATACGACCTAAAGAATGTCTTTCTGATAAACAAAACACATCCTATTGGGTGGGGCTAGGGTAAGAGATTTATAGTCATCCTGTGTAGATAAGACTTTCAGACTTTCTAGAAAGGAAGCAGGTATCAGTGAGCTTAGAAATCACAAAGGCATCATTGAGAAAGCTTACAGAAGTGTATGCAATGTTTCCGCTGGCATTTTCAAGCCCGTGTTCTGTCACTGATGGTGCTCACAGCCTCCACTGTGGAGGAACACGGAGATTGGGAGAATGTCTTCCCCAGGGAAGAGCACACCAATTGGTTATCCAATACCAAATGATCATCCCTGAAAACTTACATACATGTAATGTTATGCAGAATGAGCAGGTTTTATACACACACACACACACACACACACACACACACACTCACTCACACACACATGTGCCCGCACACACACACCAACAATTAAAGCAAAAGAGGCCGTGAATGAACAGTATGAGGGTACAGGAAGAAATTGAAGACAGGAAAGATGAGGGTGGGCAAAATGATGTAATCATGTTATAACTTCAAAAGACCCCCAAAGACATTAAAGTAGAATTCATCAATTTCAGTATAGCAGACTCTCCAGTTGCTTAACATGTGTTACAATTGACAAACCACAGAGCAAAATGAGTTAGGAGAAAGGCAGGACGGCTGTAGCCAGCCTGGCTGTAACCAACCTGGCTGTTAAAGGCACAGGGCGGTTTCTGCTGTGACTTACATTTGCCCTCTTCGTTCCTGCAGAGAACTTTGGTGTCGTCTGTGCTTTGGATAACTTCAAGTGACTCCCCAGGTTTTATCTGTAGATCTCTCGCTCCCCACTTTTTAGAAGTTAAGGAGGATGAAACTTTAGTTGAATATAGAACTCGAATTTCACCATCGTACTGTAAAAAAAGTAAATACATTCACATTCATGATATGAATTATTATAAACATTTATTGATAAATTTACTAAGAAGGGTTTTGCTCTACACATGCATATGGGGGGTTATCTCAAATGTGTTAATATAGGAAGAACTATGTTAATTATGGTTGGGACTATGACTTGGACAGGGAACCCTAGACTGTATAAAATGGTGAAAACAAGTTAAGCACCAATATGCATCCATTTCTTTCTGTCTGCTTTGTGACAGCAGACGCAATGTGACCAGCCCCACGGAGCTCCTGCCTTTGTGATTTCTTCATAGTGGACAGTAGCTCAGAACTGCGAGCCAAAATGTTCTTCCAGATGCTCTCAGGCTATTTCCCGCAGTCCCGTGACAAGCTAAGCCAACTCAAACCTCACCAACTTCATGTGACAAACACTGACAGATTTACATACTCTGAATTGTATGAAGTATGACACACCTTAAATTTTTTCCTGAGGTCTTTTTCTTCCTTTTCTTGCTTTTTTAGCTTCTTGGGATCTTTCTCTTCTGTTTTTGCCTTTCCAACACTCATTCCTTGGCTAGGGTGACAGAACGCAAATCAGCTAACACTTTGACAAATAGCAAAGAATAGATCAGAATGGGGTTTAATTCTTAACATTAAATTTTAAATGGTTTGGGGTTTTTTTTTTGTTGTTGTTACAGGGTCTTACTGTATCCACTGTATACATGTAGACCGGGTCGGCTCAATGCTCACAGAGATCAGTCTGCCTTCTAAGTGCTGGGATTAAAGGTGTGCACTACCACACCCAGCATGCAACAATACATTTTTGACCAGTGTTGTTGTTAACTAACTTACCACTATAACCAATAGCGCCTTTCTGACAGATGGAAGGGGTTCATGAACATAATACAAGTAGGTCAAACTGTAACCAAAAGGCCTCCTGTTACATTGGGCCAGTAATAAAACTTAACGAGATGAAATATGCTGACATTCCATGATTTCATGTGGTTAGACCTGCATTTGAACCCTGTACATTTTTTCTATTTCTTTCTCAAAAATTGAATAACAGAGATAATGTTAATAAAAAGGGCTCGAAACTGCTTTCTAAAAGAACGTAGTTCTATGACTTATGAAATGTATCTATCTTTCTCTTTTCACGGCTAATTACAATGGAGTTGTGAGGGAGAAGACAGAGTTGAGTGGGGAAAGCACTCACACACCACACACCTAGACTTGATCTACATGAGAGGAAAATAATACAGAAATAAATGGAGAAGTCGTGGAAGAGAGGAAGTGTTGGCTAATGAGAAGCATGTACATAAAATTACTATTTTGATATCATGAGGGAACATCTTAAAGATGGTAGCTAATAGTCCATCTTCACCTTAGCCATCTCAGTAAGTTGCTCATTAGAATATAAGAATTGAATACAGACAACTAGAAAGATGTGTGAATTCCTGTAGAAGGGAGTTTTTAAAGAAAGCACTAGAATAAGTGGGAAGAGCGAAAATTAATTTTAATTAAAGAGTGAATATTAATTTTCATTTTGGTTATCTGGAAAAAATTGCTTGTTTCCTTTTGAAAATGTTTGATTCTTTTTATTTTTTAATTTTTAAAAAATATTTGTTTTGCTCACTGTGAAAAGAACTAGGACCGGGGCTGGTGAGATGGCTCAGTGGGTAAGAGCACCCATCTGCTCTTCCGTAGGTCCGGAGTTCAAGTCCCAGCAACCACATGGTGGCTCATAACCATCCATAACAAGATCTGACACCCTCTTCTGGAGTGTCTGAAGACAGCTACAGTGTACTTACATATAATAAATAAAGGAATCTTTAAAAAAAAAAGTGTTAAAAAAAAAAAAAAAAAGAACTAGGACCATTATCCACCTCATGTCCTGCTTCTATCTCCAGGAGCTCTCACCTTTCACGATCCAAGCATTGGTGGAATTGCTGGCCTAGATTAGCTGTCTGGGATGAACAGAGCGTGAATGAATGCTGAATATGAACCACAAGCTATGTTTGAAAACAAGTTATTGCAAAATAGGATACTGTGTTTAAAAACATAGAATTGTTTTTAATTTCTGAAAATAAACAGTGGGTAAAGAGAAAAAAAAAAACCGGTCATATCTGGTCAAGTTTAATCAGCTGGTGTTTGTTTTGCTTCAAGAAAAGGGCCAGGATGTGTCTCTGGATTCCCAGAGAGGCTGCTAATGGGATGTGGGGTGTTTCTAGAGTAATATAAACTAGAAAATTGTATTAAAGCGCGTCAGAGACAAGCACAATGACCGCGTGGTGAGTAATATTAGAATGAGTAGGTTACTAAGGGGAGACTTTCCGTTCATCAGCAGCGAAAAGGGAGGGAGTCTTCTTTCATCTTTCTTTCTTGTTTTGCTTGTAGAACTTGATCTTCGTTTGTGAACCACAGCTTATTTTTGCCTTCTGCTTCTCTGATCTTGATACTGTCTATAGTTCAGTCCAATTGTCTTAATTGGTAAAACATAAATACTTGACATCCTCTCATGCGTTCTTCAGTCCATCTCAGCAGTCTTGGCTCGAGTCATTAATGCTATGTTTGCCCACTAACCAGTCAACTCTACTGTCTTTTCACTCATCTCTTTCTTGGGTACGCCGCCAGAGGTTTCTAGCTTTTGTACACAAGCCACCACCTCACATAGTTATTCAAAAAAATGAGCAAGTATTCTAGCACGTTACATTCTACCTCAAAAGACTTTCCAAAAGGTCTTCGTTTTAGCCTAACTGATCTTAGCTACCTTTCATACACCTTAACCTGAAAGTTAAATGCAAACCTTGGGTAAACTGAAGTTATTATTCACTCTTAACTCAAAAAAGAAATTGGCTTAAAAAATTGAGAATCTAATGATCTTGCGAACAAAAATGACATACATTAAAGTACTCTTAAGTTTTATATATATATATATATATATATATATATATATATACCAAGGAAACCATTGGTGGAGGACAGGGAAGAAGATGGTTGAGGGATGAGATAGAAAGGAAGTGTATTCAAGGGAAAAGAAGTCAAGGAAAAGGATAAAAATAAGAGAGAAGATGAATCATTGAAGTGACTTGTGAGCAGAATCTCAAGTCTATGTTCCCAGTAAACGAGTGACTACAGACAGCAGTGAGTCACCAGCAGACAGCAGACCTTAGTCATGGAACTGGGGCAGAACCAGTGTCGGGGTCAATGGAAGGAATGGAGACAGGCAGAGGAGAGACGAGAGATGTCTAGGATAATTTGCTCACAAACATAGCTGCAAGGTGAGAGCTGTGATCAGAAACAGGCACAGCTCTAGAAAGGGACAGCAGAGCCCACACGACTTCACACAGCACACATACACCACACTGGATTTTTACTCCTGGTCATTGCTGTTGAGCAATCTCCTTGTCAACACTTCAGTGCAAGGAAAACATTTTAATGACCTCATCTCTGCAGGTGGAGGAGGGAAGTCTGAGGCATCCACATCATCGTAAACTTCTTCTCCCACATCTAATAAGAGACAGAACATCAAATATTGAAACATGGTCCATTTATACTCTCATATAAACATTCAGTGATGTTACTGTAAACTGAAGATTTCCCATAGCCAGTAAGAGATTTTTCTGGATACATTTCTACTAAAGGTATTATCTACTTTTAAAGGAAGGAAGGAAGGAAGGAAGGAAGGAAGGAAGGAAGGAAGGAAGGAAGGAAGGAAGG
>NC_034600.1:53377028-53428586 GCF_900095145.1 Mus pahari | reverse complement strand
GAAGGAAGAAAAGAAAGAAAGAAAGAAAGAAAGAAAGAAAGAAAGAAAGAAAGAAAGAAAGAAAGAAAGAAAGAAAGAAAGAAAGAAAGAAAGAAAAGTAGTCATGACTGGTGTGGTGAACTGAATGAGAGTAGCCCCCATGCTTGGTTTATGTAGTTCTGGGGATCAAATTCAGTGCTACAAACCGAATCACATCTCCAGCCTGACATACTCTTAAAAACATATTTACAAATTTAAGTAGATAAACTCTTTAAAAGCCCTCCAATATTTTAGAAATGACATTTTATTTTATTCAGAGCAAAATTTTAAAAATTGTTAAAAGATCTGTCCTAGCAGAATTTTAAAATGACTGAAATTGTACCAAGATGAAAGCATTGTACCATTTCCCCCCCATTTCAAGTTCATTGTAAGCATATGAGTTGAAAAGAGGCTATCTGGAAGTATCTGGTTGTGTGCCTTCTGTGTATTTTTACACATGGATATCAAGCACGGACTAACTTGGGGTGGGGCCATGACTCGCATTGGGTATCCATTGCTTTCCACCTATCTCTCTGCCACAGTGACTTTCAGATTAATACTTTTAAAGCCACGTGTGCCGACTTGAATGAGATGTCTCTTATGTTCTCAGGCATTTGAGTTCAAGGCCAGCCTAGGGCAGGCTTTGCAGGTATGGCCTTGTTAATGTTTGTCACTGGATGTGGCTTTGAGAGTTGAAGGCATATATCATTACCAGGTCACCCTCTGCTGTTGTTTGAGGTTCAAGGTGTGAGAGCTCAGCTTCCTGCTCGTTCACCATGCCTTCACCAAGGGGTTTCACAGTAATAGAAAAGCAACTAATACAGGTGTTGGTACCAAGGAGTATTAAACCGCCGGGACAGGCCTGACCTTGCTGCTCTGGGGAGGGATATTAATGTTGTTTTATCACAACAAAAGAGAAGTATCTAGTACATGAATTTTATTTTTATGGTTGATGTTATTCTATTGTTGGGTAGTTGGGCTCATCTAGGGTAAAATTGTTTGTGCAATGTGATATATTTATTATTTGGAGTCAGGACTTAAAACCGGTACAGGGATGACATTCAATGCTTCCTTCTCCCACATGTGTGAGAAATAATTTGTAAAATCCATAATTAGCTTTTACTACATACCCAGTTGCTTATTCGGAGAAGGGAAACTGAAAAAAAAGAGAGAGAGGATATAGTTAAAATCAGAGTACTATGAACCTTGAACTTAATTCCTTTACATGGGGGAGATGTGAAAATATTCTAAAGGTGTGACATGAATTAATCTGCTGACCACCATACCTTTCTTATCTTCCATTTGCCACTAACTTCTAGCCATCGATTTGGAATTTGTTGAGACTGGCTTTGAACTAACTTTGTTGTTCAAAAGAGGTCAAGAATGAAGACAGTCATTTTATGTTGCCCACAGTTGCTAGGCCAATATTTTAGTTTTGCTCTAAAGTTTGAGCACATTAACACACCAGAGTAAGTTAAATGGACTTAGTATTTTAGAGCCTCATGCTATTCATAAGCTTGGGCCAAACTGTTTATTTGAATTAAGGACTGAAATTACAGAGTCAAAAAATCAACAGCAGTCATTGGAACATGACCACATTTCTCCAGTATGTCCATATCTACACCAAACTGGAGAGTGATGAATAAGAAAGGAATGTACTCTAGACGGTGAGAGTTGATGGGCAGGGGTGAGACGGACCAAGATCAGGTGGGTTTAATTGTAGCAGAAGAGGAAGTTTTTTTTTTTTTTCTGAACTATGATAGCTAAGCACACACACACACACACACACACACACACACACACACACACACGCATGTGCATACACACACACACATATGCATTCACACAAGCATGAACACATTCGCATGCACACAAGCAGACACACACACACACACACACACACACACACACACAGAGTAGACACTCCCCCCCACACACACACATGCTCACTCACTTCTGAAAGATTCATGTACAGCACAGGAATGACTGGTTAAAGTACGATATAAAGACATTCGCTCAAATAACCCCAAATCAGAATTTGGTAGTGTGCAAAGAAAGCAGAAAAGTTCCTTCCTTTGGCACCAAGTGAAGGTTACATTTGAGCAATGTTGCTCAAGAGAAAACGTCTTGTTCTGTGTCCTCAACATGGTAAGTGTGCTGTTTATTGACTGCTCTTTGGTGCGTCACACAAAGGATAAAATTAGGAAAGCTGTGCGAAAACAACATATAAGGGTTTCAGTTAAATGTGATGAACACACTAAAAAATGCAAAAACAGGCTCATCCGTACATGGTTAAGATTCTTCAAATTTATATACATGGAATTTACACTAAGGGGCTGTTTTGAGGCTAAAAATTGTTTATGCATTTATTATTTAGATTAACTTGAAATACTGAAAACAAATCTGTATGTGTAGATAATTAAAAAAATAAATTACTATTGTAAATTTTTCAATTTTATATTTAGAAAAAAATTCTAAATTATGTCTTAGATTTTAACAAATTAAATCTTAATAGAGAATATGGAGTTTTAAAAGTAGTCAATATGAAATACCACACAGTAAAATGGAGGCTTGCAATCAAAATAGCAAAGTTTTAGATGATTTTTCTGATGAGAGAGATCCTAGTGGTATGTTCATGAATGACTGTGTGCTTGATTTCTTAAAAGTGTGTGCATATGTGCACATGTGTGTGTATAGATGGTATTTATGAAAGTTTACAGGGCAAATAAAGTGTACCTTAGAATTACACATTAATTTCGGAATTAGTGGGGTCCTCTGATGTAATTAATTACACTGTGAGATGAGTGCAAGATGATTAATGGAAAATGGCAGTAAAGTGGTGTAAGTTCATCAGGATTTGCTTATTGGTTATAGAATATTAGTAGCATTCAATTAAACCAATATTAGTGTAGTTATTGTGCACTGAAGGCAGTCAGTTGACTCTTACGATGAACCTTCATTATTGTCTGATTCAGAGACTTTAGGTTTCTCTCGAATGCTTTTCTTTCTGTCATCTTTTCCCTTTAACATCTTCAAAATCCCCCAGGACCATGCGTTAGTCTTCTCGTCAACCTGCGGTATGGATCTTGGGAGCATCAGGCATTGACAGAATGTAATAATCAGCAAACCATGAAGACATTGTGTGGACATTCAGAGTTTAAGTAATTATACTATGCTGACCATAAATAATAGTAAATAGATCATTTTAGCCAAAAATATGGTGCTGCTAGATTTATACATGCTGGTGAGTGGATATTTCTTCCACCCAGCTAGTCATTTCTTAGTTATTCAGTTAGATTTATTTAGGTTTCTAAAATACAAAGTTAGGACAAGTCAGCTAGAATTAAGTTTAAAATGTCGACTTGGTATTATTTATGACTAATGTAAAATATACACTAGATCTTAAATATGTTATTTTAAAATGGAAAGAAGATTTATCAACTCAAAAGATTTTTATAAATTATTATTATAAAAATAAAGGCATTTATTATCAAACAAAGGAATAAATATTCAATACCAGTTCTGCTATAAAATTACCACAGATAACTAAGGTCTCAATTTACTTGAAACAGAATCTCATCCTGTAGCTCAGGTTATCTTGGGGTTTACTAAGCAGCTAAGACTGGCCTTGAGCTTCTGGGTTCAAGTGATGCTTCTGCTAAGCCTCTGGAGTCCCAGAATTATAGGCCTGAGCCCTGACGCCCAGCTATAATTACGTTATTATGCAGAAGACATCACAGCCATGGAACTAACAAACTCTAGAAATGGTTGTAAAAGGATTATTGATTAATAGATAAATGATTGTGAGATTCTTTAAAAAAAAAAACATCCACATCACTTGTAATTTGTCCTCTTTTCCTTTCATTTTTTTCTCATAAATGAGATTTTTCAATTTACTAGTTTGTTTACAGTGTGATACAATTATCCTTTATGATTTATCCTTAATGTCAATTAAACTTTTTCACAAATTTAGGACCGAAGAAGAAAATATTTTCTAATGTTTATACTATCTGGAGATGAACGTTAAATTATCATATATGTGATATCATGGGGGAAAAGCAATTCAGTGATTATTCTTACCCATCGTCATCATCCTCCTCTTCTATTCCATCATAGATCTCATCGTCTGTTGGTGGCGGTGGGAACATCCCTTCATTCGGATTAGGAAGGAAACGTTTGTCAGTTGTACAACCTGATCACGTACAGGACACTCTGATTTTGATACAAATTCTCTCCCATTTGACTTTGGAAAGCATCCCCTTTTCATATTAGCCATTTAAGTGGAAAACTTTTCATTTCTTACTATCACGTAGATAGTTCCTAAATCAGTTGCTTTATTGATTGTTTTAAAGCATGTTAGGGCCAAAGCCATCATGAGGGATGATGGGCACTCCAGATCTGATGTAAAACACATGGGAGTGAATTAATATGAGAAAACATAGGTCTCCCATGCTCATGGATTGGCAGGATTAATATAGTAAAAATGGCGATCTTGCTGAAAGCAGTATACAGATTCAATGCAATCCCCATCAAAATTCCAACNCAATTCTTCACAGAGTTAGAAAGGGCAATTTGCAAATTAATCTGGAATAACAAAAAAACCTAGGATAGCAAAAACTATACTCAACAATAAAAGAACCTCTGGTGGAATCACCATTCCCGACCTTAAGCTGTACTACAGAGCAATTGTGATAAAAACTGCATGGTTCTGGGGAAGTTTCTTCTTAAAGAAAACAGATTATCCCAGGCACTCTGAGAGTGGAGTCACACGAGGATCCACAGCAAACGTGGAAGACAGAAGTGACTGAGTCACAGTCACTTGGTGACCAGGACTAGAATCTGGGTTAGAGACTCCTAGTATTTTTTTCTCCTTAAGATCCCATTGAGTCTTTAATTTCTGGTTCCTATACAGATATATAACATGATGGATGTATATATGACAAGAAAGCGGAAGAGAAACTGTCTAGGGGAGCAAAGGTAAGTAAGGGGAGGGGGAAGAGGAAGAGGAAGAGGAAGAGGAAGAGGAAGAGGAAGAGGAAGAGGAAGAGGAAGAAAGGTACAGGTTGAGGAGGATATGATAAAGTTCATCATATGCTCACAAGGAAATCTTGTGGTGCAATGGCTGTACCAATAAAATTATATTTAAAATCCTTGATTTGATGTACAGAAATATCAAAAGCTCCTCTTTACAGTTAGCAAACTACAGTGTTTTCTCATTAACATTTTCAAACATGTTCAAGACTGCAAACAGAAAGCTTGTGTCTCACCTCCACTTCCGCTCTGGCTGTGGCTAGGAACGAAACAGAAATAAGAAATGTGTTAATGAATGAATTATTTGGTTTTCGAGAATAGAAATTCAAACACAGAGCAGACTGTAAATATTAACATTCTACTTAAAACTCGGATGAAATACAGGAAGATCAAGAAGAAAGTTAAGTGTAGTAGATCCGAAGCGACAGGGCAACAATGTAACCCATAAGCTCCAGGCAGGAAACAGTGGGCTCTAGCAACCTAGTTCAAGACAACTGAAGGCTGCTTGCTTTCAATAAACTTCCCATTAGGCAGTTTTCAGTCATCACACATTATATTTAAAATTACTTTAAAAGCTACCCTGTGTTATTTAGGAGGCAATTAGGACAATTATCATTTCATCAATTCAATTCATTTTCAGTATCTTAGACCCACAGTATCTAACTCTTTTTTTTTTTTCCAGACAGGGTTTCTCTGTGTAGCACTGGCTGTCCTGGAACTCACTTTGTAGCCCAGGCTGGCCTCGAACTCCTGATCCTCCTGCCTCTGCCTCTTTCCCCAAATCCTACCGGCGTGCATCACCACGCCTGGCTCTAACTCTTAATCTACTATCATCACACTCTTGTTTTAAGAGAAAATAAAATAAGCTGATCTCTTGAGAGGACTTTTACCTCTCAAAACCCAGGTCGGTTTTGTTTTTTATTTTTATTTTTTAATTTTTCTTTACCTAACAGGAATTTCTATTTTAGCTTTTATAGTTAGGTACTCTGACCTGTGTCTCCCTGTGTGAGCCAAGTGTGGACACTGGAAAAAAAATGTAAGACGTCTGCTTGTACAAATTTTTCATTTTGCAGGAAGGAATCTGGGATTCTGGGGGGTTTAACTCCTTTTGAACCTAGCTATGTGCTGACCCCATTTTGGTCTTTGTACCAGCAGCAGGCACAACTGTGATGTTAACACCGTGCAGGACAACTGAATCCTGGTTCTCAACTTGAACATTCTTTTTACAAGCCAGTGGAAGGAACTAGTCTGATACAGACCACCGGATAAATAATAAAGGCACACTGCTCTCAATGGAACTTTGTAGAAAGGCATGGTACATCACCCTCTAGAAACTGATTCATAAAGTACTTGTCACACTGTCTCTAGTAGTTACCATCGTATCTATTTTCTCTGCCACTTCCCTGAAAGAGGCAATCCTTAGAATTGTGTTCTGGATGCCTGATGTTCCTGGGGAGTGTTTCCTCTTGGGGATTCTCACATCTAAAGCCTCAGGAGTGTCACACGCTGGGGACAGAGCTCCTGCATGCTCATTTCACCTATAGGGTGGATTTATTTATATTTGTATGTAGTATATACACTTTCTTGATCTCAGACTGGAACTTCCAAAATACTAGTTACATAAACCTTTCCTCTTCATAAGTCAAAGGTCTCAAGTATTTCAGCGTAGCCATGAGAAACTGATATGCAGGCATGTGGGAGAAGATGCCTTTATTGGTCTCTCCAAACTGGATACTTCGGTTTTGTTCCTCTGCTCTGTGAAAGTGTGCTTGTTTTTCTAGGAGAAAATGCCACTGTAATGTAGTGGAGTAATTAGGGGTAATTAGACACTGGAAAGTTGGACCTTTACTGAATATCTAGGGATTACAGAAGATTGAGATCTGATTTATTTTAGGCCTATACTGGAGTTGTAGTGGAAGCCATTCTCTTTCTTGTTATATTTTTAGACAATGACATGAAACATATTTGGACTCAGAGATTTAAGGGTAAAAAAGTGTGTGTGTGTTTGTGTGTGCATGTATATGTTTGTATCTGTGTGTGTATGATATACTTTACATCTTCTACTTCATAGTTTCTCAAATAATACTAGTTTAGGCATGTCCCTAAGATCATCAACTCATGATGAATATTACAAGAGTATTATGTAGCAGACAACAAATTTAACACAATTATACGGCCCACTGTGTTTCAGATAGCACTTGATATGTGTGGCCAACAAGTAAAGAACATATTGGAGTTTCACAGGGACCTGCACTCACTCACACTGGGGTTTTTGTACATGGTGATTTAGTTTGGTGACTGAGGGCATTAGGTGACATTGGAAGGTACAGTTGTGGAATCCTGAAATACATGACGTCTGGCAAGGGGGCAGTAGTCTGCTCGATGCTTGGATGTGTCACACACCTGTTAGGGGAATCCTGCTCAGCCACATCATCATAGACCTCCTGGTCATCTTCAGCAAGTCTCAGTGGGACAGCATTGAGGGAGTTCTTCTTCCGTTTCAGCGAATCGTAGTCAATCTCGACGGCAGTTGTTTTAATATAACCATCTACCAAAGGGAGAAAGGAGTCCAGGCACCTGGAGCTTAGACACTTGAGAGTGTGTTTTGAAGTGTCAATTGCTCAGTTACTCTTAGAGACTTCTCTTCAGGGCTGGGAATGGAGACATGCCCAGAGCTCTGGATTTAGTTCCCTGGCTACGTATGTGCACACCTATGCATGGACACATGGGTACAACCAATGGTACTTCATTGAACATTGAAGAGGTCTCTTTGCTTGCTATCTTGACTTAAGGACCTTCTGTGGTTTTACATACTCTGTCAGAGAATTAACTTGTGACACTTTGAAGTGAGTAAAGATTCAATGTGAAGATTCTAAAGTGCCCCGCAAGACACATTTCTCCCCCCCCAACAGAAATGAAGAGCATAATGACTTTTGTAAAAGTTTACATCACTCTTCACTCAAGAGAACTATACTTTTTCCCCTCTCTGTTTACCCAGTAGCATATTCCTAATAGGAGGCATAAAGGTCTGGAAGGATCTAACGCTAACTCAAAAGGGACTGACAGCTAGGCAGAGAACTGACGACTATTCTTCATGGATATAGTATTAAAATAACCCCTGATGACTTATCATTATGCATACATCATGCATTGCATAGATTAAGGCATCTTACAGCTCTTATCCTAGAAACTTCTGTTTACACAGATACACGTAGATAATGAACACATAGACCCATGACTGGTAAAAGTTCAGTGGATAAGAGAATATAGAATGCCCAACCTTATGTGGAAGGTATGTATAGTATCCCCTCCTCCAAAGGGTCAGGGATATTGCAGAAGGACAAAAAGAGTTTAAGGACCAGAACAAGGCAGGCAATTAGAAGAAAACTGTCCTTCAGACACAGCAGGACAACTGTACAATACAAACGTATAACAGTTGTGATACTATTCACAAGACCTGTCAAGACCTAGACAGATCAAATCCCAACATGAGAGAGGAGTTGAGCATGAAGTTCCACCCCTAACCAAGAAGCGACTGGTAACTGATAGTTACTGGAAAAGAGCAAGTAAGTTTCCTCTAAGAGTATAGCCCCTGGTGTAGACCACACTCCAGTGAAAAGACACACATCCAAGAATATTTGGGTAACATAAGTTGCTATGGATGGGGGAGAAAGGAAGGGAAAAAGATACAAAGTTGGTTGAGAAAGAAAGAGAGTTTGAATTGGGGAAGAGTTGGGGGAGGAAGGCGAATATGATCAAAACATGTTATATGAAGTTCTCAAATAAAACTAGCCAAAAATAATACAGAAAAAAATGAACACAGACACACACACATACACACACAGACACACACACACAGACACATACACACAAACACTCAGACACATACACACATAGACACATACAGACATACACACACAGACACACAGGCACACACGTGGAGGGAAAGAGAGGGAGGGAGGGAGAGAAAGGGAGGGAATAAGGGAGGGAGAGAGGGGGAAAAAGGGAAAGGGAGGGAAGTAAGGAGGGAGGGAGGGGGGGAAGAATAAGAAACCGACTAGCCCTTGAAGCCCCTGGAAAAGGTGAGCTCACATGACCCCCTTGCAGTCCTGCCCAGCCATTTTCCTTCTGGGTTGTCTGTGATGCGGATTATCTCAATGTCCTCTCCTTGCTTGCAGCTCAGCTCATTCTTTCCGCCTTTGACATCGCAGCGGGCTTTTGCATGGTGGATGACTTGAATAGGGCCCGTGAGCTACAAGTGGAAGACATAATGGAAGACCACTAAAAATATAGTCTCGAAAGACAGTAATTCCACAACTGTCACTCCTTATTAAAAGAGTTAAGGCAGACACAGCGTCCCGCAGCCAAACGGTAGGCTTACCTGTAGAAGGGGAGGAAGGACTGTAGGAACCAGAGGGATCAAGAACACCAAAGAAACCCCACAGAACCAGGGGCTCACAGAGACTGAACTGACAATCAGGAGGTCTAACTAGTGGGTCTAGTCAAAAAATAATACAGAAAAAATGAACACACACACACATACACACATACACACATATACACAGACACACAGACACACACACACACAGACACACACAGACACACACAGACACACACACACACACACACACAGGAAAAGAGAGGGAGGGAGGTCTAGCTCTGAGTAGTGGGTCTAACCTTGGCCCTTCGCATATATGTTACAGTTGTGTAAATTGGTTTTCTTGTGGGACTCCTAAGAGTGGGACCAGGGGGGCTATCCCTTATCCTTTTAACTGCTTTTGGGATCCTTTTTTCCTTCCTGAGTTGCCTTATCCAGCTTTAATAGGAAGAATGGTGCTTTTCTTACTATAACTTAATACGCCATACTTTGTTGATATCCATGGGAGGCCTGAACTTTTCTGAAGAGAAATAGAGGTGTAGTGAATTGGGGGGGTGGGGGGGTTGGAGGAGCTGGGAGGGCGTGGGGGGAAGGGAAGCTGCAATAGGGATGTAATTTAGGAGGGAAGAATGAAGAAAAAATACAAAAGAGAAAGAGTTAAGCGTCAAACCGCAGAGGTGGAGCAAAACCAGCAGAGACCAGGGGACTACATGTGTGTGGTTTATCAGAGAGTGGTGGGGGTCTGATGAGCATAAGACCTCTGGAACAAACATCGAGGAAATGGGACCACATATGTACTGATGTACACTAGCCCTTTCTCTCTTATGTCCTCCCTCCCTCCCTCCCTCCCTCCCTCCCTTCCTTCTTTCCTCCCTCCCTCCCTCCCTTCCTTCCTCCCTCCCTCCCTCCCTTCCTTCCTCCCTCCCTCCCTCCCTCCCTCCCTTCCTTCTTTCCTCCCTCCCCACCTCCCTTCCTTCCCTCCCTCCCTCCCTCCCTCCCTCTCTCCCTCCCTTCCTTCCTTCCTTCCTTCCTTCCTTCCTTCCTTCCTTCCTTCCTTCCTTCCTTCCTTCCTTCCTTCCTCCCTCCCTCCCTCCCTCCCTCCCTCCCTCCCTTCCTTCCTTCCTTCCTTCCTTCCTTCCTTCCTTCCTTCCTTCCTTCCTTCCTTCCTTTCTTCCCGAATTCCTTTCTTTTGCCTGTTGAAATATAAACTTGTAGTAAAAACTATCTGCTACAAATAAGATAGCAGTTTATAAATAGCTTCAAAAATAGTCAATAAGGGGGCTGGTGAGATGGCTCAGTGGGTAAGAGCACCCAACTGCTCTTCGGAAGGTCCGGAGTTCAAATCCCAGCAACCACATGGTGGCTCATAACCATCCGTAACAAGATCTGACGTCCTCTTCTGGAGTGTCTGAAGACAGCTACAGTGTACTTACATATAATAAATAAATAAATAAATCTTTAAAAAAATAGTCAATAAATACTAGGCAAAGTTTTCATTACTAATATTCTGAACAGCATGATGATTTATTAATAGAATAATATATTTTAAGGCACGAGTCCTTAGATCCTAATTTTCTTTTCCTAAATGACTGTCTTTAATAGGGTGTTTCTCATCTTTTGACAAATAAGTATGGATTGTGATTTTTTTGGGGGGGGAGAACGTGTTTCATTGAGCCTATGTTGTGAATTATGTGACATATTAATTAATTAAAAGCATAAATTGATAGCCAACTATCATATCAATTATGGGATTTATTAGTAAAAGCAGACTCAAGTGGAAAGGTTTTGGACTGAGCTGGCTTTATTATAGTTAGACTCTGTAAACAATTTGTAATCTGAATATTTGAATAACAGATCTGCAGCTGCGTTGGGCTTGAATTCATGCAGTGTCCAGAGTATGAATTGGTTACTTGTTGACACTTTATTACTACTTCAGTGAAATACATAGTGTCATGCCAGTTTTTGAGGACGATTTCTCAATAAAGTCGAATTTATTTTAGTATAAATAAATTGATATGTCAGCAAAAAAGAAAAAATATAAATTTAATTATGATATACCATTACACTGATGGATTCTTACATTTACAAACCCCAGTGTCTATTAACACCTGAGTGAAATATAGGATATAAGGTCTCAGACTTGATAGACTCTTGAGTTCTTATTCACTGATAGGACTTCTATACTGTTCTTCTTATTAACAAAATTATTTGAATGAATGTGTGAAACTATGTATTACCTTTTTTCCCCCCGAAACTATCCTCAAATCCTTGAAAACTGTGAATACTCTCTTGTGAAAAGTATACTACATGCATTTTCCTGCATTAAATGTTTCCTTCAAGAATACACATCTCAGTAGTCATGGATTCTGTGCAAGTAAAATGTTTTAGTTTTTACATTGCAGTTGTAATGTTACTCACAGAATACTTTCTCCAAGATGTCATGAAAGCGCATAGTAGGTATAGTGGCTTTTATATAATATTTCATTTAATCTTGTAACACACTATAGAAAATGTCATTTATTTTCACTTTAAAGACTAAGAATCTGAATCCCAAGGACTGAGTAATAAGTCTGAGAATACAGAACGTGTATGTGCAGCTGGAATTGAAATCTAGGTCTGTCCCAACGACTCCAAACTGGGTGTTTTCCTTGCAGCACGCTGGGAAACTTTTGTTTTAACATAACAAATGTACTGGGAAGTTATACATGAGTCACACTTTGTAATCCCGTGTATCAAATTCTCTAGAGAAATAAATACTTAAAGGAATAAATATTTAAAGAAAACCATGTGAATTCCCTTAGAAGTGAAGAATAGTTTTGTAATTCACATCATTGCTCCAAATACTTCTGAGGCCCCGGAAACATACCAGATGACTTGCGTCATCAAAGATGGCACAGCCATGAGAGTTCAGCCTGTGAATGTAGCGTAATAGGAGTAGCCGTAGAGGTGACAGTTACCAGCATTCAGAGAAGATAAAGGTCAGAAGTTGAAGCATTTAAAGAGGGACGCGAGGCAGCAGGTCAGTACGAGGCTTAAAGGCAAGTTCGATCCAGAGTCCAGGGTCTCTAATGTGGTTCATCCAGGAATACTGTGTCCAATGCACCACTGTGTGATGTGCCATTGGGACATCTTTGTGTGTGGGTCCAGACTCATGGCACTCAGCAATGGTGTATTCATTTCCTCTGTCAACAGAAAATCCCTGGGTACCCACAAATTATAAGCTAATTTTATTATTATTTTTTTAATCCCATTTCATTTTTGATGGTAGGGTAAGGTGGTGTTTTGGACAGAAATGATGCTATGGCTTTATTCATCAGCAAGCAAGCTCTCACCTTGAATTTCTTCTTCAGTTCTTGCTCTTTCTTCTCTCTCTCCTTCTGCTCCTTTCGTTCTAGCTCCAACCTCTTCTTTTCTTCTTTTTCCCGTTTTTTGTCTCGTTCCTTAGATGAGTCTCTGAGAATAGAAATTGTTACGTTGTGGTTGCATGTGCAGGTGTTTGTAGGTCAGGAACCGCTGTGCAGAGACGTGTTGTCTACACACTACAGAAGGAGGTCTCCAAAGATGAGAGATGAAGGCAAGAAGCTAAACATGTGAGAACTCTGGCTGTGTGAGATTGTTTGTAAAGCCAGAGGAGCCCATAGCTACAAATACCTTCTCTGGCAGCTCCTCCCCGCTGCAGCATGCACCACAAGGAGGAAGGCACTGATCAGCAAGCCCCTGTCCTTGGGATGCTGGCAAGTCGCCCCCGCACTTTCCTAGGCATGCGTGAGCGCAGGTACTCGTACACATTTTAATCTAGAGACTACACGGAACAGGTTGAAGAATTGGGCAGAGGAAATTAAGACACCTGAGCTCAGCATTCAATCGAACACTCTTAAAGATCCTCTGCTCTGCTCTGCTTGCAAATAGGAACCCAGCATAAATATCCTCTGAGAGGCTCCACCTAGCAGCCAATGGAAAGAGATACAGAGACTCACCCAAACATAAGATGGAGCTTGGGAGTCTTACAAAGAGTTGAGAGAAGGATTGAGAGACCCGAAAAGGCTGGGGACTCCACGGGAAGATCAACAGAGTCAACAAACCTGGTCCCTTGGGGGCTCCCAGAGCCTGAACCACCAACCAAAGAGCGATCATTGGCTGGACCTAGACCCTCTGCACGTATGTAGTAGATGAGCAGCTTGGTCTTCATGCGGGTCCACCAACAACTGGAGCAGGGGCTGTCCCTGAACCTGTTGCCTACCTGCCTGCCTGTGGATCCTGCACCCCTAAATGGACCACCTTGTCTAGGGGGATGTGCCTAGTCCTTAAGCGACTTGATGTGCAGGTGTGAGTGAGTGTGTGTGTGTGTGTGTGTGTGTGTGTAACAGAAGAAGGGAGATTCCCTTTTTCAAAAGAGAAGGGAAAGGTAAAACGGGAGGAGGAGTTGTGTGAGCGGGTACTGGGAGGAAAGGAGGGGCTGATATTGGACTGTAAAGTGAATGAACAAATACCTTTAAAAAAAAAGATTATTACTAGTTCCACACACGTTCTGCGGTGATTTGAATACGAATGGACCCCACAGACTCATGGGCATGAATGCTTGGCCCACCAAGAGTGGCATCATTAGGAGGTGTGGCCTTGTTGGAGGAAGTGTATCATTGTGGAGGCTGGCTTTGAGGTCTCATATGCTCAAGCTAGGTCTGGTGGGTCAGTTGCAGATGCTGCCTGTGGATCAAGATGTAGAACTCACAGCTCCTTCTCCAGCATCCTGCCTGAATGGATGCTGCCACGCTTCTCACCAGGACAATAATGGACTGAGCCTCCGAAACTGTAAGCCAGTTCCAATTAAATAATGTTTTCCTTTTTAAGAATTGCCATGGTCATGGTATCTCTTCATAGCAATAGAAACCCAAACTAAGGCAGTTTCCAAGCAATTTCTTAGTCTATTTTAAACTTCATTGCAGAGCCATTTTTTCATATCTACCCCGTAGACTAGAACATGGGCATCTGGTACTATGCTAAGCCACAGTCCACACTAACTCTGTGTCTGGGTGAAGAAGATACAACACACACACACACACACACACACACACACAGAGAGAGAGAGAGAGAGAGAGAGAGAGAGAGAGAGAGAGAGGGAGGGAGAGAGAGAGACAGAGAGACAGAGAGACAGAGAGACAGAGAGAGAGACAGAGAGAGAGAGAGAGACAGAGAGAGAGACAGAGAGAGAGACAGGCAAAGAGACAGACAGACAGACAGACAGACAGACAGAGAGACAGACAGACAGACAGACAGACAGAGAGACAGACAGACAGACAGACAGAGAGACAGACAGAGAGACAGACAGACAGACAGACAGACAGACAGAGAGACAGACAGAGAGACAGACAGAGAGACAGACAGACAGACAGACAGACAGAGANGAGACAGACAGACAGACAGACAGACAGACAGAGAGACAGACAGAGAGACAGACAGAGAGACAGACAGACAGACAGACAGACAGAGAGACAGACAGAGAGACAGACAGAGAGACAGACAGACAGACAGACAGACAGAGAGGGAGGAAGGGAGAGAAAGATACAGATTCTGGAGTCTATTCCCTGAGTGTTTTTTGAGTAGCTTCGGGTCCCACATGGCAGTTTGCCACCACAGTCCCATGTAGAGTTCTTGAAGAAGTGAACCAATTTCAGTCCTTTGTAGTAAAATAAGGAAGGTCATTACAGGCCAACCATTTGTGTAAATAAAGTTTTTCCTTCCTAGTGCTTTTGCATACCCATCTGCCTGCTTACAAAACACTGTATTCATTCTGTATTCATTTCAGAAGAAAATCACTACGGTAATGAAAGCAATGCATACATGTCTTCGTACGTCTCTCCTTCACTCTCTTGTTCCTGTCAAGAAAAATAAGATAATTACTTTGATTATTCCAAAAGATCACACACATATTTCATTGACAAATTATTCCTTAAAATAAGTGTTTAACACATATCTCATTGACAAATTGTTCCTTAAAATGTTTATGAGTTTATATAATTTGAGCCTAAATTGGCTTATTTGAAAATTTCCTTTTTCTCTCTCTCTTTCTTTCTAATTGTGAGAGACACTAGGAACAAAATATAGGAAATCGAATTCTTTGTCTTGCTCATAATTTAGCTCTGCAGCCAGACACATGTTCAGCGCTACCCTACTCTACTGTGGGTCAGCATGCTGACTAGCATATAATATTTCACTCATTTGAATTAAGTGAGGTTAGAAAAGGAAAAAGTACCATTGGGACTTGTAAAACTTGTAAAACTTTTTATTTGTCTGTTTATAGCAATACTACGTGAATCGTAATAATTGTTAAGCTTTCCCATTTTAGCAATAGAAAAAGAGATATAAAAATATCTGACCTCTTCTAGATTTCCAGTACCTAAAGAATTGAAAAAACAAAACAAGACAATACGCTGTAATTAGATACACTTCAAAATGGATAAAATAGTACTTATAACAATTTAAAGTAAACCGAACTTAAACCTTTTAAAGCACAAAATAAAACATGTGCTTGGTATTTTTAACACTTGTAATATAATTACAAAGTTATTTTATTAATTTTTATAAGATAATGCAAAAGTAAATAACAATTATGGCACCTATTATTTGCTTTATGTGGGGCATAGTACATTCGATGCATGTATTATGTGGAATGATGTAAAATGGGGGGGGGGAAGGGGTGGAAATCACCGATAGTTCACACTCATTGGCACATTCTTTCTTGAGGATTTACTTTCATGAGCTAAGGTGATTAAGCTAAAAAAGACTACTCAAGAGTCTAGTGTAAAATGTGCCCTGCCAGATATCAATCCATAATCTGATAGATATTATGTTACTAAGATAATAACATTAAGCACAGCCATAATAAAACAACAGTGTTGTATTGCTTTAAAACACATGGATAGGACAAAGGAATAGAAAAGAGTGCTTAGGGACTGCACCGGATACTTTTATGTCAACGTGACAGAGGCTAAAGTTACTTGAGAGAAGGGAACCTCCATTTAAAAAAAAAAAAATGCCTCCATAAAATCGGGTTGTAGGAAAGCCTATAGATTAATTGGTGATTGATGTGGGAGGGCCCAGTCCAGTTTAGACGGTGCCATCCCTGGACTGGTGGTCCTGGGTTCTATAAGAAAGCAGACTGAGCAAGCTGTGAGGAGCAAACCAGTGAGCAGCACCCCTCCATGGCCTCTGCATCAGCTCCTGCCTCCAGGTTCCTGCCCAGTTCCTGTTCTGAGTTCCTGTGATGATGAACTGTGGTGTGGAAGCATAAGCTGAATAAACCCTTTTCTCCCCAATAGTAACCCTAAGACAGGGACTCTCAAGAAAAAGAAAAAAAAAAAAAAGAAAATTTCCATATGGCCATATAATACATGCACACATATACCCACATTTATATATAGTCGTTATACTATAAGGGTGCACCATAAATTATAGGAAGGGCATGAATTACTTTGAGTTTGGTTGGAAGAACACTGGCACTGTATACAAACTCAAGAGCAGAAAACGGAATCATGATATTAAAATCAATAGGAATTAGCCGAGAAGAGGTGCTGACTTCAAGGGTGAAACCAGTAATGGGTCCCCCAACGTTCCAGGAGAGGGGCCCACACTCATCCGCACATAGGTAGTGCTTGCTAAATCCAGTGGGTGGCAAAACAAAAGCATGAAGTAGAAAGGAGGCTCGCACTGGGGAAGTGGTGTTGAGTGGGTAGGAGTGGGAAGAGTGAAGAGGGAGGCGGGAGGCCAAGTGGGGGTAGCGTGTATGGTATAAGTGTATGGAGAGGCTGTAGAGTAAGTTTAATAAAAATAAAATGTAGGAAAATTAAAATGAGATCCATTTTATACCATAAAGACTGGGGAAACGATGAGAAAGCTTAGTAAAGAACCCCTCTGCTGGTGAAAGGGGGGGCGTGGCCACATCCGTGCCTTGTTGTTGAGACTGTAGACAGGGTATCAGTTATGATGGGGCACTCTAGTCCTACCCAGCGAAGTAAATACCTTGGAGCACATAACCAGCCTTTCCACTGCCATTTATATGTGAAGAAATGGCCTCTCTGAAGTCGACCTGGGATGAACACATAGAGGAGCCCCTGCAGTGTTTCTTACAATCCCAGTGAGACGGAGCTCAGTAAAACGTGGGTGCATTCCACGGTGTGCAGGACCGCACCTACTAGCAACAGACTAAATGTGTGCGCAGTAACGGGGTGGAGGCTGGAAGAACCGTACGCTGAGTGTTCTCAAAAAGAAAGCGCAAGAATCTGCTTTCCCTATAAATTACATGTACCCTGACATGTAATCATATGAGAAGAATATGTACAAATACACATTGAGTGTTTTAGGATGTCTGTCTGTCTGTAGTGAGAAAGAGAAGGGAATGAAACATGAGAATGTTAAGAAATAAGTAAAACAGGGGATCCGGCATAGGCCAATGATGGTAACTGGCCAACTGGCCATTAAGGATGCCATGACATTTGACTAATTCAAATATGTACTTCAGATTTAAAAAAAAAAAAAGAGAGAGAGAAAGTTACCCCTTACCATCAGAGTGCATAACACCATCTTGATTTTCTTCATTTATAGGATGTCTGAAAACAAGAAAGAAAGAAAAACACCCATGAGAATAAACTAGAAGCTTGCCTTAAAATAAAAATATACATAAACACATACATATAAGCTGAAATTTCTTCCGGCCTCAGTAGACACTCAGCATGTATGCAGTACACATACATATAGGCAAAACACTCTCACAGACATAAAATCATGATAAATAACATAAAAAAATAAACTATCATCTGGAGACAAGTTTTACCCCAAAACCAAAAATAAAACACTAAGGAAGAAAAAATGAAATGCCATCGAGCCAACTTTGCATTCAGTTAGCAACGTTTCGGAGGCAGAGAGGAGAGAATCTGCTAACAGATACCCAGTCAGCAAAACCTGCACAAGGCCAGCCATACTAGCCACAAATAATCTGATTTCCTCAATAAATAAATTGCAAGAAAAAAAAAAAGAAAAACCGAGGTGGTAGGCAAACCTCTATGCGAAAGGTATAAATGCATGAATATATAAAATATGAACATGAATTATCAAAGACTCTAGGCTGTGAGCTCTTAGTCAAAGTTAAAGCACACAGGCATACTACGACTGAAAAAATTTAGCAGGTCACGTTGGCCTTGACCTAATAACCTCCGTGGTTCAAAACCTAGAGTGCTGGGATGAGAGGCCTGTGTCTTAGCTGGGCGTGGTGGCCATGCCTTTAATCCCAGCACTCGGGAGGCAGAGGCAGGCGGATTTCTGTGAGTTCAAGGCCAGCCTGGTCTACAGAGTGAGTTCCAGGACAGCCAGGGCTATACAGAGAAACCCTGTCTCGAAAAAACAAAACAACAACAAAACAAAACACTGAGAGGCCTGTGTCCTGCTGATGGCTAATTTGTTATCTTATGCTAACACACAGGGTTTAATTAGATATTACTGAAATGTCTATGGACGAAGTGTTTGCTATTAGTTTCAGGACAACAACACAAGAAAGGGGAGTGCTGAAGGGACAGATGGACCAGAACTATTTATAATTCCTGCAGAGGGATTATTGGGCCCACTACATTACTGTCTCTACCTTCCCCATGCTTAACTATATTTTACCATAGTAATACTTCTAAAAAAAAGTAATTTAATCACAAAAGCTCTTGGGCTCTTTAAAGGAACTGAATTAATTCCAAAGCTTTTACAGTGTCATGGGAGGGGTTACTGTAGTGAAGTCTTTGGGAAGTCCATTTAAGGCAGTAGTACTTAACCTGTGGGTCATGACCCCGTCGGGAGTCTGTATCGGATATCCTGCATATAAGATATATACATACAATGTATAACAGTAGCAAGATTGCAGTTATGAAGTAGCAACAAAGTCATTTTATGATTGAGGGTCACCACAGCACGAGGAACTATATCAATCATGGTCACAGCGTTGGGAAGGTTGAGAACCATTGGTTTAAGGTATTCGAAATGCTTAAAAAGGAAAGTAAGTATATTACATTTGTATATGCGGTGTGAAACATCCAAGAATGGTTAAGTCACTTTAACCTTCAAGCCAACCCGTTGAAGCCACCTGAAGTTGAGTGGTCCAATATGTAATGAACAATTAGTGTAGCTTTGTGCCTACATAGTTATAATTGCGGTACTCTGGGGTTCAAAGCCAACCGGGGCTATATAATAAGTTTCCATTTCAATAACAAAGAAAGGCAAAGCAAAAAAGATCCCTTTTGGTAATAATTATTTAAATAAGATTGCTAGGTGTGGACAAGGAAGAACAAGTTTTACAATGGAAATGTAAGTAATGTTTGGTTTCTGAGCTGGGGACCTTGGACTGAAGTGCTTACTTTACATATCAAAGCAGTCCTGGATTTAAGGTTCTCCCAGCATCCCTCAGTCCCTACTGGGCACACCCTGCTCCCATCCCTGAACTTTCCAGCTGCTCTTCCCCCAAAAGGCTTTTCATGGTGAGCAGGGCACGGGGCTGAGTAATGAACTCTGTTCTTCCACTGCTTTACTTCTAGAACTTTCTCCTTCCTCCTCCTCCACCCTCCCTCCTCCCTCTCCTTTTGCTCCCTCCGATCCTAATCTTTGAGATGTGTGTGTGTGTGTGTGTGTGTGTGTGTGTGTGTGTGTCTCACTTTGTAGCACAAAGGGGCCCAGGACTCTCAGTCTTTCCAAACAATGTGATTACAGGCATGTACCACCACACCTGGGATATCTCTGCCTCTCGCAGTCTCTCATTTCTTGTGGCTACAGAATCCTCATTCTATCTCTGAACACTCTTTTTCTCCATGCTTAGCTGGTGGAGTTTTACTGGGTTAATTCCAGCTCTGAGATAAATAAATAAATAAATAAATAATAAAAATAACTGTTACTAGTGTGTACGCGTGCGTGCACGCAAGGATACATGAATAGAGGTCAGAAGAACCATGCTCTGGGGTTGGGTCCTTCCTTCCATCTTTCTGTAAATTCTGGAGATGGGAGTCAGGTGCTCGTCCTGTATTCTTTTTACCTGTCATTCCCCCTACTGTAGACCCTTGACCCAACTCTTTCATAAAAGTGCCTCTTCTGGGAGGTTATTACCCAGTTCCAAAGCCTGCCCTTTGCGGCTTCCGGGTGTTATCAGTCCACCTCTAGAGGGCTACAAAGTCTCTACTTACAACCAGACCACAAAACCCTTGAGGAAAGAGATTGTCATTTTGCTAATTTACTATAAAAGTTATCATTTTGAAAATACTTTTAGAGTAACTCCTGCCTTGCTTGGTCTGTGTGGGTTTGTATATTTTTTTTTCAAGACAGGGTTTCTCTGTATAGCCCTGGCTGTCCTGGAACTCACTCTGTAGACCAGGCTGGCCTCGAACTCAGAAATCTGCCTGCCTCTGCCTCCCAAGTGCTGGGATTAAAGGCGTGGGCCACCACGCCCGGCTGTGTGTTTGTATTTTTAATGAACTAATGGTCAGTGATACAGAGACTGGGGAACTTTTATCTACAAAATGAATTATTGCCATTTGTTTAAAAGGATGTAAAAATAATAATCCCCATTGGTCTCATAATCTACTTTCTAAAACACCCGGATAAATAATAAATAAACAATAATAAAGCAGCCCAAAAGGCATTAGCACATTCATTCAAAACATTTCTCACCCCAGGAGATGTTTTCTGTATACATAGACTCAATATTATGCCATATAAAATGTGATGCCATTTTATATAGGTCTGAGTTCATACAGTTTATAGTATTAAAATAGTAAGTATGAAATAGTGACTACAACGGCCGTGACAGTGGAGAATAAAATGGACCCAGATGAGGATAAGAAATAGATGCAAATGTCCTGAAAAGACCCAAGACCAATTGCCACCAAAGGCTCAGTGTTCAAGGAAGGCATAAAGAAGAGCTTCCTGGGAGAGAAGAAAGGAACCAGTCACAACTGACAACAGGCAGCTAAGTGGAGGGAGTGGGCAGGGAGGAGAAACAGCAGGAAGCTTATCGGCAGAGATAAGTCCCTCCAAGCCGGCTTCTCACTACAGTTCCTTGTTTTCTGCGAAGCCTAAAGAACCATAGAAATTCATTTAATATTATGCTGGTCATTTTGGAGCAGTCTTAGGGTGGGGTGGGGGTTGCAGCTCAGTGACAGAGTGCTTGCCTAGTGTGTGTGAGGTCCTGGTTCAATTCCCAGGAAGGTAAAGCCAACCAACCAAACAAAATGTCTATATCTTAACGTTTAAAGATGTGAAACTGTGTTTTTTTTTTTTTAATTTTATTTTAATGCTGTATTTACTCTTTGTAAGTTTAGCTTTTAACCTTTTATTGCTGGTTTTTTTTTTTTTTTTTTTTTGAAGAAAGATCTAAGTGACACATAACGTTATTTGATACCTGTCCTTATCAGGAGTGGACCCCTCCCTTGAGAACACGTCTTTCTATATTTAACCTATGAGAAATTTCCAAACAGTGACTGGCCTAAGCCAAATATTGCCAAATGGGATTAGGTAAGGCTATCTGATGTGCCAAGTCTCAAGTTCTGGAAAATTCAAAGCGCTTAATTACAAGATCACACTGGTACATTCTTCTTTAAAACAATCCCTGGTCCTAACTAGAGTGACTTCAGGAAGAACACTTGGCTCTTTCCTTTTCTGACCTTAGTCACTTCCCATTCATTATTATTTCTTATTACCTCACTTTTCCTGTCTTATTACTATTAATACCCACAACATTTGCTTTGTATATAAAATCTCAACCCTGGGTTCCATCTGAAGGATCGGTTATACTGATGCAATTCTGATTCCTTTTAAAACAGCCCTAAGAAATGTGCTATAGTAAAAGATGTGGACTTGAACGTTAATGACAAAAGGCTCCCCCTTCCGATTTCATGTCACTTGGTCAGAGTAACTTACAGGAAAATGTAACAAACGGTCTGCATTCTGACCACTAGGTGGCGAAAGAATGCAATTTAAAATACGCTGTAACATGCCTCCCACAAACTCAGATTTTTGAAATGATTCGTGATTTCTGGTTCCCATTTACCTTCAAACCTTTCAGACTTGAAACATAAATCGATCTAAAGGACATTAGAAATTACTCCCCAGAATAACTTCAGAAGCAGGCTGAGCAGGTTCCGCATGGTCAAAGTCCCTATCTCCCCAAATTCCTCTCTGTTCCCAGTTGAAGATGCCACTGTGCACCTGGGAAGCTCTAACCTTGTCAGTCATTTAGCCCAGCCCTCACCAGACTGATGCTGAACCAGACTCCGTTCCAGAAATTCTTCCCAGTCTACATCATTGTTTTCGCCTTTGCTGGTTATTTCTTATCACCGTATATAAGCATGTTGTCATTTTCGTATAAGCTCCTTGCTATCCTTGCTATCTAATATACTTGAGGCCAGCCTAGGTTATAGTGACATGAGCTCCTGCTTCAAAATTAATAAACAAACAAAAAATTCTTCCCATCCCAGTTGCTACCCCGTGTCTTTGCTTCACAGCTTGAACAGGGTCTGAATTGGCTCTTTCTAGTTTCTTTCGATGTGTGTGCGTGCATGTGCATGCCTAGACCGGCAGTTGAAATTGGGTATCTTCCTTTATCACGTTACACTTTGTATTTCTCAGTGAATCCAGATCCTTTGATTTAGCTACCCTGGCTGGTCCGTGAGCCTCGGGACTCTGCCTGTCTCCGCCATATCCATAACCTCCCCCTCCCACTTCGTCAGAATTGGGGTTCCAGATACATGCTTTTTACATGTGTGATGGGCACAAACCTGTGGCAGGCACTTTCCAGTTGCTAAGACCGAAGGCTTTGGAGCCACGCGTGATCCTCACTGTGCGTTTCATAAATAAATACATTCAAATTCTGCTGCCGTTCCCTTCAAAATTTATCCACAGTGCAGACATTTCTTGCCGCCTCTGCTGAGGACAGCCCATCTTGGCTAGAATGCTTCGGTAGATTGCCTGCATTTCTGCACCGTCTAAATGGTTCTGGTGCTGCCTCTGCGTTTGCCCATCTACTTAAAGTGGCCTTAATGAAACACAAGTCAAAAAAATCTTAGTGCTGTGCTGCAACCATCAGGGGTTCGCATCTCACCGTGACAGTCGCAGACTGTCACAGCACGTGGAGCCCTTACAACGCGCGCTCTTTCCCCCATTGTGTCTCTTGCTGCCTTTAGTGTAGTTCTGCTTGCCTCCTCCTTAGACTTGAGCCTTTTTTCTCTCTGTTCTCTTGCCTTGAGCAGCCCCTCCCCCACAGCTTTATGCCTAAAGCCCTCATCCCCTGGCATCTTCGCTCCCTCAGCATCTGATTAAAGCTGTAAGGCTATGCTGCCTGTAACACCCCTCACGTTTTCCTTTCCTGTTGTCTCTCTCAGCACTTGACCCTTACTGCCCATCACATCGCAGTGTCTTCCATCTGTCTGTCCGTTCCTGTTTCTCTTGCCCTTGATTCATATAGAAGCAGAGATCTCTGTTTTGTGCATAGCCTTCCCTAAAGTTCAATAGAAAAGACGCAGCGGAGTGACTCAAAGATTTGTTGAGTGAATATTTTACACACCTTTAATTAATTAATTATTATTTTTTTAATGTATGAGTACACTGTTGCTGTCTTCAGACACATCAGAAGAGGGCATCAGATCCCATCACATTGTGAGCCACAATGTGGTTGCTGGGAATTAAACTCTGGACTTTTGGAAGAGCAGTCAGTGCTCTTAAACGTTGAGCCATCTCTCCAGCCCCAGAGAATATTTTAAAAGCCCAATAGGTTGTAACTTGAGAATGGATTCTGAGTAGGGAGGGAACAACATCCCCAAGGATGCTCTGAAGCTGGGATAAGAGGCGCAGAAACACCTGCCTCTTGTTCTTTTCTGCTTCAAACCCAAGCCATTCATTTCCTCCATACTCTTGAGCATGACGAAGGTGCGTTTTGCTTTCATTTCCTCTATGCATTTATCTAACTTCCCCTTCAGTGGGGGAGATTTCTCATGTAGATATTTCCTCATTGTGGACTTTACAGTTGGGAACTTTAAGCCTTGGAGCTTTCTGTTTTGAAGAATTGAATAAGCTTCCAGAGGACCTTACCTTGCCCATTTCCCCCTTTTCTGCACACCATAGTTAACTTGACAGTGCTCTAAGTATAGATTTTCCAGGCAATGGAAAGCACCCAGCCTCTTCTGTTCTTTCCCAGTTCCTTCTAAGTTGTATCTACTTTTTATGAGGTTGGCTGATCATAGATAAGCCACGTAGCAAGAGGAAGCCTTACTATGATGGAGATAATAAACAACTCAAGGTTTATTACTATCAGTGGACTTTGGAGATAACTTATGGAAACAATGTTGCCTACAAGAATCCAAGCCTGCCGGGTGGGCTGTTGGCAGCCATCTTGCTGGTTTTAGAGGGAAGTTGTTTGAGGGGTGTGTGTGTGTGTGTGTGTGTGTGTGTGTGTGTGTGTATGTGTATTTGTAGGGAGTCATTCTTGGCGTTACTTGAATTCTTGGACATAGCCATCCCTGAGGCAGCCATTTCTGGGCTTTACAGTTATACACACCAGTATTGCCTGCCTTGCTTAGATGTGAATTCCTGCCACATGCCAATTAAAAAGCCATGATCCCAGCACTTGGGAGGCAGAGGCAGGCAGATTTCTGAGTTCGAGACCAGCCTGGTCTACAGAGGGAGTTCCAGGACAGCCAGGGCGATACAGAGAAACCCTGCCTCAAACAAACAAACAAACAAGATTCCAAGCCTGTTGCCTTTTTTGTGATTCCTGCAAAGCTGGCATGTTGACTAACATCCCATGCTCTACCACTGCCTTTGAAATCCGTTCTTCCTTCCACAGCCTACTTAGGAGCCTTATCCATGACAGATTCTAGCGAAGAGGTTTTCAGAGAGTCAGCACAGCAGGCCAGTACTAGGTTTTAGTACTTTAGGTTTTTTTACTATGAGTGACAGAGGAACACATTTTCTTTCCTTTTTTTTTTTTTTTAAAGATTTATTTATTATTATATCTAAGTACACTGTAGCTGTCTTCAGATGCACCAGAAGAGGTCGTCAGATCTCATCACGAATGGTTGTGAGCCACCATGTGGTTGCTGGGATTTGAACTCAGGACTTTCGGAAGAGCAGTCGGTGCTCTTAACCACTGAGTCACCTCTCCAGCCCCACATTTTCTTTATAACTATACACTGACATAAAAGTGGCCTAGTTGATAAAAGTATTCTGCTGTGTGAGGCCTCATCAACAATGTTGGCTTTCCGTCTAGGTTTTAGGTCTTCTGACAGGTGTCAGGCCTAAGGAAACCATGTGACAGTTCTCCTGGTCCCTGTGCAAACTTTACTTTCTACCAACCTCAGACAGGCTCCTGATGGAAGCTGCCTGACACACCCACTGCTTTTTCCTAGCCATGGTTTCTGTAGGCTCCTCTCATGCTTGTGGAATGCCTGGAAACCTGTGCTTAGACAGCGCCACCTGCTGGCTGTCCTTTCTTTACCTTATTGAACGCCAGCCTCTCCTGTTACTGAGCCCTGAGACCTGGGAGTCCTTTTAAGGAGTCATTACACTTATGGGTGGTCTGGAGGGCCCCTGAAGCAGAGGAGCTATTGTCAAATACATTTTTTTTTTCATAATCTCAATGAAATGATAACTGGCCTCCAGGGCTTATCAACTTTCAGAATTTTTGTTTGAGCCATTTGTGACGATTTCATACTAAAAGCTTACCATACTCAGAGGCTTTGCTGGAGCTGGTGTCTGGGGGAGGGCTTATAACAGACTTTAGAAGTGCTAGGATCCTGGGCCCACTATGGTGTCATATGCCTGCAATCTAGGCAGAGGCGGAGGTGGAGGCGGAGGCGGAGGCAGTGGAGGAGGTGGAGGTGGAGGTGGAGGTAGAGGCAGAAAGGCAGAAGGATCTTTCTAACATCAAAGTCAGCCTGGGTTACATAGTTCTAGGCCAGCTAGGGGTATATAGTGACGGTCTGTCTCAGGCAAAATGAAAAAAAAAAAAACAACTAAAATGTAAAATAAAAGTAAATATATAAGAAATTCAGAGATCTAAATTTAATGAGTTAAATTGACCAAAGGTTAAAATAAACCTAGGAATAAGAAATATGATTTTATATATGTGAACAGAAAAAAATTTATATGGAAATTAAATGTTTAAGAGAACATATACTAGTTATTTTAATTAGGCTTTTATCAGCCTAATGAAATATATTTAAACAAATATATGGATAATGTTAATTAGGCTAATAATAGTAGTAGGTAGATGCTCACACTTTGATTTGGTAGCAGAATCTACCAGAGTGTTCACAAGGGTGTTCAAGTCTTCAAATAAATATCTCTAGACTCAAATGCCGGAAAGGCTGTAATGTGAATATGCACACACGTAGCAGCCCACATAGAAGACCCACCAAGCTGTACATACATACTTAGTAACTTGAAACTCCGGTGGAAGTATTATGATGTTAAAAAGAATCATGGGTAACATAATATAAATGCATTTTCAATCACTGTTCTAAATTGTAACCATGAAGCAATTGAGTGATTTTGTAATTAGTACACTCTATTATGTGGATTATGGGCAAAAGACCAACACATCGTGATGGGGATAAGGTGAAATCAAATTATGCTACTATAGTGGAATGCCACTGTGGTGTGTATAGTTTTGTGTCAACTTGATACAAGCTATAACCATCAGAAAAGAAGGACCAGCAATCTAGGAAAGGCAGCGATAAGATCCAGCTGTCAGGCATTTTCATGTTAATAATCAGTGGGGGAGGGTCCATCCCACTGTGGGTGGTATTCCATCCCTGAGCTGGTGGTCCTGGGTTCTACAAGAGAGCAGGCTGAGAGAGCCATGGATAGCAAGCCAGTCAGCAGCATCTTCCATGGCCTCTGCATCAGCTCCTGCCTCCAGGTTCCTGCCCTGAGTTCCTGTCCTCACTGTCTTTGCCGATGAACTGTTATGTGGCATTGTTGGTGAAATAAACCCTTTCTTCCCCAAGTTGCTTTTGGTCATGGTTTTCATCACAGCAATAGTAACCCTAACCAAGATAAGTCGGTACCGGGATAGCGGTATTGCTGTGCCACACGTGGTCATGTCATTTTGGGGGAGGATTGTGGAAGGACTTTGGTATTTTGGGCTGGAAAGGTCATGGAGTGTTGAGAGCTCTGATCTGTGCAACGGGAGCTTTGAAAAAAAGAATGTCAGACAGTGGAGGCCTGGCTTGTCAAGTTTCAGAGGGAAGCAAACGCTCTTCTGGGCTTTGTGTGGGTTAAGACTCTGTAGTTCTGGTCAGCTGGAGCTGAAGAATCAGCTGCGATGAATAAGATACCAGAACCTTTGCTTTGCTGGGATGCTCGATGCTGGTCAGCTGGAGCTGCCGAGGTAAGATCTTCTGGAACGTTTTCCCCCCGAGAGTCAGCACATAGGACCTGTGTTCCGGGTGTGGCCAAGGTTGTAAGGTGTGCTCCCAGCTGAACCTGGGAGTGTAGGAGTCACCCAGCCCATGCTCGTTCTGAGGACGTTGAAGGGGTCATGGAGAGTATCTGAGACTTAGCACTGTGTGACAGGGCGGGCGTCCCTGAAGAGAGCCCAGGAGCTGCTTCTGGTGAAAGTGCGGCCCAGCTGATACAAGGAACCCCCTGTAGTTTTGGAGATGTCAGTGCCAGGGGATGACCACCAAGAACAGCGGCAGCAATGGCGCCTGCTGGAGCCTAGAAGACAAGCTGCGTGCGTGCGTGCGTGCGTGCGTGCGTGCGTGCGTGCGTGCGTGCGTGTGTGTGTGTGTGTGTGTGTGTGTGTGTGTGTAGCGGAGGGCAGAGCTGGAGAAGTGACCCAAGCGTCTCAGCCCAGAAGGTTGTCAGTAAATCCCAGACAACTGGACAGTGAGTTGTTTACCCTGCTGGAGTCCGGTTTTGCTTTGGTCAGACTGTGAGTATGCACTGGCTCTTTCCACTGGAAACAAGAAAGTATGCGACATAATTTTGACTTTTTTTTTTCCCAAGGAGCCCACAGGTGAGAGATTCCAAACTCTCAAAAGAGCCTGCCTTTCTCCCTGTCAACTGCCTACCAAAGTACCATAGCTGCTTTCCATAGACCGTTTAGCACCCAGCCATGCATGATTTGGAAAACCCTGGCGAGACACTGCTGATGACATTGTAAGATGATCCTCTACTTACTTCAGGTCAAGGGGAGGCTTAATGTTTCTGGGGGGTAGGCTGGGGACCGGCGGATGCGCTGGGTGGGATGACGGCAGAGGTGGCTGGCTGGCTGGATGGGTAGGCGGAGGTGGTGGCAGGGACGTTGTCGAGTAAGGTGTCTGGCTTTTGGTGGTACCTAAGAAGCAAAGGATGGTAAATTAAGAACTTACTGTCCCAAAGATGTGGAAACAATCTTGAATAGAAACCTTAGAAATATACCACCCTGTCGAGCAAATGCTTTAAGGTGTCTTAATATTTATGTATATTACCTTTTATGAACTTTTTTATAAACCTTAATTTGAACATTATTTTGCGAACAATTCTATATCAATTTTATAGCACATTCTTCATGATTTTTGCAAATACACTTTATTTTCTTTTCATTAGATCTGTATTTTAGACCAGAGAAATCCAGCATTCACATCTCCCGTTCCCAGATCTAGCACTCACATCTACTGTCATCGCAACACACTTTGTTTTTGACAAGCTCTTTGATCTTTTTAAAAATTATTATTTATTATTTATTTTAAGTATGTGAGTACACCGTCAGTCTCTTCAGACACACACCAGAAGAGGGCATCAGATCCCATTACAGATGGTTGAGAGCCACCATGTGGTGGCTGGGATTTGAACTCAGTACCTCTGGAAGAGCAGTCAGTGCTCTTCACCACTGAGCCATCTCTCCAGCCTGATCTTTGCTTCTTATATTAATAAATGATATTTTGTTTGGGCTGTGGTTTTTAAACATGGCAGCCTATGAAATCATCCCACGAGTAAATGGGATACATTGCTAAAATTATACTACAGATATTAAGAAAATTTAAACATGAACCATCCACATTCCCACCCCCAATGCCTACTGAAACACATGTATTTTTGAGTGTTTTGATGTGAATGTATGATATCAGTATATTGTCTCCTTTCAATTCCTCTAATATGACTCTGTTGACTTTTATTTTATTTGGATTTTTAATATGGGGTCTTACTG
This sequence comes from Mus pahari, assembly GCF_900095145.1. Taxonomy (NCBI): domain Eukaryota; kingdom Metazoa; phylum Chordata; class Mammalia; order Rodentia; family Muridae; genus Mus; species Mus pahari. Next base: position 53,398,953 of record NC_034600.1, on the reverse strand, counting down.
TATAGACTAAGCTCGCCTGGAACTCAGAGAGATTCACTTCCCTCTACTGCTCAAGTGGCATAAAAGGTGTGTACTAACACACCCAGGTCGCTGTTGCTTTTAAATTCTGCAGCACAGTACTCATCCTGGGATGTCTCTTTGCCAGCCTCATGGCTCTGATACCCTCAGGGAATATTCTGTAGCAAAGAGCATGAGAATGAAGTCCGTGGGCTTCGGGCCTGGCTTGGACCAGCTATTCCCTGCATTCTTTTATGAAATGGAGCTAACCACGATGGCCCCTTCTATGTTTGTGTGGGATGTTATGGTCCAACTATATAAAGCACTTAAGATAGTGTCTGGTGGGTAGTAAGTTCAATGTTTTATTTTTTATTTAATAAATTCTTGTAGAGTGCCTACAGTATGCCAAGTTCTGTTCGAGGTATTAGGAGCACAGCAGAGGTAAATCAGACAGTTTCTGAGGAAATATATAATACATAAATACTACTTAATAAATGGGAACTGTCATGTAAACTGTGATAAGTATAATGAAAGGTGGAAATGCTGTGTAACTGCATGCGATGGGTGTTCTCTCCGGCTCTGCATTTAATGACCTGACCATGGTATATTGGAATTGGACCATATATAAATAAGCACATTTTTTTCCTAATAGAAACTGAAAGCACCAGGCTTCTTTCATTATTTTCCTGACTATCTTGAGAAAGTCAAGAGCAGAAACGCGGATGATACTGTTTAGACTTAAGCATCCCATTTCTCCAGTTATCATATCATGAACACCATAAAATCAAGGAAATATTCTTCTAGTACTTAGCTAAGTATTTACAGTTTTTACCTAACTCACCAAAACACTCACTCACCTCATTCACAAATGAATGAAGCTCTGATGTGTAATTTTATTACTTTTGTTTACCAATTACTTGAAAAATACTCAACCTAATCAATATTTAGGTTGGTATTGCAGCTGCTTATTGATTACAACAATAGACTGGCTACCAGATACAACAATTATGTGCATTTACTACATGCATGTAAGCACACAGGCACATACACAACCCTACATACTATTATTAGTTTTTCATGAGAATTTGACAGTATGTTTCAATTGCCCTGGCTAATGGGGAGCATGGAGGGTGTGGGGGAGGCACATTTGCCTTTGTACCTTCCTGGCTTGTTTTGACTCCTTTCCCAGCACACAATTCTCCATTTACTTTCTCACTTGAGACTTTATGCTTTAAAGTTGCTTGCCGTACCTAATTTCCTTGAATATGAAGATTGTGTCTCTTGTCGTCCTTGCTTTGATGTGACTTTTTAGAGAGGGCAAGAGGGTGTGTTAATTTTGATTGGAAAACATATTATTTTTATATCAATTTAAACACTGGTGTAGTTTTCTATCTTTATATTTGTGTTTCTTTTAAAATGTTTAATCTATTCAATTCTTTGGCTATATTCTATGTACCATGTGCTTGTTCTTATTTATTTATATAATGCCGTTATTAGGAACATTAACCTCGGGGCTAGAGAGATGGCTCAGTTCTCAGCAGTGTGTACTTGATTTTAACTAATAATCTTATAGGACCCCCATGGTTCATGTAGCCTGGTGTTGACTGACATGCTATTTCATGACCCATGGCAGTGCTTATTAATTTGAAATGCCTCTTTCACCAGAGCATAAATTATTAGATTATTGGGCAGATGAAAAGGAGTTTTGCTATTTTAATTCATAAATAAGTGATTTGTAGCCAAAGAGAATACGCTGCTGTGTGCGAATGTTAATAAGCCATTGCCTACATACAAAAATGTTTATGAGCCATCTGTGACCTGAATTTCAAGGATGGGATTTTGGCAAGCAGGAGTCATTACCATAGGAGAGTGAGCTAAGGACCGGAAGGGAGAAGTTACAGCCGAGGGCCGGGCAATGTCTAGTCTTGAGGGAGAGGGTGTACCCAGAAAGCTCTCTACCTGCCCACAGTCTGGTGGAGCCTATCTGAAGAGGCGTCTGTGGTCTGTGGTAGATACCTCCTGTTCTGCATGCATCTCAGCCACTCGCTGTTCATTGCTTATCATAGCCAGAGTCATGCTGGAAGGGTGTGCTCTCCTTTCCATGGGACTTGAAGCAGAAAGGGGTGAGTTTCAGTTGCTGGCAACCTTGTGCGTCAGCAGGACAGGGCTTGCCTGAGAGTGCACCAAGGCTAGAGAAGGGCAGGACTCAAACAGAGAGGAATGGACTGGATTTGAAGGAAAGATGACCATTGGGAAATTGTTAAAAAGAAACAGCAAGACTTCATAAGGCACTAAATTAACTGTTAATTGTTCCCACTCCTCATGACACACTGAAGTCTTCCTGTGATACACTAGGAGTTGGCAGTGACATATTTTGCTTTGCAAAATCTATGGTCACTCTCAAATACTGCAAAGAAAAATGATTTGCATCTATGAAAAACTATTCTAAAACAAAGCGTCTTAGTTTTCCTGGGACAAAGAAATGATCAGACTAATCTCTCTCCCTCTCTCTCTCTCTCTCTCTCTCTCTCTCTCTCTCTCTCTCTCTCACACATACATATATATATATATATATATATATATATGACTCTAATATCTCAACCATATAGGCTTTATAAAACACAGCCAAAGCAGGGCGTGGTGGCGCACGCCTTTAATCTCAGCACTCAGGAGGCAGAAGCAGGTGGATTTCTGAGTTCAAGGCCAGCCTGGTCTACAAAGTGAGTTCTAGGACAGCCAGGGTTACACAGAGAAACCCTGTCTGGAAAAATAAAAAAAAAAACAAAAACAAAAACAAAAAAGAAACAAACAAACAAACAAACAAAAAACACAGTCGATACTGAGATTCTTGTTAGGAAGAGTATAGATATTGAGCTATAATGGACTATGGAGAGGTAGATAAACAATATACATTGGCAGAAAATGTCAGAGAATAAGAGTCCATTCCTGAATTTTAGCAGGGACCCTACAGGTGTTGTAAATACGCAGTTTTACTTATGCCTTATAACAGCCTTGAGATAATGCTGCCATGTACTTTCAATTTAGTGTTGAAAACGGTTCAAGCTCAAAGTCGATGAGCAACAAAGTGGAGATGAACCACAGTCATTTTCTTGTTGTGTTTCTGCCCTTTCTGCTATGGTCTCTTGCTTTTCACTGTAATAAATCCAAAATTATTAGAAAGTTTGAGTAGACAATAAATTTTCCTAAGACTGAAATATAATTCAACTATTTTTGATTCTTTAAAAACCTTTCTTCTTAGGCTGACTGGGCCGTGGAGGAGGGTGTGTGTGGGATGCTAACTTCGTGTTGCTTTAGAATCTGATTTTGGAAGTCCAATGACAGGAATGTAGCCATCCTGGAGTTAGTAAACACTCTTGAACATGCTGCCCAACACTAGGAGAAGACTCCTCCGGAATTAGTCAGGGAATTGGAAATGAAGCCACAAAAGTATGTTAAATCTATGAAATAACAGCAAAGAACGAGTTTAGGCTTTTGTTGGCATTAGGAGTTACAGATGTGACGTTTGACAGATGACCCCTGCAATCCTGATCTACTAATTTGTCTTGTCCCCCAAGGCTCGGGCACTTTGCTGGGTGGTCTGTGGTCTTCAAATACTAAGACTAAAAGATCAGGAATGTCTTCCTCTGAGAAGGACAGGATTGGCCAGAGATATAGAACCCTGGGTCTGTAGATGGGGTGGTTTCCCGGAGCAGAGGTTCTCAATCCTCCTAATGCTGTGACCATTTTATACAGTTCATGTTGTGGTAACCCCCCCCCCCCAACCATAACATTTTTTGTTGCTACTTCATAGCTGTAATTTTGCTACTGTTATGAATTGTAATGTACTCTGATATGTAGATAGTTTCGTTTGACCCCCAAAAGGAGTCTCAACCCACAGGTTGAGAGCCACAGTGACCTGGAAAGTCAACAGATGACTTAGTAAGGTCCCCCTGTAGCCCATTCCCCACTCTTGTGTCTCTAGTTCAGATGAAGGGGCACATGGGAAGTAACTGTGTTAGGGCACTGGAACCGGAAACTGAGACCTCAAGAGGAGATGTGATGGGTATTTTGATGATAAATCAGATAGGATCAAGAGCTGTTATGGGTCAATAGCATGTCAGTAATGCTGAATTTTGTCCTGTCATGCAGATAGATCACATTTATGTTCTCATCTATAAGTTGGACAACATTTATGTTTCGTCTGTGCTAAAGACTGCCTCTATGAACACACACACACACACACACACACACACACACACACACACATACACACACACACCTCGATGGGCCTGTTCTCACGACTTGAGTGTCTATCAAGAAAAACATTGTTGGGTAATTCCATAGCTGTCATTCTGAAGGACTCTAGGTCAGTTCCTTGTTTCTGACAGCTTAGGCGATTAAAATTTAAAAAATAAAATTATTCTCGTGTCTGTGTCTTTGACTACACATATAAACGAATCTGTGGGATACATTTCTGGGAAGTGGAGCTACTGCCCTAAGGAACTGAGCCTTGAAACAGCCTGGTAAATGTCATAGAGTGAGCTTCTTCCACGTCGTCTGCCTCTAGCACAGACGAGCTCTGCCATACACTCAGCAACATTCTTAATACTGAAAGGTAAAAGCAAGGTGGAATATTGCTATTTAATTTGCATTTGTATACTTGAGGCTAAGGAGTTTGAACATGCCCAGGAGATGGTTTATATCTCATAAGCATGCATATCTCTTATAAACAAGCAGACACTAATTTGTAAAGTATAGCATATTATCTAAACAGTGTACTTGTCTCCATTTATAAAGAGACAGGACCACCAGATCCCAGGAATTTTACATTTAGGCTCCAAGCCTACCCCCTAACTGGCACATATCTAACTATTTTGGAGAAAGCAAACATTTGAAAATCTGCCTGCCCTTTTGAAGCATGCATGGTAAGGGTGTGTGGATGGATAGAAGCTGGAAAAGCATGTGTTCCCTTTTATGATTTTATTTATAGACTATAAAACATCGCACAGAATATAGGTACATAGATAGCTCCTGCTGTGTAAAAGCACTTAGAGAACTCTCAGCTGCCTTCAGTGGGTAAGGTCTTAAAACCACCGGGCCTTACTCTTAGTCTGGTTTTACAATGCTTTTGCTTGCCTCAAGTCAGTAACTTCTGTTCTTATCTTCAAAGAATTTGTAAGCTCTAGTGGATGGGAAATTTTGCAAACCAATTTAGTTGAGAACAAAACACAGGAACTATATTAGTAAGAACTGCTTTTGATTTGAAAGCAACGTGCCAAGAAAATGTTAGCCAGCTTAGAATAGTCCGTCAAAATGGAAAGAAAAGTAAGACCGAAACATGAGGGTCACACAGGGAGCCAAGGCCATAAGTAGGATGGAGGTGAAGAGGTGGAGGTCAAAAAATGGCTCTGACGATGAGCGAGAGGAAAGAAGTTAACTCTTCAGTCATTCCTCATCTTATCCAAGACATTAACACCTAGGGCAGTGGTTCTCAACCTTCCTAACACTGTGACCCTTTAATACAGTTCCTCGTGTTGTGATGACCCCCAACCATAAAATTATTTTCTTTTCTTTTTTTTTTCCGAGTCAGAGCATAAAATTATTTTCATTGCTACTTCACAACTGTAATTTTAATACCGTTGTGAATTGTACTATAAGTGTCCATTATGCAGGATATCTGTTATGTGTCCCCTGTGAGACCACCATTTGACCCCCAAAGGGGTCATGACCCACATTTGAACTCGGGTCCCGTGCTTGTCCAGCAAATACTAAATCCCACTGAGCCCTAAAACAGAGTTTGACATTAGAAGAAAGACACTGAGATCCACTGATGTAGAGTGTTCAATTATTGTTTTGGACTTACTTATAAATGCTCAGAATTTAAGTGTGTGAGCATGTCACCTCCCACGTGTAGATGTCAAAGGATAGCTTGCAGGAGCTGGCTCTGTCTTCCATCATGTAGGTAGGTCTCAGAGATTGAACTCCTATCCTCAGACTTGAAGGGAGGTGTCTTTTCCTGATAAGCCTTCTTGACAGCCCTTTTCTTTTTTTGTTGTTTTTGTTTTATTTTTGTTTTTTTTGTTTTTTCAAGACAGGGTTTCTCTGTGTAGCCCTGGCTGTCCTGTAACTCACTCTGTAGACCAGGCTGGCCTTGAACTCAGAAATCCACCTGCCTCTGCCTCCCAAGTGCTGGAATTAAAGGCGTGCGCCACCACTGCCCGGCCCTTTTCTTTTTTTAAGTCTTAAAAAATTCTTTTCCCAATAACAGCTCTGGTGGCTATTTAATTATATGTAACTGTAAAGGAAAACTATTTTTACTAGTGATTTTATTCTTAATACATAAAATGTCATGAATTTTAATTTTTCAGTAATTTAATAAGAAATTGCTGATTTTTGCATCTTGCCCATTTAAGAAGGATGCCAAATATTAATTAGCTTATGTTAAACATTTTTAAAAATATTTAAGTCCTTTAAAAAGAAAGTCTATATATAAGATAAGCTCTTCGTGAGATACTTGTAGAATACAAAGTTTTGTTTTCCTGCTCTAAGACTGCATTTTGGTTGAAGACAGTAGCTCATTATCTTTCGTCTAATGTCAATTTTAGGACCAAGGAGATAGCTCAGTATGATTTAGTGTTTGCTGTGGAAGCACAGGACCTGAGTTCAAATCCCCAGTGACTACTTAAAAAGGTGACTCTGTGTGCTGTAGTGTGGGTAGTGTGCTCTGTGTGGGTGTGATCCCAGTGCTGTAGGGGCAGAGAGGATGCTGGGATTGTTGTCGGTCAGTTCAACTTTATCAGAGCACTAAAGCAGAGAGTGACAGACCAGGATACCTGATGTCTTTATGTGGCTTCTTCCTGTGTACAGTAACGTGTGTGTCTGCACACACATGTTCACATACTTCACCCTCCATACCAGCTTTAAAAGAGTACCTATAACATGCATAGGAGAAAAGGCACTAGAATTCAAGTTTAGAAATCTCTGATGAACAATTTACATTTTTTATTTTTTTGAGGGGAAAATAAAAGTTTAGAAATCCTTTGAGAATACTTTATTAAGAATATTGGTGTAACCCCCAGAGACAGCATTTACATGCAGAGAAGGAATAAATCTGGTCCCACAGTGGCAATAGTCTAGAGGGTGGTACAAACGGAGGCAGAAATAGACATCTAGAGTATCTGGGGCAGTTGGGCCAAAGCATGCTTTTGACCAATAAATAGGCTGACAGTAGAGCTCATGAGGTTATTATAAGCCTTGTTATTATGGGAGGCCACTGCTGGGATAAATATGTGAATAATCAGCCAAGATATTCTCATAACATCTTCCAGTTTTTGAGTGTTTGCAACTAGTAAGCTAAATAAAACAATGAAGTTATGCAGAGAAACAAGCACACCTTGGGGTTATTCTGGTTTCATATCCATTATTGGAAATAAATGCTTAGGACAAGATCTGTTGCAATCTGTGCACATTAATGAGATATATTGGGGATGTGACCTAAATGCAAAGGAACACGAAGATAATGAATTATGTATATTTTATTCACAGGGCATGAAGGTAATTTTACACAGCATTTTCAGTTTACCCAAGGAGGTCGGGTGGGAGGCTGACCGATGGGTGATTAGGTGAAGAAGCTTGCTGCCAGGTTTGACACCCTGAGTTTGATATCTGGGATCTTCGTGGTGGAAGGACAGAACCTACACCTGGAACTTGTTCTCTGACCTCTGCATGTGTGCTGTGGCATGCACATGCCCTCTAATAAACAAAACCCAAACAGGCAAATTTATGTTACAAAGGAGAGCTGAGGTGTGCAGCTTGTATTTCAGTGCCCTGCTGAAACTTTTGGGGCATTTAGGGTTTTGGATTTTTGATTAGTAGACTCAACCTTTATCAACTTGTGACAGACATCTTCTTTTAAAATGCATTTTAGTAGACAGATGTTGACTGTACATGTGATGTTTTGGCACATGTTTGCAGTGCAATAATGGCATTAATACAAACAGGGTATTTAGGTCATCTCTGATCTCACAAATTTATCATTTCTTTGTAATAAGAAGACCCTAAGTCATCTTTATTGGTTATTTTGTTGTATCAGACACAGTGTTGGAAATAGTCCCCTTCACTGTAACAGAACACAAGTGCTCCCTCGTCCCACCTGGTGAGTCTCAGTGTACCTGTAGCCCCTGTCACCACTGTGTCCCCTCTAGAGCCCCTGCTAACCTCTATTTTATTTTCAATTTTGACATGTTTTGTTTTGTGTTTTGTGTTGCGGTGTTTTGAGGCGGGCTTTCTTTGTGTAACCCAGGCTGATCAATCCACAGCCTGAGCTGAGCTCAGAGATACACTTCCCTCTCTGCCTCATGAGTGACACATTTTTTTTTTTTTGAGTAAAGGGAATACTACCAAGAAAATGTTTATTAAGGGAATTTTCCTGACTCGTGGTTTGTCCAGAAAGGCTCCCTGATCCTACTACAACTATGGGATTTTTAACAGTGACAGAGTAGAATCAGACCAGGCAAAGAGCCATAGACACTGGGGAAAGAACAGGAAGGACCACCCGAGAAAGTCGAGCCTCCTTCCAGCCCTGGACAAAGCAGATATTCTGGGTACAACTCCAAGAAAGATCCATGAAGGTTAACAAACTGGTGTAGCTAAGACTTAGTCACAGGACAGACTGGACAGGGAGGAAAGACTGTTTGTTACTTCAGCTATGAAAATGACTGCTGTTGGCATTGCTATTTTGGGAAGTTTACCTCCGTAGAAGGTAGGGTCACCAAGTCAAAAGCCACCACAAAAGGCCAAGCTGATAAGTCAAGACCTAGAGAAGAAAATGACAGGGTAGACATGGAAAAGAGGAGATGACAGTACCAAGGAGCAGTGCAGTGCAGAGGGAGGAGCAGTGCAGTGAGAGGGAGGAGCAGTGCAGTGAGAGGGAGGAGCAGTGCAGTGAGAGGGAGGAGCAGTGCAGTGAGAGGGAGGAGNAGAGGGAGGAGCAGTGCAGTGAGAGGGAGGAGCAGTGCAGTGAGAGGGAGGAGCAGTGCAGTGAGAGGGAGGAGCAGTGCAGTGAGAGGGAGGAGCAGTACTGTGCAGAGGGAGGAGCAGTGCAGTGAGAGGGAGGAGCAGTACAGTGCAGAGTGTGCTTATTTTCTGAGACAGGATCTCTCATTGACCCCAGAGCTCACAGATTCTGTGAGGTTGACTGGCCATCAAGCTCTTTGATAACCTGCGTTTGTCTGTATTCCTGGCCCTGGAATTGTGAGCATGTCTGTGGGTCTCAACTCAGATTCTCCTGCTTGCACGTCAAATACTCTACCCGCTGACCATCTCCCTGGTCTCTTGCCAGCTTTCTGTCTTATTCTTACTTGCCTACAATTTACATCTGACATAGCCAATGTGAGTTCTAACGTGCAAACCAAAACCATAATATTCCTTATTATAATGGCTTCAATGTCAACTACTCCAATTGCAAATATCAAGCTCTGATCAGAGATCTGCAACATTTTGTTGGTGCTTATTGCTGCAGATGCGTCACTAGTCATTTCTCCTTGATTCCACCCCTCAAATTCTTCTTTCTTTTTCTTTTTTTTAGTGACGTCAAAAGTGCCCTTGTATCTTCAGTCATGAGACTATGTCATTCTGTCTGTAACCTTTATAGCACTCTTCTTTTCACACTTGGTTATCTGTCTACTGGTATGGTCTATTCTTCCAACTAGAAGTTATTTGTTATAGAGGCAAAACCCCATGTATATAGTTCTTGTATTTTTGGGTATAAGCACATAGTCGGGAGTCACTAAATGTTGAATGGGTCTATGAATGAGCAAATGGTTTTCTGGGGGAAAGAAAGAGGAAGTCACCCTCTGCTGGAGACATCCACTCTTACTTTGAACCATAGAGTTTTACCACACTAAATTATATTAGGCAAATTATTAGATCTAGATCTATGGCAATAATTTGCCTCCCCTGGCATAAATAAGAAGCATGCTTAGTAGACGGGTTCTAACAATCTGGTAGAAGGATTCTGCTTTCAAATGCCCTTGGATATAGCTCAGAGATCTTGCTTAGAACATCAGAGAGTTCTTGTACAAGTGACTTATGGGCACTTTGTGTTCTAGGAGTGAACTTTGTTGTCTCCTCTTGTGGGATGGAGATCATCCAGTCAGGTAGCAGTAACGTTGCTAGTTTGATAGAACTATAAATTGTGACATAAAGACAAGTTTTAAGTAGGTTTTTCAAAATAACTAAAAAAAAAAAAAAAACCCTGGAAATAACATTCACCCATTTTGTTTTACTGTACTGAGGACAGCAGATCTTTAACTCTGGGCCCATGATTGGCAGCATCAACATCAATTGAGAACCTATGAGGAGGACCAAAGCTCAGGCCTATTGCAGCCCCACTGAGTCAGACACGCAGTGTCTGAGCCTGCAGCTGCCTTCTGCAGGTTTTCCCGGGAGAGGCGCACACTGAGATCTGAGCAGCAGCTCTGTCGTCCACACTGTGTTACCCAAAGTCCAGCGTGAGGATGTTCAAATTCAAGCCTATGGGACAGGAGCAACTCCATGAAGCACTTGCCCCGCAAAGGTGGACAACTGGCTGCCTGAACCCCACCACTGCCCACTCTCCCTTCTTCGCCAATACCTATTTTGACTCTTTGGTTTTCTTTCCAATTTTTTACAATTTAACTTTACTTTTGGAATCTCATATATAAATACTGCGTTTAAACTAATTTTTCATCCCTCTCCAGCTTTTCTGCTAACCTCCCCATTTTTATGTATTGTTATTATTAGGTGAGTGTGATGTGTGCACGGGAGGTTAGAGAACGCTTTCAGGGGCCATTTCTCTCCTTACACCGTGAGATCGAGGTATTGAACCCGAGTTGTCAGGCTTGTGCGGTAAGCCCTTTCCCCATGGGCCTGTCTTACTAGACCACACTTTTTGCACTTAATAATACAGCACCAACCGTTTTCTGGTATATTTGGTTAGGATTTCATTCTCTAAGAGTTCCTCTATCACTACTCGCCCGTACTGCAAGGGACAAGACATCTATGAACATCTGTAATTGAAGTGAGAGAATGCAGAGACTTTGAGGGACAGACGCTCTTTTAGAAGGCTACAGGGTTGTCCTGTTAGAAACTGGATGAATGGGCTGCTGACATGGGGTGGTGGAGTTGAAGGGGATGGTGGAGTCAGATAACTAGGAGAGGTATATTCAAAGACTCGGGACCAGAAGGTAGGATGTACCCTCTGATGTAGACATCAGTACGAAGTGACAGAATAAAATCAGGCAGGTAGAATCATTGAGACAGGAAATGGTTCTTGTTTTTGTTTTTTGTTTTTTGTTTTTTGTTTTTTGTTTTTGTTCTTGTTTTTTTTTTTTTTTTTTTTTTTTTTTTTTTTTTTTTTTTTAGACAGGGTTTCTCTGTATAGCCCTGGCTGTCCTGGAACTCACGTTGTAGGCCAGGCTGGCCTTGAACTCAGAAATCCACCTGCCTCTGCCTCCCAAGTGCTGGGATTAAAGGCGTGCGCCACCACGCCCAGCTAGGAGACGGTTCTTGGACCATGTGCTCTACCATTTGTGTAACAGTTGACTAAACACTGAACCACAGCACCCTAGGGTTGAAAGGTCTTATCAATTTGTCGTTTCAGTAGTTTTTTATGATGTTTGCTGTAAACAGTGCGATTGTTTTTTCTTCTAGAGTCACTTACTTCTTCTGCACTGGACTTTGAAATACAGCGGAAGAAAATAATTTAGGATTCAGGATGATACAACACAGGCTAATCCTTAAAAACATTTTCCATTCTTTCCAAAGACAAGAGGTCCCAAGTCTGGCTAAGACTAATGGTTCACTCAGACACAAAGCTTAGAACCACAGGATCTGGGATAAGAACCTGTTTTTCTTATTTTTAGGTTGAAGAGGTTTTCTTTGTTTGTTTGTTTGTTTTTTCTCTAGCATGTCATGAAGCCAAATATGCTTTTTTTTTTTTCAAAAATGCAGTTTGTCTCAAAGCCTCTGTGGTTAAACATCTCCCTTTAGTGATCTTTACAGCATCTCAATGACGAAAGAAGCTACAAGATCGAGCCAAAAAAAAAAAAAATCAATTACTAATATACGAAGGATAAATGCAGATAAAACTCTTTCTTTCTGTATGTTGACCAGCTCATGTGTGTGTGTGTGTGTGTGTGTGTGTGTGTGTGTGTGTGTATGTGAAAAAGAACACCAATTGCCTGATAGTTACACCAGATGTGTTGTTTATTCATACTTTGGTATAAGCCTGTGACTGCTGGATGACTCTGGAGGTCAGCACAGTTAGTCATTAGTTTCCCAGGAGGAAGAATTGTTGCTAGTCACACCTCTGGTTTATGGGAGTTTGGGAAGAAAAGAGTCTTTAAGTTAGGAAGGGAGAACAGAATGGAAATTTACTACATTGACTATTCAGCCTGTTTTTAAAGATGTATTTTGTTACATACTTTGTGTGTATGCCTGCGCATGTGTGCATGCCTGTGTACACACGTGTGTGTGTATATGTGATGTGACTTAAACTGCACCATTCCGAAATGAGACTGTCTTGTGTGAAACGGAATAAGTGGGTGTCTGGTAAGTCGTGAGGCGTTTCTCTCCATCTCATTAGGAAACACTCCATAACTTGTGGCTTATAACAGAAATGTATGGAATTGCCGTTCTAATTTCATAACTGGCTCAACCATTTCTATGTTTCTTACATGTATGATGTGCCTATGAGGGTTAGATGGCAGCATTCTAAATTCTAGTTCCTTTTATCCTTTAGGGATGCTAGTCGGGGAGGAATCTCAGAATCCCCCTCAGTGGTTTTGATTGGTGACAGAGCAGCCCCTTCTTCTGTGGAAATATTTGGAATTCCATATGGGTCGAGGGGAAGGGTTGCTTTCGTGGGCTTATGGCAACTGCTCTTAGCTTTCTTTCTTTCTTTTTTTTAAAGACTTTTAAAAAAATTTATTTTATGTATATAAAATGTCAATGTCTTCAGACACACCAGAAGAGGGCATCAAATCCCATTATAGATAGTGAGCCACCATGTGAATTAAACTCAGGACCCTCTGGAAGAGCAGTCGGTGCCCTTAACCGCTGAGCCATTTCTCCAGCCCACCCCTAGCTTTTGATGATAAGAGTTCAGGAACCTAAATTCCCGCAGTGGACAAAGTTATAATTTATAAAGAATAGAGCATGCCCACTACATCAGTGGCAGTCTAGGACAATGGGCAGTTCCTTTTGTGTAGAAGATGCAGAGGCATGGAGCGCTGCAAGGTAAAAAGGTACAGGGGACAGATCAATCTGCTTCAAATGCTGTGTCCCTTGTGTGGGCGAGCACCCTGCCCCCACCCCACCCCCCAACCACATTTGTCTCTTCACACTTGTCCTAGGAGAATCTCAAGTTGTTTCAACATCTTTCCTAAGAACAGTCACATAGGGAGTTATGCTGCTGCCACTTCTGATATTGGCGTCATTCTCATAGGCAAACCTAGACTTTAAACTCAACTAAATCTCTCAGAACCAACAGCTCCGATCGCCACAGCTAGTCTTCACCTGAAGCCAATTATCACAAGGGGCTTAACATTAGATACACCAGTCTTTACCATGGTAAACATTATTTGCTTCTCAGAACAATCCCAAATTATGGGGAAGGAAACACAGATTGTATGCAGCATTAGAGTTTTTCAGAAATGAGGCTTGCTGTTGAAGTTAAAAGTAAAACTAAGAGGAGCAGCACAGCTTCCTGCTTTTCTATTTCAAGATGTCTCTCCTGTTGATATAGTCTTTCGGTTTGCCTTCTCAAGCCTATTTTAACCTAGGTATAGGCTGCTGAAGGAACAACACATGGGTAAAAACCACAAACAGGTTTCACCTCAAGAGGCAGGCATCGGATCTGAAAGGTAAGAGGTCCTCCTAATTCCAATGTCACTAGTTAGGATCCCAACCAGGCCTTACATGCCTGTGGAGGAAAGTATCTATCTGCACATATGTACATAGCACTTTTGACTTGAAAGATATAGTCTACCTCTGAACCTTTGGTCCAGATAATAGAGGAATGTAGCTATTTGATGGCTACTGTAATTTCCAGGCAGTCTGGACCCATACTTATACTTTTCAGGCCATTTTGAATTTAGCAAGGTTACACCAGGCCCTGCAGGCAGAGGCTAGACACCTGTCTAGTCTTCTGTGGGCTGTGGCTAACCTCGCTAATTTGTTGCTACATGTTTACTATGTGCTCTGCTCACCCAGGGAGGCTTCTATTTCCTTAGGGGAACTCAGAAGCCTCAGAGGTCTATAGCCTACCATCTTCTCAAGAGCAGAGAGTTAGTTCAGAGAGACTCCTTGGTGGAAGTCTAACCTAACTCGCTCCTTTTGAAAACGAGGTGATTGAAGAAGTTACACTTGGTCCAATATCTTCTGAAACTGATATGATTGGGCCCAGAATGGGATCTCTCTTGATGTTGAACCCATTTGCATTATACAGTTTGACAGCGACAGGCTGATTAGAACCCGTCTGGCTGATCATTTTCAATTATAGATTGTAACATTATACATATAGCTGATCGCTATAGAATGAGGACATCCTTGAGGAAGAAACATGTTTAATTTTCCACCCAGCAAGTTTACAAACTTTGCACTTGCTTGACTTCATGTTTTGAATGTGAAAAATGTGATATTTGATGGAATTTCGACTTCGAACTTCAAATCTGGAATATTCTTCATGATATGAGCAGCCTGGTGATCTTGAGCTTGGCAGAGCTTGTGCACATGCCTTACCACATCAAGTGAACAGTAGCTCTGCAGAGTTCTCAGAGGCTGCAACAATGGCCACTTCCTACTTGACTTGTGACATATTTCTGAAAAGTCGTTCTTAGCTTCCCCATCTCAAGCACACTTGAGCTTAAGAACAGTGACTACAAGTTCCTTTTACGTTTCCACGCTGATCAGTCAGAGGGCTCTCCTAGCAAATGCAAGTCATTTGTCCCCACTGAATTTGAACTGTAACCATTGTCCATCAGTCTGCTTTTTCTCAGGGGTTACTAGCCCCTAGGGTTAGTTCTGAGGGAGACTGGTCCCACTGAGGTATTTTTAGAGAGGGAGACAAAAACAAGATAATCAAACTAACAAACAAAGAAACTAAACCAAAACAGAAACACTCTATAAGAATTGTGATTTGGAAATCCCTGCAGACTGTACTCTCGCTCTGATATGTATAGGTCTCAGTTCAGTCACAGTTTTGGTTTTCTGAGATGAGATCTCCTATATTATAGGTATCCTGGCTTTTCGGTGTAGCCCAGGCTAACACTGACCCTACAAAACTTTCCTGCTTTAGGCTTACACAGGTATGCGCCAGCACACATTGGATCCCCCAGTTGTGTCTTTACCTTATCCCGGGGCTTTCCAAATGTGTTTTACTTATAGAACTTTTTTTTTTTTTCCACAAAATCTTTTAAAAATTTGTTTTACTTTTCTGTGTGTGGGTTTTGCCTGCATGTACATATGCACACTGCATGCATGCCAGATGTCTGTGGAAGTCAGGAGAGGCCATAGACTCTTCTGGAACTGCAGTTACTATTGGTTAGGCATCACCAGGTTTCCTAAGAATCAAACCTGGATCCTCTGCAATAGCACGTGCTCGAAATTGCTGAGCTCTGTCTTTAGTCACTTCTGCAAAAATTCTAATTCTGAGATAATAACTCATGTTTTTGAGTGTATATTATATGTTTTAGTATCTTAATAACTTATAGAGGTGAGGTTTTTAAAGGATCAGGTATTACAATATAAACCCAGACTCCACTCAAAGGCCTGGGGTTTAGCCTCAGCTCTGCTTCTGGCTCAGTCATTGGTTGGATAAGTCACATGATCTTCCGCCCTTGGTGTCTTTGCTGCAAAGCGGAGAGAATCAGAATAGCCTGTGGTATAGTGTGGGTGTTATAGAAGACAAAGGTTGGCTGTGGACTCTCTAGATACAGTGGAAAGGAGTGAGCGAGGGCTTTACCTGCACCAACATAAAGATAGGCAGGAAGCGTGGCCATTGTGTGTCTTGTAAAGAAGTTCACTTTTAAAGCTTAAAAAAATTATATATCATCTTGGAAATATACCACTAGCAGTATTAAAATAGTTTTACCTTAAATTTTTTATTTCATTTATTACATTTTGTTTTCAAGACAGGGCCTAACACAATAGCCCTGACTGGGTAGAAAAATCACTCTGGGACCAGGGTGGCCTCCAAGTCACTGAAATCTACCTTCCTTTGCCTCCTAAGTGCTGGGATTAAAGACATGAGCAACCGGGCCTGGCTTGTTCTCACATTTGAAAAATGCTGGAAGCTTTCTTCTGATTCAGTTAAAATGTAATCACATGGTTTCTTCTCTCTCTTTTCTGCTTCCTACTAGTCCTGTGTACCCTCCCAAATTCACAAGGCAATTTTTTTTTTCTTTAACCATTATTGTCATAGTTGTTTTTGATAGGGACCTGAACATTTTCTGCCTGTCTTAGGAACGCCTTTATTTTGATAAATGTGTCATGTTGTAGAATACACAGAAAATCAGCTAGAGGTTTTTGTTGTTGTTGTTGTTGTTTTGTTTTGTTTTTTTGTTTTTGTTTTGTCTTCTTAGCCTTGGCTTTAGTGGAATTGGTATGTATAGGTGCTGTATAAATGTACAGTAAATAATATTCTCACACTGGCTACCAAGAAAGAGCCTTTGTTAATCACATAAGATAGCTTTTGCCGAGTGTTTCCTGTGTGACAGACACTGTTGTACTCAGCTCAGACAAGTATTTGCTTACGTAATCTCTCCAGAAACCTTATGAAGTAAATGGCATTATTGGCTTTATTTTAGGCGAGGAAGTAATTACATTAACTTGCCCCAAGTCCTGAGGTTGCCTGTTTGCATTCTCTCTGCTGGCCCTCAGGGCTTCAGTCCTTTTCCCTCACCCAATACCACATCAGGTTGGGGGGAGCCCCAGAATGCACCAGAGACCTAGGAGGTGAGAGACTCTCAGGACTCATAGGGAGGGACCTTTGATGAATTGCCCAACAGTAGGGAGGGGGAACTTATAGAGGCCATTTCCAGCAGGAAGAAGGATATCAAGTGAGGGATGGGGTCGCCATCCCACCATCACACCTCTGACCCATAATTGTTCCTGTCTGAAAGGATTACAGGGAGGGAAATGGAGAGGAGCCTGAGGAAAAGAAGGTCCAGTGACAGGCCCAAAGTGGGATCCAGCTCAAGGGGAGGTGACAAGACCAGACTTGATACTATTATAGAGGCTATGGAACGCTCACAAAAAGGGATCTATCATGACTGCCCTTTGAAAGACTCAACAAGTAGCTTAAAGAGTCAGTTGCAGTTATTTGCACCCAACCAATGGACAGAAGCAGCTGATCCCTGTTGTTGAATTAGGAAGACTGAAAGAAGCTGAGGAGAAGGGCCACCCTGTAGAAGAACCAGCAGTCTTAATTAATCTGGTCCCCCGAGATCTTTCAAACACTGGACCACCAAACAGACAGCATACACCAGCTGATATGAGGCCCCCAACACACATACAGTAGAGGACTACCAGGTCTGTGTCCTTTCAGAGATGATGCACCTAACCCTCAAGAGACTGGAGGCCCCAGGGAGTTTAGAGGTCAGGTGGGGTAGGGAGTTGGGGTATCCACTTGGAGACGGGATGGGGTGGGGAGGAGGTGTGGGATGTGGTGCAGTTGGAGGGTGAATGGGGAGGGGTAAGGAATGGAATATGGAGTGTAAAAATATTAAAAACAAACAAGCAAAAAACTTGCTCCAAGACTGACAGCTAGACATCTTGGTAGCTATTGTGAAAACATTCTTCACCGTACCTGTATACAGAATACTTTATACAAACCAATTCCACTGAAGCCAAGGCTAAGAAGACTAAAAAAGCTCTAGTCAATTTTCTGTGTATCCTACAAGATGATACACATTTATCGACATTAAACAATGATGGTTAAAGATCTCTGGGAATCCCTAAGGTCTAGCACAGTACCTAGCATGTTGTTGCAGCTTAGTAGATAGATATTTGTTGCTATGCCTAGCTGTGTCTTCCCACAGTGGCTTGTCCTGTGCAAAATAATTACCCCTCACATACAGTTTCCTCCTTTCTGGTGCATAAATCGGTGAATGCCTCAGACTTCATAAGACTGTTGGAAGAAGTGAGGATGCTGTATCTGTTTGAGGGCCGCCTCTCTGGCCCCGTTCCGTGTTCACGTTCCCTCCATCCCTCTAATCCGCCTCTCTAACTTCATTCTCTACTCTATTTGCTGAGGTTCCTTGAAATGAAATCATAACGGGCATATACGATTATGTTGGTGGATTCTCAGGGACACCTGTACTGGGAACATGACTGGATCCCAAACACCCCGTGGACAGAACCCTCTCTATCACCATAGTTACCCAGGTAGTTACCATGACCTTTGAGAGGCAGAAAGTAGTGTGGATGGAAGCAGAGATGTGACAGTCAGCGATGTGATTGCTGGGTAGTCTCTAGGGAGTGGTGAAATCTTGTGCTATAGAGTGCTGGTGGAGTGCAAACTGACCACAGTCGGGGCAGGAGGCAACCATCTGCATTCCTACCCTTCTGCTTTTCCTATTGTTATAATTTTGCAATAACTTTTTTTTTTTTTACCAACACTATTTTATGGCAGCTCTACTGCTCCACATCCTCATTATTTTTAGTAACTTTATTTATTTTTCAACACAAGTTGGAGCGCTTAAGTAAGTGACGCTCTCCCTGGAACTGAAGCTGAGGTGTTGACTCTTCAGTGACATGGGTTCATTTGTTCATCTTGTCTCTTACAGGGCCTTAGGGAAAAGTCATGGGTGACTAGGGCACAATGGATTCTGGTTTAGCAGGAGATACAAATAACACTGTTCAGAATGTACGAGGACTATTAACAGCTTTCAAAATGTAGAAGCGGAGGCAGCTGACGCTCTCTTTCATAGTGTTCTAAGATGATAAAAAAAAAATGGCCCAGTGTCTGAGTTACCCTATAATACAGCTACATGTGAGCTATTTAAACTGGGGCGAGTTCAGTTGTTCCAGGTAGAATTATATTTTTAGGAAAAATGAAATGAGCCACATGAAAGCCTAAGTCTACACATACTAGATGACGAAGTGTTTTCAGGAGTCTCAGATCTGATTGTACTTTTGGTTATAATAGAAGCAAGCAGAATCTGCCCCCGACCTGTAGGAGCCATCCGAAGGATATCTGTATCCGTTGGGGAGCACGGAGAAGCCTTAGCATGAGAGAATGAACACTGCTCCCCATCATCCCTGCTTCTGCAGTGTAGCTGCTGGATGCCAGCCCTCGGGGATTTAAGTCAAGCCAAGATCTACAGGAAGTTCTGGAGTGATTCTTACCACTTCTTTGGCGCATAGGCCCTGCTTTATCCTTAGTTTCTCTACCCTTCCATTCTGACTCTACACAAGGTATTCCAAAGGAAAAGTGTTTCTAACATAGCTCCAAACATGACATTTTTATATTATAAAATATACAAATCATGTGTCATTTAAAGAGAAACTAATTGGAGTTTTTCAAACATGTTTACATGTTAAGTGTTCATAAAAATCTCCTGGTAGGGCTGGAGAGATGGCTCTGTGGTTAGTGCTCTACCAGAAGGCCTGGGTTCAATTCCTGGCACCCAAGGGTGGTTGGTTCACACCAATCTGGGATTCTAGTTCCAGGGGACCTACCGTCCTCTTCTGGCCTCCATGGCTATCAGGCATGCAAGTGGTACACAGGCATACAGGCAGGAAAAACACCCATACACACATCCAATAAAATATCAGTGATGGCAACAAAGAATCTACCATGAGAGTGATCAGAAGCAGAGATACTTAGACTCCAGATAAGGAGCTGATGAGGGGAGCTCCCTGGAGTTAGAATAGGGGCAGGAGCCTCAGTTTCTGAAAATGCTGAAGCCATTCTGATGGAGGGGATCTGCGGGTCACATGGGAGAAGCATTGCCTTGAGGCGCAACTGAGTCAAACCAAAATCCATGGTGGCTACCATCGTAGAAGTATTTTGAGGTGAGAAATATTAGCTTTATCTAATGGCACACTGGATTCTAGTTAAGGGTTCACAAGGCACATTTTGTTTTTAGAAAAAACAGAAAAAAAATCATTGCAAACTGATTTTCTGGGCAAATTTATGTGAGCGATTGAGAAAACGTAATCATATTTTCCACCAAAATTATCTTAACAGTTACCAGGGTTTCATGGTGAATCATATGTGAACCAAATGAGTGACAGAGCTCAAAACACCCTTCTTCACTACACTCGGGACAGAACAACCATCTGATCCAACGAGCAAGTCAATCACATGAATCAAAACACGGCTTGATAAGCTTTCTTTCCCAAAAGGGTGTAGTTCCCTTAATAAATTCAGCAGTGTTGTCTGTTTGAATCACTTTAAACTGTTACAATGTGAACCTTTTGAAAACACAGTTAAATAGCTTGTTTTAGAGTTTCAACATGAAAACCACAGGCTATTAGACCACAGTCACAGACTATAGAAACTCCTCATTTTCTCGCCTATTGAAGAAAAATTCCTTAAGGATTTTCACCTTGGATGCCAGTCTATTTGGGGGAAACACTAGTATTACTTTTCCAGAGGAGGCTAAATATGTCCCTGATAATTAAGAATCAAGTTTTTGCTAATATTCTTTGTTATAGCAAGATGCTGAAGGGTTTCCCATCAGTTTGCTAGCCTGGCATAAAAATTCTCTGCAGCGATGTGCATATTTTGTTCATGGTTTATCCTCTCCACCAATTTCTTTCAGTGATATAATAGAGACAATTTGGTATATATTTTCAAGGTCTGCCCTCTCAAAAATTAAGAGATGAAAAAAGATCAGTTCTGACCTAGTTAAAAATTATATCGTCTTAAGTATCAGTCAGTAAGCAGTAAGCCTCTATCCCATGAATGTCTGCTCCCCATCATCCCTCTAAACGTAAAGCACTTTAAGTAAGATCAATTGTGCTCCACGCTAGTTGACTTTGACTTTAGCTTCTATTCTATACTTATGCTTTAAATCTGGACTCTCAGTCAAAATTCTTCTTGAAAAAAAAAAGTGACCTCTGAGATTCCAGCTAATTCCTTTTGAGGCCTTTAAGGAACACTGGGTTCTTTTTGTTGTTTGTTTGTTTGTTTGAGACAGGGTCTCTATAATCCTGATGTCCACGAACTCGTGATGTACACTAGGCTAGCCTCCAGCTCACAGAAGTCCACCTGCCTCTGTCCCCCAAGCACAGGAATTAATGGCGTCCACTACTCCATCCACACCCAGTGACACAGGTCTCTCTGAGTCTTTACCTTTTGCAAGTTGCTGTGGAAGGGGAAACGGTTTACTAGGCCAAAATGTTGTTTGTCCTATGACATAGTGCAAGTAAAAACTTCAGATCAGCAATTAGCTTCATAGGATGCTTGCTTTTCCCGTTACTTATTGCAGACTCTACACTGATAGATGGAATTATTCCAAACACGACAAGGGTTCAAATACCTACTGTTTTCTCCACATTCAGAGAGCTTAGGTGTTGTCTCCTTCCTGCCCACTGTGGGGGAAAAAGCAAGACTTAGGGCTTCACAGAGCTTGGGCAAGTAGGAGCTTTACCATTGAGCTGCATCCCTACTTTGAGAGGATTATTTCCCTATAATAATACTCTGTTGTTAATACTTTAAAAAGTTAAATATCTTACAACTAAAATGTAGATGTCTGGTTAAAAATTGCTAGTGAAAGTGGTGGGCAGAGCTGTATTGCTGTAGCCTAATCTGATTGCTGTCAGCCTCTAGAAATGATGGGTGAGGTAACTAACACACACACTCACACACACACACACACACACACACACACACACAGACACACACAGACACACACACACACAGACACACACACACACA
>NC_034600.1:53348638-53375283 GCF_900095145.1 Mus pahari | reverse complement strand
ACACACACACACAGACACACACACACAGACACACACACACAGACACACACACAGACACACACACACACACACACACACAGTTAAGTTGCTACCAGTGCTTTGTGTCTTTGTGATGTACCAGGAACTACACGGGGTACTTTTTCTATATATTGTTTAACCATCATAATAACTGCACAACATAGAATTTTATCTCCACAAACATGAAAAAACAAGGCTTGCAGAGGCCATGTATCTTCACTGGGTCCAACAGTAAGTGATACAGCTTTTCCAGGAGCTTGTGTCTCTAGCAACAAAATACCTTCAGGCCTCTTGGATGAAAAAAATGATTGTGAAGCCTGCATCTTCAAAATAAAAACATGCCCTTATCTTTATAATACAACTTCAGTTTTATAGGTAGATGCTCATAGACCTGTCTACAAGGTCGCTTATCAACTTCACAGCTTAAAACAAGTCTCCTGGTTTAAAAAAAATAAAGCAACGAGCTTGGAAAAAACCCTGTTTTCATAGCCCCACCTCCTCCTTCTCCATTTATCGTTAAGCAAGTAAGCATGAGTGTCTATCTGCATCATCAAAGCCTGAGAGTGCCTCCTTCGAACCTGCGGCGTATCTTTGATTCAACTGAAAAGGCGTGGCAGAAGAAAATTCACTCCTTACTGCAGGACAGCTGCACGGCACTGTTTTCTATCAGTTCATGTTTTTAAAAGTACTACGTGAATGCTTTAAAAAAATCTCTTTTAAAGATTAGGTGTTGGACTTATGAAAAATTATTGTGGGATAAATGGATGTTGTTGCCAAATGACAAGTTATCCAGGAAGCTGAGCAAGTATAGATGATCAGAATCTGGGCATAACCACCACCAATGTTTTAACCCCTTACAGCCCTTTCTGTTGTTGGTCAGCCATGAAGTGCTCTCCCTAAACACGAGGATCTCCCAAAGGGACAAGGAGGTGCGTGTTTGTCATCTGTGTAAGTTGGGAACTAACAGTTGTCAACATATTGGCCACTCTTTTTTTTTTTTTTAATTATTTTATTAGATATTTTCTTCATTTACATTTCAAATGCTATCCCGAAAGTCCCCTATACCCTCCCCCTGCCCTGCTCCCCTACCCACTCACTCCCACTTCTTGGCCCCGGTGTTCCCCTGTATGGGTCATATAAAGTTTGCAAGACCAAGGGGCCTCTCTTCCCAGTGATGGCTGACTAAGCCATCCTCTGCTACATATGCAGCTAGAGACACGAGCTCTGGGGCTACTGATTAGTTCATATTGTTGTTCTACCTATAGGGTTGCAGACCCCTTCAGCTCCTTGGGTACTTTCTCTAGCTCCTCCATTGGGGGCCCTGTGTTCCATCCTATAGATGACTGTGGGCATCCACTTCTGTATTTGCATAGTGGCCACTCTTAAAGTAATATGCAATTATTCCTATTTTCAAAGTCAATTTTCTTAGCACCTCTGTCTATCTATCTATCTATCTATCTATCTATCTATCTATCTACCTACCTACCTATCTATTTACTTATTCATGCTTTGAATGCTGCTTGGAATACCACCAATAATACTAAATATGGGTTTAAATATTGTTTGTTTGATTTTTTTTTTTGCTGTTTGATAAATAGCAAGCATATTGTGCAGGGCAAACTTTAAGAGCAATGTATGGTAGAAGGAGGGAAAAGATCAGGGACTGGAGAACAGAAAAAAAGGTATAGAGGAAAGTCAGGTGAGCGTGCCAAGAGTCCTGGGCGACTGACATGGTACTTCACTCTTCCAGGCTGATAGGCAGTTGGCGTGGACAACTCAACCAAGAACTGTTTAGATGACAAATGACAGCCATAGTTCTCTAAGGGCTTCATACTCCTTCACAACTACCTAGACCTCTTTGCAATCTAGAAGCTAACACATTAATGTTGCCATAGCCAAGGACTTCTGGGATACTGGTGTTCTGTACTACAGTGATCAGAGTTCTGCCACCCTGAGTGCTATATATTTGAATGCTATCCTTGTCCTTCCCTCAAGTAAGCAAATGTCTGAGACCCAGTTCGAGGCAGCGCCTATTTGCTCAAACACATCACTCACTCATTTGTGTGTTTTGATGTAATCACCAACTTCTAGTATCCTGTTTCCGTGCTATGTTGTCTTTTTTTTTTTTTTTTTTTTTTTTTATCTGAGAAAAACACCTATGGCTTATAAATTCTACTTCTCCCCAACCCCTCAATTCCCTCATCCCACTGTGACCAAGAACAGCCACATGAAAGTCAAATGATGTTCAATACTTATCCCTACCCCTGTGTCCACCCCAGACCTCTCTAGATGCCCCCCACTCCTGTGATCACCCTAGGTCCCTTGAATGTGAAGCATGGGGGATCTTTTAAGTGCAACTGTAAGTTAGCCCTTGGAAGACTAATGCCCAGTTTTGATGTTTTGTTTTTACTTCTAAATGGATGACACAGTCACCACAGTTGGTTAGAAACCTTAATCCATGTTTGTTATCTTGCTCCCACCAGGGGTTTGTTGGTTTGCTTTCTGTTTTTCTATTGAGTGTTCACCTTGAGCAGGAAGTCTTTCCAAAGACCTTGCTAGGTGGGAGCAACCTCGTTACAGCTTAACTCAGTAAAGAACCCAAAAGCCTTTTTCAGCCCCAGGTCTGGCGGCAGAAGGTTGCTTTCTAAGCCTTCTTGTCTTTTTAAGGCTAAGTCATTTAACACTCAAAGTAAGTAAAAGGGTAAAACAACCTGTTTGTTATAGCAGCTTGGGACCGCTCCTCCCTCTCCTTGTATTTAGATGAATGACATTCTCACAGAGATGTTCTGTCCATCAGATATATTCATTTCTAGTAAAATAAGAGCACTGATAACAACAGAAACTCAAACCACTTCCCCTTGGCCACCCTTTTCCCATCTGCTCCTTCTGTGGGAAGTGACCTTGAAGCCAGAAACACCTGCTTCTAAGTATAAAAATGGCAACGCTGAGTAGAAGGGTTTAGGCTGCAGGTGGTTGGTGTGTTCTGAATAAGAAAATAGAAAAAAACATTTTTTTTCCTTTGCTGTTGAAAAGGGTACATAAAGAAGTGGATGCTCACAGCCATCCATTGGATTGAATACAGGGTCCCCAATGGAGGAGCTAGAGAAAGTACCCAAGGAGCTGAAGGGATTTGCAGCCCCATAGGAGGAACAACAATATAAATTAACCAGTACCCCCAGAGCTCCCTGGGACTAAACTACCAACCAAAGAATCCACATGGTGGGACTCATGGCTCCAGCTACATATATAGCAGAGGATGACCTAGTTGGTCATCAGTGGGAGGAGAGGCCCTTGGTCCTGTGGAGGCTTGATGCCCCAGTATAGGGGAATGCCAGGACCAGGAAGAGGGAGTGGGTGGGTTGGTGAGCACGGGGAGGGGGGAGGGGGATAGGTTTTTGGAAGGGAAACCAGGAAAGGGGATAACATTTGAAATGTAAATAAAGAAAATAAAAAAATACTGAATTAAAAAAAGCAAAGGAAAAAGCAAAGGATGGGTCAAGTAAATGCAGAAAAGGAAAGAGGTGAGCCACAGGAAGAGGTAGATGCCTTTGTTTTCAAACCCTTAACTGCCTTTGAAGAGCAGAGGTAGCCATCATCCCATGTCATGTTTATGCTCAATATTAATGCCTCCGGTTCACTTTTTTACATTTTTTATTAGATATTTTCTTTATTTACACTTCAAATGTTGTCCCCTTTCCTCATTTATCCTATGAAAACCACCTATCCCATCCCCCCTTCCCCCTGCTTACCAACCCACCCACTCCTGTCCTGGTATTCCCCTACACTGGGACATCGAACCTTCACAGGACCCAAGATAAAATTCACAGACCACATGAAGCTCAAGAAGAAGGAAGACCAAAGTGTGAATGCTTCAGTCCTTCTTAGAAGGGGGAACAAAATACCTAGGTGAGGAGATACAAAGACAAAGTGTGGAGCAGAAATTAAAGTAAAGGCCATCCAGATACTGCCCCATCTGGGAATCCCCATATCCAGTTACCAAACCCAGACACTATTGTGGATGCCGACAAGTGCTTGCTGACAGGAGCCTGATACAGCTGTCTCCCGAGAGGCTCTGCTGGTGCCTGACAAATACAGAAGTGGATGCTCACAGCCAACCAACACCTTCAGTTCTTGAAGCATTTGGTACAATCCTTCCTGCATGCAATTGCTTTGCAATAACTAGGCTTCAGTGAAAACTAAAGAATCTGCCTGCACTCACGCTTGGTTACGGGCAGTCTCCATCACGGGGGTAGGGGGTGGGGGCTGGGGGGTGGGGGGAAAGAGATGACTTCCAAGCCTATCCGGATTAGAAGAAGCAGGAGACAGAGGCCGAGCTCATCCTTGAGAAACTGAGCCTAATTTATTAACTAGCACAGAGTAGTAGATATTTCTATAGTCTTCCAGCTCGTGCTTGGAATTCCCCCCTTTCCCCCTGATTTTAAGGAGCACAGGAACAAAACTAAAACCTTAGCTTTCTTATAGGTACAAATCACACTAACAAAATGTTCTGTTTCCCTAGTGAGTCACTCCGTAGCCTGTTTACCTTGCATATCTCCAGGAAACTCAGTCATTATAACGAGAGTTTAGCTCCTAGCACCTATGTTGGGCAGCCTCCAAAGACCTGTTGTTGAGCTCCAAGGGATCTGATGCCCTATTCTGGCCTCCACAGGCACACATAGGTGTGTGCACATAGGTGCACATACTCACAGAGTCATGCATGAACTCATGCATGTACATCTATAAAATAAAATAAAATCCTTAAACGGCAAGAAAAATGCCGGGCATGGTGGTGCACGCCTGTAATCCCAGCACTTGGGAGGCAGAGACAGGCAGATTTCTGAGTTCAAGGCCAGCCTGGTCTACAAAGTGAGTTCCAGGACAGTCAGGGCTATACAGAGAAACCCTGTCTCAAAAAACCAAAAAAAAAAAAAAAAAAAAAAAAAAGATCAAGGAATAAGTCAGAGTAATAGCTAATGCATGGGGAGACGAATGCATGAATGCATGCAGACGTACAAATGCTTATGTGTCTTCATGTGTGTATGTGTTTGGTGTGTGTGCGTGTATTTATGTGGTTGTGTGCGTGTATTTATGTGGTTGTGTATGTGTGTATGCATGTATATGTATGTGTGTGTGTGCAAGTGTGTGGAGAAGCCAACATCTAGATAACAAACAGAAGTAGGATTGCTGGAGAAGCTTCAATCTAGGTCCTCAGTAACTGAGGTCACATATGGTAGCTCACCTTCTTCAAGGTGACTAGGAGAGAACTGAGAGCTGGGAGTTACTGTACAATCATTAGATGAGCTAGCGAGGAGAAAGTTCTCTTGGCACTTAATCTAGGATTCTCTTCTTAGTATGGTGAGCACCATTTATAGGGTAGAAAGTGAGCAGGTGCTAGATCTGCTTTGAGGTGTGCAATGTGTAACTGTGTGGCCTTAGTGGTTTATTTGAATAGGAATTTGTTCTTGCCTGGTCAAGCTAGCCATGGTATCACATAGGTTAATTTTGAAAATCAATGGAGCCTGCTCATTCCCCTCGAGACTTCAAGAATTGAGAGATGTTAGACTGGGTGTGGTGGCTCTCACCTTTAATCCTAGCACTCAGGAGGCAGAGGCTGGAGGACCTCTAAGTTTGAGGCTAGCCTGTGTCTACTTAAAGAATTCCAGGACTATATAGAGACAGCCTGTCCCTCCCACCAAAAAAAAAAAAAAAAAAGTGGTCTTCGTGCCCTGTGTGTTTCTCTCTCATCTGCCCTCTGCTACCCACAGAGAAACACCAGCACAGTTGCCAGGAGAGCCAGGAGCTGTTGGGTGGAGTAGTGCAGCTGTAGAAACATGGCTGCAGCCTGCAGCACAGAAGTTGACTCAACAATGCAGCTCCTTTCTCTTGGGGGAAGAAAAACCTCCTATGGTTTTGGGTTCAGGTTTTTTTTCTGTAAGCAGATGTTGCCTGTTCGGTTACAGTTTGCTGATATTATCTATTGCTACTGGGGGCTCTAGATGGGGTTTTCCACCTTTGACATGTCAAGCAGAATTAAGCCTCATCTTTTCTCCTCCTGCTGGAGACATTAAAACAGAGTAGAAACTTGTTTCTTTTCTCTTTATTATCAGTCAACAGTTAAATTTCCCCAAACTTTTGGACATTTCCCCTCATCCTTATTTCTCATACATTGGAGAACTACGTAGTCTAGCATGCTAGAAGGTTCCCTGGGTTTTGGAGACATGCTATAATTATGTTTATGCCTTCTATGAAAGGATAGAAAACTTTCCAAAGAATTTTGAGAAATCAGGTAGCTGGATTTGTGTTCCTGGGGCATGATTTTGTTCTTCCAGCAGCTGGAGTTAATATTCCTGGTTTAGAAGTCGATTTTATTTTGTTCTTAAAATAAAAAACATATGCACAAAGATATGATTTTTGGGATTCCAATTCATCAACATCTGACATAGTTTTGATCAAGGCAGAGAGACAAAGGAGCCTTTAAGGCCATTTACACAGAGTCTACGAGTCAAACTATTTTTAACAGGTTTGTTTGGCTTGGCATGGAGATTAATTTAGCAGATCGTATGATAGAAGCCATCTCCTGTCCAGGGATTATGTAACACACACATCTGTCTGATCTTCCTAGCTGGTTTTGTTAGTTTACTTGGGTATGCACAGTCAAAACTAAGTTGAGAAGAGCTTTCTTGTATTTCATTATCAGACTTATGCTCTGTTTTTGTCAGCTTTGATGACTACACAGAGAGCCCCCGCTGTGTTGGCCTAGTCCTCTCCCTCTGAGCTCGATATATACACATTCCCATGCCTGGCTGAGTTTGTATGTGATTATTAAATGTTTTTTTTTTTTTTTAAGTTTCCTTCCTTTCATGAAAACATTGAAATTTCACTCTAATGATTTCGAGATTTTAGGAAGGATATGAATTTGATCAAACTTGGAATAGACTAAGAATTATCTTAGAGTATAATTGAAGGGTCAGTCAGCCATCAAAACACCATTCCTTTATGTTATAACTGGTCAGGGTTATTGGCATTTTACAAATGTGTTTAAAGTTGATATAATGGCTACTTTTTTTGGTACTATTTCCACATATTATCAAAGTTTAGGAAAACACCAGTTTCAGCCTTCTGTCCTCAGGAAGAGGTTTTACAAAGGAAAAAAAAATCATGGCCTGTTGCCATAAAATTTTATAGGAACTTCTGTTTTATAAAAGAAAAGTGATAGCCTTTTTCACATCTTACAGGGTGGATCTCACTGAAAGAAAAATTTTCTCTACCGATTGGCAGGCGTGTATGGATTCTTGAGCTAAGGTCCTGTTAGAGGAACAACAGATGGGAGTGGGAAAAAATTGTGAAGGTCAAACTCAGGCCCAAACAAAGAACCGTGAACCCACGTATCCCAATGACAAAGTGGCCTAGGCATCGGAGGGGGCTGCTTTCCCAACACTCGACCCTCTTTTTGCCCACTCTGCCAACCACTGCAGTGTTCATCTTTCTCAGAGTATAAAGTTGGTAAAATGAGGACATTTCTCAAGATATTTGCAGAATGGCAGCCAGCACACTGAGTGCTGTCTGAGGTGTCTGCAGGGTATGCTAACAGGTAAGAACTGGTTAGTTTCCTTTCTGCCTGCTCAACTTATGAAGATCGGATGGCTGGTCCTTTTGAAGATGTCACTGAGTCCTAGAATAAATCATTTTAGCTGGTACTGTTAGCTAGATTACAGGTTGGCTCTCCTCCAATTCTTAAATAAAAATATTTAAAAAAAAAAAAAGTAAGAAAGGCATCCGAAATAACTGGTTAGTCACCTTAGAAGGAAGGAAAAAATCATGCCAGGCATAGACTTTAAGAAGTTGTTGAGTAAGGGAAGAAATGACAGTTCTCGTGCCAGAGGTGACAAGCAAAGGTCCTAACCTGTTTTCTAGACCCAGAAGCATTCTGTGAGGGGAAGGCAGCGATTCTAGAAAAAAAAAACCTGTGAATCCTCACTGGGACATTCTACTCCAGAAGTAGGCATAGGGGTAATAGCCTGGGTAAGGTCAAGAGAAATCCTTAATAGAGAGACCCCAAATACCATAAAATGGATCAGTGGCTAAGAAGCGTTGAACAGGAGCTCAGAGGACAGCGGAATCTGGGTCCCCAGCAAGGGCTACCCTCAAATCCTGCACAGTTTACAAGCACTGTGGACAAAGGCATTTAAAGCAATGCTTACATCTGAAGTCGTAGTTAGAGGGGATGTCAGACTTACCACCCTGGATCATCTGTTGGATCAGAAGTGGTGGGGTGGTACCCAAGGAGCTGAAGGGGGCTGCAACCCTGTAGGTGGAACAACAATATGAACTAACCAGTACCCCCTGAGCTTGTGTCTCTAGCTGCATATGTAGCTGAAGATGGCCTAGTTGGCCATCACTGGGAAGAGAGGCCCCTTGGTCTTGCAAACTTTATATGACCCAGCACAAGGGAAGGCCAAGTAGTGGGAGTGGGTGGGTAGGGGACCGGGGGGGGGGGGGATAGGGAACTTTCGGGATAGCATTTGAAATGTAAATAAAGAAAATAATAAAAAAAAATGTAAAAAAAAAAAAAGAAGTGGTGGGGTGGTCCCTGTGAGTAAGGATAAGATTCCCCGGATGAGCCCAAGAACAGTAAAGGTGCAGCATCTCTCGGGAAATAGCTGGTGTGGTGGTCAAATAATGGTCAGATATAGCCTGGCTAAGTTTCTATATTTCTGAGACAAAGATTTCCCCAAGAATTCTGACAGAAAACAAATAGTTTGCAAAGGAATGAACTCAGGAGAGCCTTTGAATTTTCCACAGTAAAATGTACTGGCAGGAATTTACGACAGGCTGTGTAAATGCTAGTTGATGTGGTAAGAGGTTGGGTTTTTTTTTTTTTTTTTTAACAAAATCCAAGGGGTGCTACTGGGATATAAGGCTTTCTGGGACAGTTTACTCAAGAGAACTGTTTATGCCAAGGACCAAGGTTATCTTGGGTGGGAGACAGATGTCTAGAACTCAGTGAGGATAGATCAAGAATAGGGTAGCTCAGATCAGATGAGGAACTTGTGCATTGAAGGGAGTCATTCTGAGGCATTTGTGTTAAGGGGTTAAACCCAGGTAAGATGGCTGATTGGTTAACAACAGTTTCCTCGGGGGCTGCAACCTGTGATAGAAAGAAGGACCATAGAGTTTTGAAAAACAGATTACTCAGGCTCAAGAAGGGTGAGAGAACTGAAGTTAAGACTGGGCTCCAGGCTAAAACTGCAGAGAGAGAGAGAGAGAGAGAGAGAGAGAGAGAGAGAGAGAGAGAGAGACTGAGACTTACACAATTTGGAGAAGGCCTCATTGCCCCCTCAGGCTGAACCACATAGATGAGTAAGTTCTGATTTATCTGTACACTGGAGAGCCTTGCTTGCAGATTCAGTGTCCCAGTATATTCCAACGAGACATCCTCGGATCAACTCTAGATAAGCTGTATTCTTAAATTCCAAGTGTACAGTGGTATTGCCTAATCATGAAAACACTCTGCTGTACCCTCAGATCTTTTTGATGCTTCTGAGCCTTGAATCCCCGTTCCTATCATGACCTGTTCCTATCAGCAACAGGGTGGGAGAGGCTGCGGTACAGTGAGATAAAGCATTTTTCAGCACATAAAAACCCATGAGGTTCTATCACAAAAGCACATGTAAAAAGATGATGGTGGACCTGAAGAAGGCAGTGATAACTCTGGGAACAGGAAGGTCACACCATCTCCTAGAGACAGGTTGCCTGCGTAACATAGCCCAAGGTCCTCTGCGTTTCTGCCTTAGGATACTAAGCCAGGAGCTCTCCAGGTGACCTCTACTCCAATCTCAAACCAAGCTCTTTTTTAAGTTTCCCTTTAAAGGCTTATTTATTTTATTTTATGTGTATGAGTGTTTGGGCTGCATATATACATGCTTGGTGCCCATGGAAAGCAGAAGAGGGAGTAGGGTTCCCTGGAACTGGAGTGACAGATGGTTGTGGGCTGCCAAGTGAGTGTTGGGACCAATCCCAGGTTCTCTGCAAGAACAGTAAGTGTTCTTAACCCCTGAACTCTCTCTCTCCATCCCCTGCTAAACTCTTCTTGGTGCCAAGGTTTCTGTCAGCTGCACTAGTTGAAGAAGCAAAAGCACAATACAAGAAGGGATGTGCAGTCCTAATAGGGTCTGATGAAGGCCGGCCCTGGATTCATTCCTCAACTGTTAAGGCACCTCATTGGTTATTTCCAAAGTTAGCATATAGAAAAAGGCAAGAAAGAGGGCTGAATCGAACGTTTTCTGCTAGGTTTTCACTACCTCCTACACATGAAACCGACAGCTGGGTCTGGCCGGTGCCCAAGAGCCAGATATTGTGGTGACGAGTACCCAGAACACCTGGAAAGAAGTCTTTTAATGGAGTCCAAAGCAAAGTGAGTTGAGAGAACATGTTGATGTTTCAATGATAATAATAAAAAGTTTAAACTTTTTGTGGCAGTGAAAGCTTGGGATTATTGGGGAGCCCCAAAACTATTATTAGCTCCACATTCAGAAAGCCATGTGATATATTCATGCTTACAGTTTCCATGTAAGACACTGAGAAGATTTTTTTTTCCGGGGTGGATGCTTTGTGCAAAGTTGATTTTGTGTCAAAGTTCCATGTAATTGAATGTGCATCCAATCTGTGAAAGTAATTAGTGAACTGTGTGTGTGGGGGCATATTACAATTTAATTCTGAAAGGGCAGGGAGCAACTAACTAACTTCTTACTAACATGTCTCTGCAGAATGACAGATCTGGGAAAGTGATGAAAATTCACATTATTTTTTTTTCTATTCCAGAAATGAGAGAAGAATGGGAAGCCAACTGCTATCAGCTTTCATGGAGCCTGCAGGGGCATTGAGAACAATTTTTTACAAGATCGAGGAAGACACAGGAATGTGGAGTCTTTGGGAACCATTTATACTCGTTTCATCATTTCAAGGGACCTTATGTTTCTTGAAAGGCAGCCAGTATGGGAGCTAGGGCAGGGATGGGGACACAGGCTCTGCAATCGCAGAGACCTGGCCCTGCTTAGTTAGGCTACACTTCGGCAAATTTCCTAATTGTGCTGAAATAGAATTCCATTTCATCGTTTAGAAAGAATAAATGAAGTCGGGTTGTATAGCGTTATATCAAAAGTCCTCTTTAAATGATAAATATTTATCTGAATATGGAAACGGAAAAGGGGTCATAAAGGAGGGAAAGGTATTGAAGTTTTGAAAGCCAACAGAACCATTATGTAGGATTTTGTTAATTTGGACACTGTTGTAATTACTTTTAACAACAATAAAAGTAATTACAGTAAGAGTAAGTCACTACCTTCACTGCAAAGTTTTTGACTCCAATCAGTCTCCTTACATCTTTGAAGATTGAAAAAGAAACCATCATCGATAAACATCTGGCAAACCTACTTTTTTTTCCAAAGCACACAGTCTCTTTCCTTTCTCACCTTATTGCAAGTGAATACCCAATGCCCTGAATTGCACCAGGCTACAAGTCACTTATCTCAAAGCTCTTCTGTGTGAAACTTTACATCTAACCAGGCATGTTTATCAAGGGCATTCGTCAGAGCTGGGGGGAAAGCTGTGAACTCAGAAAACCTTGGTGGCCATAGAAGATGTCTAGAGTTTCCCTGCAAGCTGCCATTCTGAGTTGGAGAAACACATCAAACTGGGTGCATTTTAGTAACTCAAGAGGAGAAGCACTTTCTGTAGATAAGCTGCCCTTGATGAATCCAGTGTTGGCAATAGCAAGCCACGAGAGCCTGGCTCTGTGATCTTTCTCCACTTCTAGTAGAATTGATGGCTTCTTGGCCTCAGTCAGGACCAGGTAGCACAGTCTAAGGGTGACAATACCCTGCACTGCCTAGACTGTACCTTATTTTCTTGCTCACTTTTGTACTAGGCAGAGGGAGCCTATGGGAAGATCTTTCAGAGACAACGATTATGCCTAAGCCTGCTTAAATCAGACTAGTTTTTTTTTTTGTTGTTGTTTTGTTTCTTTTTAAGGTAGAATCTCATGCAGTCCAGGTTGACTTCAAACTCCCTAAGGTAGTCTCAAGACTTTGAGCTTCTTTGATCCTCCTGCCTCCACCTCTTAAGTCCTGAATCACAGACCTGTACCATCATATGTAGATTCAGACCAGTGGCTCTCAACTTGTGGACTGACCTTCCAAGGGCTCACCCAAGACCCTCAGAAAACACGGATATTTATACTACAATTCCTAATGGAAGTAAAAGTACAGTTATGGAGTAGCAATGAAAATAGTTTTAAGGTTGGGGGGGGGGGAGAGTGTCACCAAAACATGAAGAGCTGATTTCAAAGGTTGCAGCATTAGGAAGGTTGAGAACTATTGCTTTAGATAATACTTTTATTTGGAGATGCATCTGACTTCCAGTGGCAGCGTCTCTTGTAGGTATCATTCTTTTTTCCATCTTACAATGGATAGCACTTGTGCCCCATGTGCTAGGATATTAATCACTGCAGACATGGGGGAGCTTTTCTCACCATGACACGGTGTCAAGTCTTTACTGAGACTTTCAGTATCAAATTCTACTACATACCGAAACATTGCAATGATATCTTGGGAAGAAAACGGGGCTGGGTTTCTTAAAGGGCAACAAGGCGCCCCTTTGTCTGCCTTTGTTTTCTAGCTGTGTATTCCTTTGTAAACTGGAATAGTACAGTTATTTCTGTTTTGGGAAAGTTAAAAAAAAAAAAAAAACAGCTAAAATACAAAGTATGGTCTCCTAAAATCCCTGCCACTCTCCGATTTGAATCTTGGGCTTAGGGAACATGATGGACAGTGTAGATATTTGAAATGACTTAGAAGAGGGTTTTTCAACTGGATAGTTCTGTGAAGGAGAGGAGGGCTGCTGTCGTATTGGAGGAAGTGGCTCTATTTCCAAAATGTCACTAGCTTCATCCATTTTGACAATCAAACACGCCTCTAGACAATGCACACACCCTTTGGCTCTCCCATTTGATTCTTTCTAGAGTACTGACTTCGTCTGCTTTCTTCTCTCGGTCAGCGGGCAGCATAACTTCCTCAAGTTACAGAAATGCAGTACAACCGAGGGAATAAATGCAATGGTTGTCCTTAAGCAAAGCCAATAATCAGTTAAATAGGTATATTTCTTTCCTATTGTCTCCCTAACATGTCACTTCTCTCTCTACCCCCCAAGGTACTTTCTTACAGAATCCTCCACTGGACCTCGGATTTGCCACTTTCTCAGACCTCCTACACAAAGGAAAAAAAAAAAAAAGCCAAGTGAAAATTGACCCTAGACTCACATGAGCATCAGTTACACAACCATTCCTTGCTCTAAAGTTTCCTCCAGAAGCTGAAACACTCAGTTGTGTGAGCAAACCACAGTTCCCAGCAATGAGAAAAAACTCACTGTTTGCAGAGTCAGCCTTTCGGAATCTGGTCAGGTCAACGTTGGGTGGTCTGTTGGGCTTGGGTGGAGGCGGGCCCAAGACAGACAGGGGAGGCAGGGCCTTCTGCTTTGGGGTCGCAGAATTCTTGTCTCCTTCCTTCTCCTGACTTTGGCCCCATGGTGTCCCCGCTGTCAGCTTGGAAGGGGCCTTAGGGAATCTGGCCGGCTCTTCCTGATTCAGTTTGTTCAGAAAGATGTTCTTTGCAATGTCTGTTTTCCTATCTTCTTTTTTTTCTTCAAAGTTTTTGGAGAGACCCGGGCTTCCTCTGCTCGCAGCGGGTTTCAGAACCACTCCAGCAAAGGGTGAATTTAGTGCTCCATGGTCTTTATCCTCTGGGTCTTCCTTAGCTGGTTTGAAAGGGGTGCTCTTGGATTTGGCTCCCAGCAGCACTGGGGATCCTTTCTGGACAGGCACATTCTTAGAGGTGTTCTCCTCTTCCTGGGAGTCCTCTGTACTTAGGGATGGCTTCTGGCCAAAGGTGTGTCTGGGAAATCGGGGTTTGGACTCAGTATCTTGTGCCGCTGGCATGAACTTGCTCTTGGCTCCAGCCACCTTTGAGAATCCTGGCTTCAGCTCATTTTCTGGGACTGGGGGAGCAGGCCCTGGCTTCGGTCCTGGCGTCTTTAAGTCAGACTCTTGGGTCAAATTGTGAAGCTTATTCCCAGGTGGCCGTAAAACCACAGGTTTGGAATCTTCCTTGGTCATGCTGGTGGGTTTGGGGCTTACAGGTTTCAGGAACCCCACTTTGACCTCAGGGTCTCTAGAAGCCGAGTTTGGCTGTGTTCCAAATCTTGGGCTCACTCCGGTGGGTTTTAAAAACGGGGGTTTAGGTTCCTTCTCAGGCTTCTCCTCGTAGGTAGGTTTCGCTGCCAAGGGTGGTTTTGTGGTCCCAAATTTAGGCGTGTTGCTGGGTCCTGCGGGCGGGCTGGCATTTCCTTGGTTGTCAAATAAATTCTTTCTTGATTGTATTCCAGAAGGCGAGCTTTGTCCTGCCACTTTGAAGGGCCTGCTGCTGGTGGCGGCCTCCTCAGTCGGGTTACTCCCCGTGTTGAACTTCGCCATGAGGGATTTTATATCTGTTTTTCCATCCTATAAGCACAGGGGAACAAAACCCAGCTGAGAGTCAGAAATCTCACTTGCAATTTAAAATACTATACCTTCAAGGGTTTCCTGAGCTGAGACAAGAGTGCTGGGGTGCCGGTGGCGTGCTGCTGATTGGTGGACCAGATATTGTAACATTTAAGTTCCTCTATGGCAAAACAAGTCGTGAACGGTTCTTGCAAAGGAAGGGCTGTGCTTAAATTTCTGTTGTTGGTCGTACAGGGACGCAATCATTTATCTTAAAAACATTTCTCTGCGCTTTCCCTGTCCGCCTCGCTATCTTGTTGGAGATATCTGGTTCTGTATTTGTCTACATTTTTTTTTTTTCTTCACTGGAAAACCTACAACGGTGGCTACCAAATGGATTCTCCCACTTTTTACAACTGAGACTCATGTGGAAACTGGACTTCAAAACGAAAGTAGGCTCTGTAAACTCAGGCTACATACTTTTTTTTTTTTTTTTTTTAACCCAGCAAAGCAATGCTTAGCATCAGTGTGGCTGGCGAGTGCTTCCCTGTTCCTGTTGCATTTAAAGTGCGTTTGCTGTCAGGGAGGTGTTACAGAACATCCCAGCCCTTCTAGAAATAATGAAAGGAGGTTTCCTTATTATTTGTGAACCCAGAGTGCTGCTGGGTGACCGTATGCCGACTGACAGGCCATGAGGTCGACCCTGCCGAACAACAGGCCAGCAGCTGGGACTGTCTCATTTCCAGATCTTTCTCTTCAATAATGAATTTTATCAGTCCTCCAAGAGGTCCTGCCTCACCTGCCGTCCTCATAAGAATTAGGAAATTATGTAGTAAAGATATCAGATATTCACCCCCCCTTTTTTTTTGTTAATATAGTCCAGTTTAACCTGGGAGAATTAATGGTGTATTTATCCTTTCTTTCAAAAACAAGGAGTTGGAGCTGGAGATGAGGCTCAGCTGAGAGAGAGAGAGAGAGAGAGAGAGAGAGAGAGAGAGAGAGAGAGAACCTGCCTGGCATCTAGCATGCACTAAACCCTGTCTCATACGTTCAGCATTCAATAAATCAGGTTGGTGGCTGGCATGCTCTGTAATGCCAGAGTGCCAGCATTCCGTAGGTAGAGACAGGAAGATCAGAAGTTTATGAAGGTTAAGGTTAAGGTCATTCTTGGCTACACAGCAGGTTTGAGACAAGCCTGGGCTACATCTGAGGTCCTGCCTTAAAGAAAAATAAAAAAGATAAAAAAAGCAGGAAAAACTTTCAGGTACATCAGTGCAGGGCTCTAAAGCTTTGATGAGAAAGATAAGGAATATGAAATGGTAGACAGAAGATGTAGCTTGGTGATGGATCAGGGGCTCAGCATGGGTAAGGTCCTGGGTTTGCTCCTTAGTGTGCACACATACACACCGCGCGCGCGCGCGCGGGTATGCACTGGACTGCACACATACACGCACCCCCCCAAAGTTTTCTCCCTGGTTAGAAGGAAGTTCGTTTCTGAGAAAGAATTTCTGATTATCCCTTCCCCTATAGTGGTAGTCTCCATTTTCTTTACATATAGCTTCTTTTAGGTTTATAAAACAAGGTGGAATAGCAAAGTGATTAGGAACGTCGGCCCGGGAGCCAGGTAGCAGGGGATATTAATGAGTTTTCTTATCTTCTCACAGCAAACAATGTCTAGGCGCTGCTCTGAGGCAGGCACGTGTATAAAGCCATAGAGGACATTGGCACATCCGAGGGCTTCCTGTTTTTGTATAAAGAAGACACCTTGGTGATCGTCCGCTCTCCCTCCTCATTGCACTGCTGGGGAACAGAGTCATTCCCTGCGGCGGCAGCTTCAAGTCTAGCATATCCCAGGGGAAAACCCTTGAAATGTCTCTGGCCATGGTCAAGTACCGTGCCAAATTTAGTTCCAAAAATATAGAAGTTGTGGATTAAGGATGGAAGCTTTAGTCTTGGCTGCTAATCCAGATCCAGGAGAGCCTGCGAGTGTCTGAGCTAAAAGCGCAGGTCTCGGAGTTATTGACTGAGGCTCAAGCCTTGGCTTTGCTGTGTAGCGTAGCCTCTAGCAAGTGATCGACTTTTCCCAGTCTGCTTCCTTCATCTCTGAGAGCGGAGCTGGAATTCCATTTCTCACGGGAGTTTTGTTTGTTTTGATAAAGACTCAATAGGTCAATACAAGTAGTTAGATGTTTAGCTAAAGCACTTGGTTAGCAAGCACAAGGCCTTGGCTTCGGTCCTCAGCTTCAGACATACAGTAGCAAACAGAAGGATCAAGAGTTGAATGTCACACACGTGCAGTGATTTTTCTCTGCCATAGTAATGTTTTCTAATTCATTCATAATATAGCATTGTCATTTGCAGACAGATAAAAAAATTGAAATTATTTACATTACTGTCTCTGTGGACAAACACACTCGCAAATGACACATGGATAATGATGCTCAAGTTTGAATCACCCATACACTTGAGAGTTTTCACTGGGAAGCAAGGAGCAACAAGTTCCTTTGTGGGGAACACACACACACACACACACACACACACACACACACACACACAGAAATACCTTGCACAGAGATCTACCTTTCTACCTTCTGTTTCCACTTAAAAATTGGGAAACTCCCCCACCCCCAAAACTCAAAATCAAACCAAACCAACACGCAAACAACCCAGAAGCCCGCGCTTCTGGACTTTGCTTTCTTCTGGCAACCATGTGGGTTGTAGGATTCCTGTAAAGCTCGGGTTGTTATATATTCTCCACGTCTGCTCTGAGTTCTCTCTTTGCCTAGAGTGGTGTTTATTATTTTCAGGACTTTCCTTATCCCCACTACCCCCAAATCTCACTATATCTCCCCGGCTGACTGGAACTGGCAACGTATACCAGCCCGGATTTGAACTCACAGAGCTCATCCTACCCCTGCTAAGAGTGCTGGGATTTCGAGATTGTATCACTTCTCTCGGCATTTAAGCGCTTAGCCCTGTAAAGATTAGCTGAGCTCAGTCCTGCCCGCTCAAGTGCTGGGGATCAGATCCAGAGCTTGGAGGGCTCTTCCACTGAGCTATGTCCCCAGCCTATTTATGCTAAGAGGCATTTCATTCATGGTCTAGAAGACCTCAGAGTCTTATGTTTTGGGTAAATCAACATTTCATACCAAGTCACCCAAATTTCTCTTTGTAAGTCATGTGAGGGGATTTTTTTTTTTTAATTACTATTATCTTTAGTTGATACATGCCTCCATTTTACTGTGACCAAATACTTGACAAGGGGTGACTTGAGGGTGAAGAACTTATTCTGGCTCATAATTTGAGGGCACAACTCTTTCTATAGTAGTGTACTGTACTTTTAAATAAAATGCGCTCTCTAGCATTTATATGTTACTAGGTATGTATCTTCTGAGCTGAGTTCTTACCCTATTCTGTATCATATCATTGATAAATATTTGAGGGGGATAAAAGGCTATTACCAGAAATGGATTTTGAAATTTCCTATTGTTTTAAGTCATTCTCTTCTTTTGAGCTTAGGTATTGAATCAGAGGAGTTGTGAGAGTGAGTCACATACTCTACTTTCAAGCCGCATTCTGAACGCTTGCCAATATTTTAAAGTACAAAAGAAAGAAAAGATTCACGAATGATGGGTAGCTAATGAAAATCTAAAGTAACCTGGAAGCTCAGTTTTGACCTTGGTAAGGCGTGTTCATTGTTCTTGCAATTAAAGCAAGGGGGGAATGAACCATTTCAGTGGGTGTTATTATTCTTTCCTGGGCAAAGTGCACAAGAGAAGAGAAAATGTCTTCATGTGATGGTCTATAGTGCTCTTATTCCCCAGGAAATGTAAGTCAATAACAATTGTTTATGCAATTTTTTAAGAAGTTTGTTGATAAACTTTTTGACTTGTTGGTGGGTCGTCTTTGTTTCATTGGTGTCCTGACTCACTTGTTCTGAATCACTGGCTCTTCTCCCTGAGTACCATTTCATTTCTGCTCCTGTCATGATTGCCCATATTAGGATCACAGGTACAGTGACATCACAGGATACCATAAGGCTGCGAGGGGCTCATGCTTAAAGAAAAACAGTTGTAGGAAGCTAGCCCCTAGTCCTAAGTTGCAAAGCTTAACTGATCCTATATAAGAAGCAGGAAGTGGTGGGATCGAATAAGAGGAGACCCAGCTTCTATGCTGGTGATGATGAGATCGCTCAAACATAGGAATCGCTCTGCCAAAGATGAGCCAAAAGACATGGCAGAAGACAGAGAAAACAGAAAGCCTTCTTCAACCTGGAAAGGTCTTCT
This sequence comes from Mus pahari, assembly GCF_900095145.1. NCBI lineage: Eukaryota > Metazoa > Chordata > Mammalia > Rodentia > Muridae > Mus > Mus pahari. Next base: position 53,356,449 of record NC_034600.1, on the reverse strand, counting down.
GTCTTGAAGTAGATAGCAACTCAATGGAAATGTAATGGATTCAAGATCAACTAGCACAGAGAAATAGCTTCCAGCCATAGCGGTTTGCTTCATAGAAGACAGACAATGACAAATACACCTTGTGCAACCAAGCCCTTTTCCCTTCTCAAAACATGTGCACAGGCATCCCAACGTGTATGTATGCATGCACACATGCACATGTATGCTCACACAACACATGCATAAAGTGGAATGCAATCTTTTCTTGAAGGTATTTTCATCATTTTACCTGATACACTTGGAAGGTTTTTTTTTTTTTTAAATCTGATAATAAACATTCTAAAGTCTAATTGTTAGAAATTACAAATAAAGTTATAAAGTTAGGATTAATGGAGGATTAAAATATAATACTTGTGACAAACTCCTAATCAAATACAAACATAGCAAGTCTCACTAAAAACAGCAGTCTTGCAATGAGCTTTATTTTCTCTACAAAGGCACTGCACAGACATTTAGCTAATTATAATTCACATATTTAGTGTGTTCACTCTCTACTTGTCGAGATATATTTTCCTTTCCCTCTTTAGGAACATGCCTCCTCCCATGCAAACATTCCAACTTCAGGCCTGGAACTTTCTCACACAACATACATTAAACATGTTGGCTGATGGACTGGAGTTACTTGAATTTCTCTCTGACTGATCACAGAGTAATTGGCAAATGATTTCTTCACTTCTTTGGTTGACCTCAGCCATGAATCCCAACTCTGAGATCTCTGGTCCATTGCCAAAGGCCTGTAGTGGGTTCCAATCAGCTGAGCCTCTGAGACTGGAGCGAGTGGAGGGCCCTTGCTCAACAGGATGTGGGAACTTGTACTCTCACCACAAACTTAAGTTCCTGAGGGCAGGGCATTGGTGGGAAGACTTATTGAGAGATGCTTTTGTGATATCCCACCAGGCAGCAATGCCCTATCCCTTATGGCTTACACTCTGAGGTAAAAATGTCCCCTGAATGATACACCTGGGCAACTAGCGGTGTGCTCTCCCAAGGCTGAGTGTGCCTGCCTGCTTTCCTGGGGGCAGGTTGGCCAGCATACATAGGTAGAGAATTCGTGTGGGTATTACATCATAGCATTGGCTCTAATGCTGCTCAGTGAGTTCTGTTACCCAAAACCTTCTCCTGTTTCTGCCATGTAAATGGAGGGAGATGAAGCAAAAGCCTATTAAAAGTTCCCATTCTGGCTACACAGCTCCCGAATGCCTTGCATCCTCACGGTATATCAATCCGTAGGATTTTTGTGCCCTTCCTCAAAGATTAGGAGCTTGGAAATCTCTGTAATTCTCCAAATTGGAACTGGCAGACCACAAATATCGCTATTCTATCAACTACTTCTGCACACCTTCTTTAGTTTGTCATGACTCCCAAAGTCTTGTGCATAGAAAAATGGAGGGATTAAACACAACTTTCCATGTGCTTCTGATATCTTTCATACTATTAGTTTTTAAGATCTTGATGTGAATAGAGATGGAATGTGGAGCACACGGGATGATGGTGTAGATTCTATAGACTCTATCGAACAATAAACAATCTTAAACTCGCATCTTTTGCTTTTCTATTTGTGTGTGTGTGTGTGTGTGTGTGTGTGTATGTAAACAAAAGGATGATATATATTATAGCAAATTTAGTCTACATTCTTTACATTATCAAAGTGTATGAAATTAAAGATTATCTTTGAAGAATTTACATTTCCAAGTTTTTAGCTCATAGATAATTATAAAAAGTTTTCACACATGTGATATTTGTTGCTGATTTGATTCTTGGGGAATTATTGTTTGTTGTCTAACCCAGGACAAGTTCTTCCATTTTTTTTTTTTTCTGGTCTGTCCAATTGTCTTAGCTTTCAGTTGCTCTTTCTTGTGGCCCTCTCAACACAACAGCAGGAAATTCATTGTACTAAATACATATACAAATCCCATTGACGGAGACACTCCTTGATATGGAGAAAAGATGCTTTGCCCCTCCCACCTCCTCAGCTTCTAGATTACTCCCCACACCCATGAGCACACCTACACATGTTCCCAGGCATGGAGTCATTTTTTGATCACCTGAGAAAAACCCTAAAAATTCAAAGACCATGGGGAGCTAGAGGGGTGGGGGCATCTGTGGGGTTTTCTAGAGGCTTCCTTCCCAGGGTGTGAAAAGATCTGAGACAAGAGATCTGCCCAGATGGCGACAAACTGAGACCGGTAGCAGCTGCTACTCAGGGTTCAGAGTTCTGAGAAAAGTAAAAAACAGACATTAAGTGAAGGGTCTGGGGGGGGGGCGGGGCGGTTCTAGGACAGAACCATATAGTCTTTTGAAGGATTACTCTTCCCAGTGTGACAGTGCAGGTACCTCTGATTCATCTCCTATCTTCCTTCCAGACCCCATCTCATCCCTTCCCCCTCTGAACATTGAAGGATGCAGTAGTTAGTGTCACCTTTCAGTGATGTGATCATTTGATCGCTCCGTGCACCGACTGCTCTTCCAGGGGCCCCGAGTTCAATTCCCAGCAACCACGAGGTAACTCACAACCCTCTGTAATGGGATCTGATGCCCTCTTCTGGTGTGTCTGAAGACAGCTATAGTATATTTATATACATAAAGTAAATAAATAATTCTTTAAAANAAAAAAAAAAAAGCACGGTGTCTGTACAAACCACTGATTTTTGAAGGCATGTGAGCAGAGGACCTCAATGGTCTGGCGGGATAAAATGAGCAAGAACACTCTCTTTCAAGAAAGCCTCTTGAGGGAGAGAGCCATTGGGGATTGGCTAGGCCCAACGCCCTGATTTAAGACTTCCTTCTGTTGTTACAAGCCACAGTTTGTGGTACTCTGTAACCGAAGTCACTAGAAACTAAAAACGTGTGCCTTCAGGTGTAACACCTTGTGCTAGACTTCTACATGGGTCCAAGTGCTTACGTGGAAGAGGTTTAGAGGGAAAAGTAGACAGGTTTCTTCATATGATGACATCACAGGGTAACCGATTGTGGCTCCCCCACCCCCACCCCTGGGTAGCCTCCAGCTGCCTTGGGTGATTAGAACAGAGAAGCCTTGGTGATATTTACCTTGCCCCAGCAAGGTCATATATTGTTCTGACCGGATCCTAGGATACATGTCCCAGCACATGATTATCTGAGTGAGTCAGCTAACTGTATGGTTGCTGCAACAAAATATCTGAAGAAAAGAAGCAATTTATGGGAAGAAGGAACATTCTATTTTGCCTTACGGTTGTTGAGGATATAGTCCATTGGGGCTAAGGAGCTGTGGTATGGCAGGGGAATGAGGTATCTGGTCCTATTACGTCAGGATGTGAGAAATGATGGATGCAGTGCTCAGCTCAGCCCCGCCCCCTTTTAGTGATCTGAGAACCCAGCCCATAGAACAGTCTAACCATTTGAATTTTGGTTAATTGACCTGATCAGACAACCCCTCTCATAGACGTGTTTCCATGGCGATTCTGAATCCCATCAGGTTGACAGTGAAGATAAACCATCACACAAAGTATAGTATGCTGAGCTTATATAGATAGATAGCCTCATAACTTGCCTGGTTTTCTGCTTGTGGAACTAGATTGGTTAGCAGAGCCACGCAAGCAAGGTAAGCCTGAGGCTTTCCACATCACCAGAGAATCACCAGACTACCTTCTAATGGGAAACGTCTTTTGGCTTCTGCCCCTGCTGGTTGCCTTCTCACCTCTGTCTGGACACATACTTGACTTGTTCTGGTGGTTAATGTGGAGTCGATCCCAACCCCTCCTCTCATACCCGGCAATTGTATAGTAGTTAAACATAGGCACAGCCCCAAGCTTTCTTTAATAACAAGAAAATATGTCAAATTGGGCTTTATGGCTAAACCAGTTTAATTGGTGACCCTAGCATAGAGTCACAGAGTCTGAGAAAGAGACAGAACTTTAAACACTGGGCAGTTCAATGCCCCCACATTTTTTACACAGGGTAAGGGGTCTGTCCGGATGACCCATCAGACCCCACTCTGGGCCTTTATCTTGCTCATACATTGCACTCCTTACTGTGATATTAGTAGCTGTATTGGCATCAGCTGTCGAATCACAGATAACCTATGCTGGCCCAGGAAATTTTTGGGTGTCACTTAATAAATTCTCAGCTCAATGCCCATTTTACAGATAAAGAAACCAAGGCACAGACACTTCATTCATTTACCCACCACTCACATGGTTGAATGTAGACCAAACTTACATCTTTGTGTTGAAACTACAACCTCAGGAGCCAGAGAGCCCAAACCTTCTAACGACACAGTTTATTTCCACTATGTTCTTAGTAACATTTCCTCAAAGGCAGCCCGCAGCACGACTTCAGACAAATTCATAGCTCTGGTGCATCCCGGGACTGCCCTGCGTTGATAGCTTATGATGCCAAGAGGGAAGCGGCAAACCGTGCATCCAAGCTGCTGAGAAACTCCCCAGCCACCAAGTGAACTTAGTCTTTGGGCCACCAGATGGCAGTATAACCACTCTGCGAGGCAGCACTTACTTTCAAGACCAGCATTTCCCCAGATACTGTTCTACAGGGAAATGGAGGAGGGAGGGAAGAAGTGGGGAGGGAATAAGACCCCAGTGGGTGTTAAAGAGATGCAAACGACAGGGAGGTAGAATTAAATCTGTGGAAATGAAGTCTTTCCAAGCCTCTCTCCACTGTTTTGAAATATGAGACCAGCTTTTCTCACAGTGTTCCCAAGCCCTTGGCTATTAGTGATTGCCTTGAGTAGAAGGTTTTAAGGATGGGATTGGGTTGGAAAGAACAACTGCATCTCTTTCCCCTTCACCTCTTGTTGTTTGTTGCTAGTTTCTTGGGACATTAGACTCACTGAAGTCTGTGTTTGATCTTACATATATGTGTGTTGGTCTATGTATATCTGTTCAGTAAGTTCCCCTCCTAGCAGGAAGAGAAAGGCTATATATAGCTATGACTTTGCTTATGGGACTGCACACTCTTGGTATATGAATTAGTCTGTACCTGGTGCCAATATATATCATATAGCAAGTACCAAAAATTTAGTGTTATGCATCAGTATTTAATATACCACTTTATCCCCACAACCAATGTTTGAGGTCAATACTACTATTATAGCCATTTCTAAAGAAGGAAGCTTAGAGACATTACATGGCTCTTTCAGAGTTACACAGTCAATAGGAGGTAGAGTTCAAGGCCCATTTCCTTTTAATGACTTCAATAGAGATAGAGTAAAAGAAAGAGGAAAAACACCAGTCTTGCACTCTTCAAAAGCAGCCCACAGCAGTGCATAGAAGAGGATGAAAACTTGCAACTCAGATCTGTAGTTACTGGTCACTCCCAAAAGTCTCCCTTGGCTGACTTATAGCAGTTTGCCAGTGTCTGCCCAGTTTTCCAGGGCCTGCTTGGAGAATGAGGGCCACTGGGTATGGTGGCTTCTTTCCTTTGTCACTGTGGGAATCTCACAGAAACCCTATGCCCTGCCATAGCTTAAAGTCTGAATGAAACTGAGTACAGCTCTCCCCAATCCCCATCATGAAGGCAAACCCACATTAGAAGGAGGCAAGTCACTGGTGCCCAGCTCTGCGGGCAGTAAGGTCGTGTCTCTGGACCAGAAGCACGTGCAAAACCAGAGGTTGCAAGGCACAGAGGCCTGCAAACACAAGAGATAGACAGGTCCCTGGCTGCATTGACTAAGATGAAGCTGAGATTTAGCATCTGATGTCTGTCTCCTCTGCTGCTTTCCAACAGAGCATGCGCCTTTCGTCCACTTCCTCAGCTGCATAGTCTGCCCTGCCAGGATTTGGAGGTCACATCATTCCCTGCTATAAAAAAAAAAAATCTGTGCATGGATGTGAAAGAAGAGACCTGGGGCATATCTGTTACCTGGTCGCTGCAGAAGAAGGTAGAAAGATGGGGAGGCTCATTTAGTGCATCTTCCTGGGGCCCACGACTTGGATTCCCTTGCTTTAGCTGCTGTATCTGTCCTGCACGCAAACTCCAAGAATGGTGGCATATTCTGATGCCTGTCAGGGCTATGTGTAGGGGAACGGTGGCAAGAGCTGCCCCTTCTTCCCTGTGCCAGGCTGACATGCATAAAAAAAAAACAGTTCAATTACAGCCTCAGGATATTGAGCAAGAAGGGGGAAAAGACGGGAACTAAAAAGTGTCTATTCAGCCCGTGTACTTCTGCTCTCATTCCCACCAAGCATGTGATATGCAAAAGAGCAAAGCCAGAGTCCTAGCAGCCACCATTACGTACGAGGGAAGTGACTTGTGAGGACTTTGACTCCAAGATCTGTCTGTATACCCGGAGCTGTCACCTTGCCGTGGAGGCCAAGTTGCTATGATCTTGATTGGGAAAGTCCCCTCACCCAGGGTGTGCAATACTTGGGGCCTAAGTCTGCTTGTGGTCTAGAGATGAAGGGGGGTGCGTGTGGGTGGTATATGTGCTGGAGAGCCCCATGGACTCACTTCTAATGTTGTTGTGAAATCTTCTTCAAACTCAGGGGAAACCAAGGGACGGCAGTTCACGTTAAGAAACAACAGCTAGGATTTTTAGCAAGTTTTACTTAATTTCTTCCTTCCTTCATAACACGAAGGACCACCTTTGTAAGTCAAGTACTACCCCCAGCCCAGCAAAGCGAACAAGGCAAGTTGACCTTGTAGACGTCATACTAGAGCTGCCCACTGTCCCCCAGGAAGATCTGCCCTTAATAGATGGGTGAACTGTAACTCACTTTCTCTCTCTTGCCAGTGACCTACTTCAGACAGCTCTCAGAACAAGAGATTCTTATATTTTGATAAGGGCTGTGAAATGGACAAACAGAAGAAGTTAGTATGAATCTTAGCTCCTCCCTCTGCATTCCTCACCAGCTGTCAAACAGGATCCCTCTTTTTCTTCCTAAGGAAATTGAAAGTACAGTCTTGAGGCTGAAGCCCATCCTTCCATAGGGTTCCTATGAGGATTTTTACCCCCACAGCATATCCTTTTGGTGGGTGTTTTGACATCTTCTAGGATAGAGCAGTCTGAGAATGTTGGTTTTTTTGTTTGTTTGTTTGTTTGTGTATTAGATATGGCAAAGGCAGAACATCTTCCCTATACTTTCAGGATAACATATTGCCCTGACATTTCTTCCTCCAACTGGAGCAGTGGTTTTTCGGCTCTCCTAATGCTGCAACCTTTTAGTATAGTTCCTCATATTATGGTGACTCATGATCATAAAATTATTTTCATTGCAAATTCACAGCTGTAATCTTGTTACTGTCATGTATCATAATAGAATTATCTGATATGCAGGCTATCTGATATGTGGGGTTGCAACTCACAGGTTGAGAACCACTGATCTAGAGGCAAGAAGACACACCGTAAAGATGGCATTTTTTTTTTTTTTTTTTTGGCACCTCGAATTCTTCTGGAGATAGTGTTAACTGAAGAGTTGGAAAGAATTGCTTGCATTATGTCCTAAAAGAAACCTGCTAGGCTGGGGGGGGGGGAAGGCCTCACTGGGGAAAACAACGCTTATCATGCAAGCATGAGGAGTTAGTTAACTTTGAATCCTAGGAACTCAGATAAAGCCCTGTGGCAGCACATATCTGCAACCATGTTGCAAGACAGGGAGCTTGGAGTCCTGCTGTATAGTGGTGTATACAGTGCTGCACAGAGAAGAGACCATGTTGCAAACAAGATAAAAGGTACCACTAAATGTGCTCCTCTCTCTCTCTCTCTCTCTCTCTCTCTCTCTCTCTCTCTCTCACACACACACACACACACACACACACACCCACACACACACACACAC
>NC_034600.1:53347122-53348561 GCF_900095145.1 Mus pahari | reverse complement strand
TATCCTTGTGCTTACATCCCAGTAAAAGCTTTGGTAAAACCAGAGGAAAACCTCTGGTTAATAGAACAGTTAATAGAAATAAAATCACATCTCTATCTTTGTGGGTACGGATTCCAAACCTAAGCTGCTATTCCCCCATCCTATGCTGCTCTAGGGCACAACACAAGGAAAAACAAGTCAGTGTAGAAAGGGGCAGTGAACTGGGAGGATCAAATGCATGTGTGGAGTATCAGAATCCCTTCTTTTACCTATGTCAATCCCTCTGTCTAACTCAGCCCACCCTCACTCAGGTTGAGAAATCAGACCCCATTCCACTAGACCAGGAAAAAGATAACTGCTCACATGCGTTGTTGTCCACATGCTTGCCTCTCTGTGTCCACATTAGATGGAGAACTTACTATTGTCGCTTCATTTTAGCAATTATAACACTTCCACTCAATTGAAAAATAATATTTAATATTATGGGTCTTTAAAAGATAGCAACCAACCTGAAACTGATGGCCAAGGCAGTACTGTTTCAAATATGGTGATCTGGTGTTGTTTGTCTCTGGGCTGGTAGTCTAGGGTTCTATAAGAGAGCAGGCTGAGCAAGCTGGGGGAGGCAAGCGTGTAAGTAAAATCCCTCTATGGCCTCTGCACCAGCTCCTGCTTCCTGACCTGCTTGAGTTCCAGTCCCGACTTCCTTTAGTGATGAACAGCAATGTAGAAATGTAAGCTGAATAAACCCTTTCCTCCCCAACTACTTCTTGGTCATGATGTTTGTGCAGGAATAGAAACCCTGACTAAGACAAATTGGTACCAGCACAGTGGTGTATTCCTGTGACAACCTGACCATGTTTGGGGAAGGACTGTGGAAGGACTTTGGAATTTTGGGCTAGAAGATCCATTTGGTGTTAAGAACTCTGTGGGATTTTGTGTAGAGCTTTGAAGATAATGTTGAGAACAGTGCAGAAGATGGAGGCCTGGCTTGTGAAATTTCAGAGGGAAGATTAAAGACTCTTTTCAGGGCCATTGCTATTTTGATGTGAAGATTCTGTGGTTCTGGCTAGCTGGGGCTGAAGAATCAGCTCTGATTAACAAAATATCAGAACTACTAAAGTGAAAACTTTGCATTACTGGGACTAATGATGCTGGTTAGCTGGAGCTAAGAAATTAGCAGTGATTAAGAAGAGACCAGCATCATTGAGGTGACATCTTTTGGGTAGTGTTTTCTGAAAGCACAAAGAGGCTGTGTTCCAGAGATAGCCAAAGCTGTACCTTGTGCTGCAACAGGACTTGGTAATGTGTAAGAGTCACCCAGGTGGTACTGGTATTGAAGGCATGAAGGGGTCATGCAGAGCAGCTGAGGCTCTGCACTGTGAGAGGCCATGGAAGGCCATTGGTGAAGGTGCAGCCTCAGTTGCAATTGATGGCCCAGGACTGAAGGTGTTTGGAGATGC
>NC_034600.1:53327630-53346592 GCF_900095145.1 Mus pahari | reverse complement strand
TGGGACCATCTCTGGACTGGTAGTCTTGGGTTCTATAAGAGAGCAGGCTGAGCAAGCCAGGGGAAGCAAGCCAGTAAAGAACATCCCTCCATGGCCTCTACATCAGCTCCTGCTTTTTGACCTGCTTGAGTTCCAGTCCCGACTTCCGTTAGTGATGAACAGCAGTGTGGAAGTGTAAGCTGAATAAACCCTTTCCTCCCCAACTTGCTTCTTGGTCATGATGTTTGTGCGGGAATAGAAACCCTGACTAAGACAGTGGTTATGTTAGCTCTTCTGGCCTTTAAAGCGTGTTTGGGAATGAAAATCATTTGGCCAAGAGTCTGTCTTCAACACAGTCCTAACAGCTTCCTTTGTGCCAGGGATCTAAGTGCGGTTTGATAGCACTTGGCTCCCTTCCGGCTGTTCAGCAAGGGAGTGAATTTGGCAGCAGCGTCATGCCCTTCCACCACCAAAACCGACGTGGAGTAGGTGAAGTTCAAATGCATGGATCTCTCAGTGAAAGTTCGTGATGCCTTCGTGATGGTCAAGAGCTTTGTGAACTGAGTATGTCCCGACCACAGCCCATCCAAGGAAGACATCACTCCACTGAGCTTACTGTCTGTGGTGTTAGGTTGCATGGTGTGCCCAGACCCATGGGGGATGGAGATGGGAGTGGGTTCTGTAGGAATGGGGAGAAGATGTGGAGTCTGCTGATTTCCTCTGGCTTTTGTGGCCACTTCCTCTTCCTCACCTCAAGACTTCTGCACAGAGAGAAACATCACAAAAGCCAGGTACAGGATTGGCTCCTATGTAATGTGTGGAAAACAAAAACAAAAACAAAACAAAACAAACAAACAACCAAAACAGCAGTGGCTTTTCTATTCTGTATTTCGTCCTTTTTTTTTTTTTAACCTTGACGTTATTCTTCTCATTTCTTTTTTCTTTTTTTAAACTCTCTGGCAGAGTTAGAGTTTCTACCTCTGAGCTTCTAAAGATCTTAGAGATACATTTACACTGGAGAATAAGACCTAAAAACCTACAGGGCTAGGGCTGGAGACAGTGCTTAGTGTTTAAGGACACTGGTTGTTTAGCCTGAGGACCTGGGTCCCAAACAGTGGCTCACAATCTGCTGGATCCCCAGTTCCCGTGGATTGGGATGCCCTCTTCTGTTCTCCATGGGTACTGCACACAGTTGAGGTACATAGATATCCTAATTGTAACAACCACCACAAAATCAACATGGAAAAAAAAAATACTGATGAGGTCTCAACCCTGCATTAAGACATAAAGGCGACTAAGGGATGCGGAATTCAGGAGAGATTCATTTTCCAGGGAAATGCACACAGATTGGCTAGGCAATTACAAGCGTCAGCCCAGAAGAATATACATATAAGTACCATTAGACAGATCGAGCAGGTTGTATTTATGAAGTTTGAAATATATCTAAGTAGCAACAGAAAAAAATAAAAGAAAATAAAAGAGGCTATGAATTTGAATAGGAATGGGAAGGGGGAGCCACGGAAGGATTTGATATCTAATTATGATATCCCCCACACGAACGGTTTAACTTGGTTTATCTAGAGTTTCTCGTTGCCCCAAAAAAGTTTGATCACAACAGTATTTGATAGAAAATATAAGGAAAATTAAAAAGAAAAGATTAAATGTTTAAAATAGAAGATTCGAGAACAGCCAGTGTCTTCATTCTTGATGAATGTCTTGACCAGATTTTTTTTTTTTTTTTTAAGTGGGGAAAGGAAAGCCTAAAGGTCAGCTGAGAACAGAACAAAGAGAAGACTTTCAGCAAAACCCGCAGTGTTCCCTCCCCTTCTGTCTGGCTCCACCCCTTTGATTTGAATAGCAAGTTCCCTAAGAGCTAGAGTGTCTGGAGAGACCCCTGTCTGGCTCGCACCCTACCCCTGACTGCTCAGGAGAGAGGCCCCGTCTGGCTTGCACCCTATCCTCCACTGCTCACTGTGTTTCTTGTTAGCCTCTTGTCCTCACGTTCCCTGTTCGATCCAGTGAACACACACCCCGGTGGGTCAATGTCCTCCGGGTGTCCAGCCGACCGGTTGCCTCTCACAGGAGACATATGAGTTGGCAATCTGTTTTAGATTCCTTTTTCTGACTCACATTCTTACCTCCTGTCAGCTTGTCCCTGCCTCTCAGTCTCCCAAGTATCTTTGGAATTTTGCCCTTCCCTCCCCTACGGAGCACTGCCTTTTACTTCCTGTCTGGCTCTAATACAGCTTCTTACAGTACTGCTTTTCTTCAAATAGGATCCTTTCCCTGTAGGCCTGTTCCGATCTCCGATCTCCTTGTGATAAACGGAAAACATTTGCTTAAAGCATTTCATTGACTTTCCAACCCTTAGGATTAAAACAAAACAAAACAAAACAAACTTTTTTTTTTTTTTTTTTTAGTTTCTTGAGTTCTGGGTACTGAACCTATAGACTTACTTATTCTAGGTAAGTGCTATAATATTACATATTCCAAACCCTCAATGGCACACTTTGTTTTATTAACTTGGAAGACATCTGTAGTCACACACAGCATCCGCTTCTCTCACATCCATTCCTGGCTTCCCTGTATCTTCACCTGGACTCCTGCACATCTGTATTTAAGCTCAGGTCACATTACTCTCTCACACTCGCCTCCTAACGATATTATCACGTCGTAATATCGTTATGTCCTGGATTTATTAAACATTGTCCTGTCTCAGTTGACAAGCTATTGGTAGTTGGCTGCTGCGAGAGGGAGAATCATCTTGCTTGAGGAGTATGGCCCTGGCAGGTCCCCCATGCTCCAGTGGGTGACCCAACACTCATGTGCATACTGGCAGTACTAATTGCACTCTGTGGGCTTAGTTAATTAACCAATTAATTAATAACTATAAAACAAGCACATGGAAATGAGAAGGAGATGTGTCCCAAAGTCCTGGGAAAAACTGAGGGTGCAGTCAGGGGTGAATATATATATAAAAATTTCAAGTGTGTATTTAAAGCATCAGGGGACACTTATGCTAACAACACATAATCAAAGCAAGATTTTAATCTTTACTAGATCTTGATTTGGAAGAAAAACAAAAAAATAATAATATAATAAATAATATAATAAATAATTTGGACCCAGATGAAGACATTTCAAGATGAGCCATCAATAATATACAACTGTTATGGTTTGTAGGTTTCATAATCATTTTGTAAGAGATGCATACTGAAAAAAATTAAGAACTAGTTATTCCCTTTTACATAGTTTATATACTCAGGTAGTTTAGGAAGTAATTTATTTAAACACATGTGATGTGTCAAAATGTTAAAAATCTGAATGAATGTAAATGATGAGAATGAAGAGTTTCAGGTATTATTGTTTAAGCTTTTCTGTAGATTTGAACTAAAAAAAAAAAGAAACAGAATAACAATAACAATGAAAAGAGAAATGTAGACTGGGACGTTTTCACATTCAGACAGATGTCTGGCTGCCTGTGAGAATCTAATCCCATAGCGGTCTAGAGAGCTGGCATGGCTTGCTCTAGTTGGTCCCATCATGAAAGTCACCTGCCTGACTTCAGCTGGCATTGGCTTTGCAATTCATGACGCAATAAACCTTCGAAATTCTCTTCCTGGCTCATTCTCCACGGCATTGCTTCTCCTGAAGTCTACAGACTGACCTGAATTATGACCTTGAGAAGTCCACATGGGAACTGGAGAACATAGTTTGCATGAGCTGGTAAGATTGTGTATGTAAGATCACACACATGTAAATGCATCTCCCCCAAGTCAGTGGCCAGATGAAGAGGAGAAGCATCAAGGGATGCCTTTTTTTCCTGGAGAAATAACATCTCTATCTCCCAGGACTTGGTTCCTGGACACACCATCATGATGAACAAGCCTGAGTTTTGTAGGTAGTGAGCCCAGAGGGACCCCAGGAAAGTCGTGATAGTCTGTGGCCAGTAATGGCAGCAAATAGACCCCAGGAAGAATGATGATTGAATTCTGACTTTCTTTGAGCACATATTCTTTTATATCAAAAAGACCTGGAGCTGTTGAGATGGCTCAGTGGTTAAGAGCACTGGCTGTTCTTCCAGAGAACCCAGGTTCAATTCCTAGCAACCACATGGTGGCTCACAATTGTCTGTTACTTAAGTTTCAGGGCATTTGACAGGAAGAGTGGTCACTAGAAATCATTCAAAGATGGCAGAGCCTGAAATACTACTTGAGAGATGAGTAGCATTCTGTGGGATGGGAGCAAATGTGAGTAAGGAAGTGTCCAGAGACTAAGTATTTTCAAAATTCTTCTGTGCCACAAGGTAAACAGATACAGGGAATATTCTTTTCACAGAGGTCTGGGGAACTGAAACAGAGAAGTCTAAATTTCCATGGTCTCAGCTCATCTCAGATGCTCCTTCTGTAGTTGGGGTTTGGCCACTCGACCACGTGACATTAGCCTGCGTGTGAAGCTGTGGGGGGGAGTCTAGATAAGGTTGGGTAGAGTTTGACCATGGTGATGGGACTTGAGGAGTGATGGCAAACCTGCCTCAGACAGGAGGGAGTCTGTAGAGACACAGGAGAAGGCTATATTGCTCAAGTGTGTGGCTCTGTGCTCTTGGGAAAAGGATTTCTATAGAACAATGAACAACAGGGACCTCTCCCTTCCTCCTTCTCCTCCTCTTCCTTTTCCTCTTTCTCCTTCTCCCTCCTTCCCTCTCTCTCTCTGTCTCTCTGTCTCTCTCTGTCTCCCTCTCTTTCTCTCTCTTGGTAGGTAAGGGTGTAAGGGTTACTGGAAGAAGTAGGCAGACTAATATCTGTTTAAAAGAACATATGTGTGCATGCATGAAACTTCCATTCTCTTTAGTAGTCTTCCTTGATCAAGATGAACACTGTAGTGGCTAAAGCTGTAACTCAATGGGTGGATGTCTTCATTGGCATAGACAAGGCCTCATGGTCCACCCCTAGACCTTGAAAATGAGCAAACAAACTAAAACCAAAACTTATTATATATAAAACATTGATTTGATGTAAGTTTTACTGGTATCATTAACCCCCAAGTATAAGTCATGTGAAAATTAAAAAAACAACAACAACAACAAACAAACCAATAGACTTCTAGGAATATGAGCAGTAAGCTATTCATGATTCTTGTAATGACCCACAAATACATGTGTGTGTGTGTGTGTGTGTGTGTGTGCGTATGTGTGTGTGTATATGTGTGTGTGTGTGTGTGTGTGTGTATATAAAATGTAATAACCTATGAGAATATATATACATACATATACATGCACATATATGTATATATAATAAAATGATATTCAGGTGCTTTTACTACAGCCTTAGCCCAGGCTGCCAATAGCCATCTTCTCCAATTAAAATTAAATCCTCATTTAAAACTTTTGTGAGGGCTGGAGAGATGGCTCAGCGGATAAGAGCACTGACTGCTCTTCCAGAGGTCCTGAGTTCAATTTCCAGCAACCACATGGTGGCTCCCAACCATGTGTAATGGGATCCGATGCCCTCTTCTGGTGTGTCTGAATACAGCTAGTGTAGTCACATCAAATAAATAAATCTTTAAAACAAACAACCAAACCAAACCAAACCAAAACAAAAAACACTCTTGTGAACACAGGATCCTGAAGTGACTATTTTATGAAACAAAAGAGTTTGTATGCAATTGGAAAGTGCTAGCAAATATTCGTTTGAGCAAATGAGTGGTTTCGTTTATGGGGGGATAAAAGTAATTCTTAGTTGTAGCTGTCAAAAAGAGCTGTAAACAATTAGCTGATGGGCTCTGAAAACATGGGAACGTCTCCGAGAGCATTTGATCATCTGATAAACAGTTCCCCCTGCTTCTTCCCTTCTTCAATTAAGTGTTGTCTAGGAGGCTATTGACCTTATATTTGTACATTTCATATTCTAGAGCCGTGATCGTAAGCTCTTTGGACTCACTGGATACTTAGAACTCACTGGAGGACCCTGAAGAACTTTTAATGATATAGTAATCTCTGAGAGCATTTCTATTTGTTAGTAATCCATTTAGAATAAGACATCATTCAATAGTAATAAGACTATCACTTTTATGAAAATGGTATTTCCCCAATATACTCTACTAGGAGGCATGGCTTAGTTGTGTGGTTTTGCAAGTGTTTTTAATGTCCGCTATGACAGAAAACAGCTGTGTCCTCGCACTTGCTTGGCATTTAATTGGTTGTGACATTGTTTTTGGATGCTATATTTGAAGACATGGCCTCACACAGATATGCTGTTGGAAAGTGGAAGGATATCGTATTTGCTTTTTCAGATGGTTACATAGTATCTGGAAAATCCCACTGAACATTCTCAAGAATGAGAAACCAGAAGCTGAGTGACCACTTTGCATTACTATATAAGCATTCTGGACCTCATGGATTGCTGGAGAGGGAGCGGGCAATTTCCGATCATCTTGGAACTTTTCTTGGAGCTGTGATGCTCTGGCCCTTCCCTGGTTGACGTGAATCTATAGCTTTCCAGGAGGCATGAGGTTTCCTGTTGCCTGTGGTTGATCTTCACATAAGCCAGGTCTGTCTGTGGCCAGCAGCCTTTGCTCCCGAACTCACTATGTCTCACACCAGTGCCGTGACAGCTACTGTGATGTTGTGTGGAGTTGTAAGGAGTCTGAGAAAAAGTCACTCCTCATCCCCAGCTTGTTTCTTTATTAAAATACTGTCAATGAACTCGTAAGATGGTTCAGAGGATACGGGCATTGGGTGCTGCGCTTGGTGCCCTGAGGTTCAACTCAGGACCCCTAAGGTAGAAAGAGAGAACCAACTCCAACACATTCTCTGACCTCTCCACATGAGCCACGGCACTTGTACACACACCAAAATGAACAAACAAGTAAATGTAGTTTTTAAAAATCCAAGTATAATTAGAATATCATTAATATTTAAAAGACTTAACTTTTGTCAAGGAGACACATTCATAAATCGTAGTTGATTAATATGTATAAAATAGGTATCTATCAATCATTTCCATTCAAGTCATGTCCTCCTGGGTCATGGGACTTAAAGTCTGACTCTAAAGGTATTGTGAGGAGGGGTTCACAATTCTTTTTAAAATTTGTTTTTGTAGACTGCCCCACCCGGGGGTCCATCCCATAATCAGCCACCAAACTCAGACACTATTGCATATGCCATCAAGAACTTGCTGAAAGGACACTGATATAGCTATCTCTTGTGAGGCTATGCCAGTGCCTGGCAAATATAGAAGTGAATGCCCACAGTCATCTATAGGATAGAACACAGAGACCCCAATGGAGGAGCTAGAGAAATTACCCAAGGAACTGAAGGGGTCTGCAACCCTATAGGTGGAACAACAATATGAACTAATCAGTACCCCCAGAACTCATGTCTCTAGCTGCATATATAGCAGAAGATGGCCTAGTCAGCCGTCATTGGGAAGAGAGGCCCCTTGGACTTGCAAACTTTATATGCCCCATACAGGGGAACGCCAGGGCCAAGAAGTGGGAGTGAGTGGGCAGGGGAGCAGGGTGTTGGGGAGGATATAGGGGTCATTTGGGATAGCATTTGAAATGTAAATGAAGAAAATAACTAATAAAATAATTTAAAAAATTTGTTTTTATGGTGTGTGTGTGCGCGCGTGCATGCATGTTAGCATGTGCGCATGAGCTCTGGTGTCCATGGAAGCTAAAAGCTTTAGATCTTCTGATGATAGTTACAGGCAGTTGTGAACTACCCGGTATAAGCACTGGGACTGAACCCAGGTCCTCTGCAAGAGCAGTATGTGCTCTTAACCACTGAGCCATCCCTCTAGACTCTACAGTTCTCCATATCCCAAAAGGCAATTACATCATTGCACATTTGATAACTATAAGCTCAATATTCAATTTAAACCCCTTGTAAGAAAAAAGAATTCGTGTGACTCAGAGGGCGATAGATTCCTTATTCATCTTATGACAGGGCATAAAGGCAAGATGGTGCCTTTAAGTAGGGAAATACAGCGAAAACCCCAAGGAACAACTTTTTCTCCTTTGTAGTCGGTGTAGAATTCTAATGGTTTTCTTGAGAAATGAACAAAGATGACATTTTTTCCTCCTTTGGGCCTAAACAGGGGTCAGCATACATTTCAAAAATAAATCTCTCTCTTAGCTGATTTGATGCAGCTGTCACCCACAGCTGTGCAAGCAGGGGCAGAGCAGTGTCAACAGTTTGTCGCAGATTTACATTTAACATTTGGCAGAGCTCATGAAATGTAGATTGCTTATTTCAGGATCTCGTTTGCTTTTCTTTCTGCCCCTTTCATGATGACTTTAAACTCAGGTCACGCCACCACATAACTAACTGGGCAGCTAGAGAGGAGCTGCCAATTTTATCCCACGAACACTTTTGAACACAGGTTAGGTACCAAGTGTGTTGTGTCAGGTGGGTAAATGATGAATAAAACCCTCACACAGGAGAAGTATTAAACAGACACAAGATCTGCCACAAATGACGCAGTTCTCAATAAAACAACTGATAAGCTTTCAAATTAGTGTTCTTCAGTATCTTGGACATATTATTATTATTATTATATTTATTTATTTATTTATTTATTTGCAAAAGTAGAAATGTTCTACAGCTGTGTGGTTCAGAGTGGTGTTCATAACCACATCTCCCTGTGGAGCACCTGGTGTGTGTCTCATGTAGCTGAGGAACTGAATCTGAAGTTGCTTAGCAACATTTTTGAGACAGTATCTTGCCATGTTGTCTTGGAAGTCCTGGGTTCAAGTGATCTTATTCTCATTTGCCTCCTAATTAGGGTGCCACAGGGATATGCCACCCCACTCAGCTTTTCATTTTCAGTTGTTTAAAATTCAAATGGGCACATGTGGCTAGGGCCTACATCGCTGGTTAATGAGTGCAGGCCTAAAAACCTAGGACCAAATGCTAACCATTTGCCATCTAAGTCTTTCAGATACTAGATCACATCTAGGTGTGCCACTAGATTTTGAAAATTCCTTCTATAGGAAGTCAAATTACTCATCTTGTTATTAAAGCTCAAATTTGGGTTTATATAAAGATTCATATACAACTTTCTTCAGTCCAAAGCTAAGTATATATCTGAAGACGACCTCTAGAAGACCCACTGCATTCTAGCCTTTAAAGAAGGTGGGAGATTTCTATACTCTGAAGAAAAACTAGTGTCTAAGCTTTTAAGAATCAAAGAAAACACTCGAGTTTTTTGATGTTAAAATACTCTATAAACTGAAAAAATTAGGCTACTACATATATCTGATAAAAGAGCCAGAGAAAATCAAGATGAGTCATGTCAATCAAATCTCTTGAGAGCACTGTGGTATGGCTCAGTCGGGCCAAAGACAGTACAGTGTCTAGGGGAAAATTCAGAAATCAAGTTCTCATGTTCGCAGAGACAAAGCAAAACCTAAAAAAAAAAAAAAAAAAACTGGAAGGGATACAATTTATAGTTAAAAGTTCCCTGAGTAGCTGTGCAGACCAAGAGAGAGCTGCAGATAGAGTTTAACTGTTGAAGAATCAGAGGCCCACAAAGAACACCCGAAGGATTACCGCTTCATAGCAAACTTTAAATGGACAAATTAGAAAATTTGAAAGAGGTGTGCTGAATCAAGAAAAAGCTGAGCTCACATCTGATAAGGAGAGCAGAGAGAATGTGATGTTCGAAGTCAGGCTGAGATTTGCAGCGTAAACTTTCTGACCCTCGGTCTGTTCTTGTCTTTGGCTAAGTTACTTGACTTGACTTTCTACCGTTTCACCTGTTCTATGGTGGATAATGTCAGTGAACACGGAGGTTAGTGGTGAACCTAACGTAGCAGGAACTCAGGTCCGCGCGAATGCTCAGGGAGCCTTGACTGTTGGTTATCAGACTTCCCCGAGAGAGCAGAGCAAGTATTTGAAACATGGCAATGCCCATGAGAGATAGTAAGTGAACGTAGGTGAAAGAATGGATAATACTGTGCCAGGTAAAGACAGGTTTATAACATCTCTTTCCTTGAAATTTTGACAAAGGATTTCTCGGTTATCCATCATAGATGAAGGGAAACAAGAGAAGGCTCATGCCCAAAACAGGAGGGTAGCTTAGCCACTGGAAGCACAGAAGGTAAACTTCTGGGAGAGGCTGGGAAAACAGGTGTGAGAACTTCCTGTTCACTTTTTTTTTTTCTCCCTGTTTTTTTGAGACAGGGTTTCTCTGTGTAACCCTGGCTGTCCTGGAACTCACCATGTAGACCAGGCTGGCCTCAAACTCAGAAAACCTCCTGCCTCTGCCTCCCAGGTGCTGGGATTAAAGGCCTGTACCACCACTGCCTGGCTTCATGGTCACTTTTACAATTGAAGAAAGGACACTGTCAACATGAGCTTGCAAATCCCCGTGACTAAAGGTTAAGGCAAGTAGAGATCTTGCTGCACTAAGGCTTTGGGTCTGTGGAAAATACTCTCTTCCCAACAAGTAAATAGTCCCAGATGCAAGTAGCTTATGTTTGGTCAAGTCATCAGCCATACCATCATTTCCTGTGTGGTGTGGCAACGGGCATTCTGGCAGCCACTAAGCTAAGGAACTTAATACCAGCCTGGATGTAATGAAAGAACAGAATAATTTAAACGATGACAACACTTGTTCTTGTAGGTGAGACAGATGTTGGCTATGGGCGGTACACACTGGTAAAGCTCACCAGTTGGAAAGGAGGAGCAGGAGGAGCAGAGATCCTAGGTCAGCCTGATCTACACACCAGCCTACACTGTGCACTAGCCTGGACTATGTGGCAGGTATGAGGCAAGCTTCATGAGATCCTGTCCTGGCAGCAGAAGCAAAGCCAAGAAACCAACCAGACGATACCTTCCGCTCAGAGCATGTCAGGGAGTTCTGAAACGTTCACTTGCTGTGAACAGGGTATCTTCATGAAATAAATAGTAGGGGAAAAAAAACCCTCAAAACAAAGAAGACAAAGATGAGGGTTTCCTTGGACACGGGGGTCATCTGTACTACAGTGGAATAGAGCCAATTGTGTTTGGCTCAAGTTCCACTCTGAGGATGTGGATTAATGGGTGGATAGTAACCTATTTCTATTTCTTGGCTTTTAAATCTATTGGATGAATTATCGTCATCCTCATCTTACACAAAGATAGAGAAGCATTCTGACTTTGAAAAACGGTACAGATATGAGAAGGCTATCTGCCATCTTGACTGACATAATCTTGACTCAGGATGATTGGTTGCCCTAACCTCAGAAGATAAAAATGAACACTGCATGCAACCATGAATAGGTACTTACATACTTAAAAATGGTAGGTGGAAAATTTCATATCATGCCTTACAATTCAAAGATAAGGAGTTAGAGAGGTGGCTCAGTGATTAAGAGCACATATGGCTCTTGCAGAAGACCTGGGTTCAGTTCCCAGCACTCACATACACATCATAACTGTGCATAACTCGAGTTCCATAGGAATCTGATGGCTCTGGCATCTGCGGGCATCTGCACCTATGTGTTACACATCAACACACACACACACACATACACACATAGATCATTTAAACTTAAGCAATATTTACTGTAAAATAAAAAATATGTGCATGCCTACATTGTATGTATCATATGTAAAACATATGTATAGATATATATGTGCATCTATACAATTACTGTGGTATATATAATAATGGAAAATGCTTTACATTGTCAGGTGAATTTTTTTGCAATGCAGGAAATGAAATCCAGGACTTCACACATATCAGGCAAGGACTGTGTTCCTGAGCTATACCCCATGTCCTAGTAAATGAATATAAATTTTCTTCCTTTGACACTGTCCTTAGAAATCCCCTCTGGGGCTGGTGAGATGGCTCAGTGGGTAAGAGCACCCGACTGCTCTTCTGAAGGTCCAGAGTTCAAATCCCAGCAACCACATGGTGGCTCATAACCATCCGTAACAAGATCTGACACCCTCTTCTGGAGTATCTGAAGACAGCTACAGTGTACTTACATATAATAAATAAATAAATCTTTAAAAAAAAAGAAAAGAAAAGAAAAGAAATCCCCTCTGGAGGGAAAATCCATCCTCCAGCTGGAACTGAACAAAGACCTAACTCTTTACCTAAGGTGGATCCCTGTGCTAGCAGTACCCAGTGTGCTGACTCATTGGGCTGACTTAGAGGGCAGGAGGGGTGGCTATTATGTAAAGAAACAGTGTGTGAAGACAATGAGGTCTCTTATAGTCAAATGGGGAACTGTTACTGGGGTGTAGGAAGAGGAAATAAAATGGAGATTTTTACTCCCAGCTTATGGGCCGCTATTCTCTGCACAGACACAGGTCGGCATCGTGTGTGTCCAGAGGCAGAGTGTTCGGATGACTAACACAGTTGGGAAAGCTTCACTAATCCGCGGGGGAAAATTACCGTTGCTTTGACAGCTTTTTTATTTGAAAAAAAGTTTTTTCATACAATATGTATCCTTAGTATGTTTTCCCTTCCCCCAGTTCCTCCTGGATCTTCCCTACTTATCCAAGTTTATGTTGCCTTTTGTCTCTAAAAATAAAGCAAAACCAAGAAACACACGTGCACACACACACACACACACACACACACACAGACCACACACTAGAAACCAAATGTTCAAGAAGACCACCATTTCTTTTTTAAAAGAAGCCCAAACAAAGCAAAATGACACAGAAAGTCTACAAAAAATACCATCGAGCTCATTTTGTGTTGGCCAACTCCTGCTAGGCACACGACCTTCCCTGATCTGTGCTTGATATACCTGGTAAGACTCCATTGGAAAGAACTAACTTTTCCTTTCTCAGTGGGTATCACTAACAGATAGCTTCTTGGTTAGTGACGTGTCCACTTCCTTCTCCCATTTGACAGCTAAATGTTGAACCACAGCCCTTCTGATTGTGGGGCAAACTCTTGTGGGTAAAACAGACTGAGCACTCCTGTACCTGCCTGTGGTTTTTGCAGACTGCTCAGTTGCTCGTGGGCACTGGTGTACCACACTAAGCTGCTCTCAAAGGGGCATTGCCACTTAGGGTCTCCATAATGTGTACCTCTGCAATATGGAAGAAAAAGAGGGAGTCATAAATGCCATCATCAATCAGTGGCTTTGGAGCTTAATTTCTGTTACTGTGATTAAAAACCCTGAACCCCCCCCCCAAAAAAATGTAGAGGGAGGGGCTTATTTGGATTACATTTCTAAGTTACAGTCTTTTATTTCAGGGAAGTCAAATGGCAACTTGCAACATACTATCCACTGGCCAGAGCAGGCAGAGAGATAAGAATCCACTTGGCTTTCTTCACTCTTAGTCAGTTAATAACGCAGCTCTCTTAGGTAGCCCCAAACGTTTTGCTTTATTTCAGTCTTCTTTTTTTTTAAGTTGTAAAATGCTAGAGTATATAACGTTCATTACTTAACAGCCAACCAGCAGTCAGTACAACTGCCCCAGTCATGTCCAACAGACCAACCCGATCGATCAGGACAATTCTTCCCGGAGACTCTGTTCCCAGATGGCTGCTCCGGGTTGTGCCAAGTTGAAACCTCAAGCTAAAGAGCACACACCACACACCGCTTCCTTCTGCTCCCCCCCTTCCCCTCTCCCACTCGCTTTCTCTTGTGGCTTAAAATCTGGAGTGAAGGGTTCGTGGAAAGCCTGGAGGGAGGCAAGGCCACGTTGAGAGCGGCAGTAGAGCGCTGCCCTATTTCCTGAGTTCTCGTTTATAAGGGTGTTTCTGTATACAAACAGATGGGTGGGGCCAAACTGACTGTGCCTTGCACAACCTCGAGGGGCCGTTGCCGGTGTGGCATAGAACGCAGACCACTCTTGTGAGAAGCGCACCCCGTTTGAAGAGCAGGGGCAATGGCGCAAGAGGCTTCAGAGTCTGGCAGACCTGAGGAGTCTTCCTGCTACAGCTGACATTTGGCTTTTAGCTGGAAGGCACTAGCTTACAACCGTTTGTCCAGAGACTTTGTTATTTGAGGTCCAAGTTTCTTGAAAACTTAACATCTAAGCCCCAAAGGGAGTTTTATCAGGCTGGGAACTTTGCATCCATTCTCTCTCACTTACCCCCGCAGCCCTCCAGTGGCCTGCCCTTCCCAGTCGTCCTGGTCCTGAGAGGGAGGTCTCAGCTGTGTCATACGCCAGTCGCATACATCACTTGTTACTATCTTCTCAAGTAAAAATCATCTCAACTCTTAGGTGTCCTCAAATTTTTCAATCTATTTCATTTTTTAAAAAAAAAAAATTTGTGAAATGCCAGAATAGAAAATGATATGCATTTTTGTCATGATTATTTTTAAAGAGTGTGTTCTAGAGAGAACAGGCAATAGAAGAAGATGACATGTCCCTAATGTATATACGGGACAGTGACACACACACACACACACACACACACACACACACACACACAAACTGTTAATTTATTGGGTTAAATGGGCCGCACATATTTGGGAAGGCGAGGTGGGAGAGACGGGGAACATGGTCGTCTTAAGTGTTCTGCAGAATGACGCAGTTGCTGTTTGATGGCTTATTCTTGTGAGTTGTGGGACCGGGCTCCAAGTAAGGATTCACTAGGTCCCACTGTGCCTCTACAGTTCCTGGAGTGAGACGGAAGGGGAGGGGTGCTGCTAAGGCAAACCCAGAGAGAGGCGCTGGCTTGAGAGGTCCAGAGGCCCTGAAGAGCAGGCCTGTGGACAGTAGACAGTATGATTAGTTAGCAAGACTCCTGCAGTAGGGTCACCTAGGGCATTTGTCTCTGCTCTGGTTTTCTTTACAAACCTTGCAGCGACTCTGCTCTGCCAAACTGGCGTTTTATCTTTTGTTTCATTTGTCCCATGCCTGATCCGGAAGGTAAAAGTAACTCATTCATGCTGGAGGGAAGTGAGACAAAACCCTAAAACGGGGTAGAACCCGAGGCAAGTAGTGGGAGGCCCGGCCCTCCACAAAATCGGAGTGTCACCTTAATTTTTCAATTAATGTTTTACTTTATGTCTATGTGTTCTGCTTGCATGCATGTCTGTGTTGGTGTCCGTAAAGGCCAGAAGATAGCGTCACATCCCCTGGGACTGGAGTTCCAGATGGCTGTGAACTTTCACACGGGTGCTGAGAATCGAACTCAGGTCCTCTGGAAGAGCAGAGGACCTGAGTTCCACTCTCCAGCACAGAGAGTGCCACTTTTTAAAGCTCATGCTTCAGAAATGTCCTATCTCTTATGCAGAAAACATGGAGGGCAGACACTTAGGAATACACACACCGTTTCTTTCTTTCTTTCTTTCTTTCTTTCTTTCTTTCTTTCTTTCTTTCTTTCTTTCTTTCTTTCTTTCTTTCTTTCTTTCTTTTTCAATCACAGTGATAACTTGGCCAGATTACTTAATTCCCCCCATCAGTATTCTAACCCATTGGAGTTTCTATTACAGTAAAAATGCCATTTCCTTCCACAAGATCTAACATATACTACCACACAGTTGTCACACATGTCCTGCCTCCCCATTTGTACAGACAAGGAATTTAAGAGTTGAAAGAGCTTTCATTGTGGAAAAATGCAAACACAGTGTCCATGGGTAGGACTAGCTTAGCCCATGTGTAGCGTACCCAGACATGGGGATATTGTTTGGGTATGAGAAGGATAGTACCCATATAAAGCAAAAGTAAAAGATGTACCTGTCCCCAAGGCACGTGGCAGAAGACACGCTGAGGAGGCTGCAGCATCCTCTTGGGTCTAGGCAGATGGAAGCAGTAGGCAACAAGACAGACTGAAGCAAGGGAGTGGACTGAGCCCAGGAGCTGAGCCGAGTGACTAGGTGTCAACGGAAGTTCTGCTCTTGACTATGAAGTCAAGGACAAGGAACTTCTCATGTTTCCGTATGCTGTCTGAAGGCAGATTGGTGTCTTCAGGAAACAGTATCTGTCTCAGGAGGTTATGGCAGTGTGTCTCAGACACCAAGGAAGGACACACAGGCACAGTGAGTCTTGATATACCCGAAAGCTGATAAGTTTCTTGCCTAATAGATTAGAGTTTCCAGTAATGGGGTTTTGAAATAATTTAAAGACCTCCTATTTCAACCTCTTTGTGTGCGTTTAATCTAACCGCCAGTATTTTCAATCTCAATATACAGATCATATATTAAATATTTGTCACCATGCACTTTGCTACATCTTTTGTTTGTAGAATCCAATATGCTGATCACCTTTTACACATGTGGAAGATTAAAAAAAAAAACACCTGTAGTTTGACAAAATGCAGCAAACGAGATTCAAACCTCCTAGTTAGTACTTCAAATGGAAAGTCTTTGATTCCAAAGAAAACCCCCCAGGTAGTTTGAATATGCTTGTCCCATAGGAACTGGCTCTGTTAGAGGAAGTGTGTCTTGTGGAGGTGACACACACACACACACACACACACACACATACACATACACACACATATACACATATACACACACATACATACACACACATACACACATACACGCATATACACACATACACACACATACATACACATACATATATACACACACATACACACATATACACACACATACACACACACATACACACACACATACACACATATACACACATACATAAACACACACACATATACACACATACATAATACACACACATACATACACACACATACACACATACACGCATATACACACATACACACACATACATACACATACATATATACACACACATACACACATATACACACACATACACACACACATACACACACACATACACACATATACACACATACACACACACGCATACACACACACACACACACACACACACACACACACACACACACACACACACCCAAGTCTGGTTAGTGTGACACAGAGGCTACCTAAGAAAGACAGTCCACTTCTGCTGCCTGCAGAACTCTTGACTCCCCTACCACCCTGACTGCCTGCACTCTGCCATGCTTCCCACCGTGATAACAATGGACGGAACCTCTGAAAACTGTAAGGTGGCTTCAATGAAATGTTTTCATTTATAAGAGCCACAGTCATGACTCTTCACTGCAATAAAAGCCCGACTAAGACCACACCCCTACAACAAGTAGAGCGATGGAAGTGTAATATATGAAGCATCATTTATGTTGAATCTTCTTCATTCTTTTCCCCTTAGTGTCTTTCCATGTACTTGTTGCTGGCCTAATCTCAAACTCACAGCAGTCCACCTGCCTCAGCTTCCGAAGTGCTGCGATTCTAGGCTGGTGTTACCATGCCCAGCTAGAGCATTTCTTATCCTAAAAATATATGGGCACTTTTCTTCATATTTCCAATGTGGTATTTCATTAACATATTCTAGAACTAAATAAACATATCAGGGCTTATGCTAGCATTTAGCAAACAGTTCCTGAGCATCTAGGACTGCCAGTCTCATGCTGTGCTTCCAGGATTTTTCACTGTTCTTATAAACACTTGAACATTTGCCCCACTGGCAAAAATTAGATTTCTTGGCTTTGCGCTTCCTTTTTAATTCATCCAGTGAGCCTGCGTTTCCTGTTTACAAGGCTTGGGAATTCGGTTCCACAGCTTTGAAGAAGTCAGAGCAAACCTTTGGCTACTCAGTTGTATCAAGACAAAATGGGGACCCTTTTCAAGGGGCTCTCTACTTTCTGGCCACTCTTTGGGGATGGGAGTCAAATGGAAGCCTTCTGTGGTGCTATCAGTAACTCACATCCCACTCACGGAGGTTCTAGCCCCAGCAGAATCCCAGGAGCTTCCAAGGAATGCCAGAAGTTGGCTATGATCTTTCTAAGTGGGAAGTTCAGCTCATTAAAACCATTTCAGAGGCACTAAAATCCATCCAAAGCGATTTTACTTTGAGGTCTTTAAAAGCATATGCACTAACATTTGAAACAATTTAAGAAACGCAAATAAAGCAGCAAATATTCCGGGACAGGGGCATATCATCAAACCTTCTCCTGCCATATTGGATCGGTGGATATTCCAGGACAGGGGCACATCCCTGAACACTCTCCTGCCATATTGAATCAGTGCATATATGCAAATACCCTTAAAGACAGAAGCTGTCATCACCCTGGTTTTACAGCGTGGCAACTAAAGGTGGCTTGCTCAAGGCACAACAAGTAGCAAAAGGTGGATTCTAGACTCACACAACAGACCTGGAGGCTGTCCCAGTCATGCCAGGCCTCAGTGTGAGGGTCAGGTGGATACACAAAGCCCATTGCTATCTTACTGTTTCCCGATATTCTCTGACCTTACAAAGATGTGGTGTTAGTGTGTGAATACAGTATTAGGGAGTCACAAAGTCCTTGGCATATAGGATAACTGTCTGAATTTTAATGCCAATAACTTAAACACTGTGGGTGAATCTTGAAGTGAGTCACCTTCCAGAAATTTTATTCCATATGAACACAGGGCTCCACAAATGCCAATATGTATGACAAACTTCAAAAAAGGAAGCCCGCAGCTTATTTACTTTGATACTTTAAATGCTACGCACAAGTGCAGTTATAGATTCACAGCCAATTTTGAAATCTACCTCACTAGGTTAGGCCCTTGAAGCTTTTCACAATTGCTATATGAATTTCTTGGCTCCTTCTCCTAAGGGATTCCGTCTCTGTAGGTTGGTTGTTTTAAGGGCCACGTGGGAATTCCTAGAGTTTCCTGTCTATTCTCAGCATAGGTAATATTATAAGTTACCTTTTACTAGATGCAAAGTGGCTCAGGGTTCATGTAATAGCTAGCATGCTCTTAAACAAGAAAGAATTAGCAGATTTTCTAGAGCTTTGAGCATATTGGCAGAATAGTCACGAATTCCTTATTACTGTTTCAGTGGACTGTGGCATTTTTGACTCTACATCTTAAAGATGCTATTATGAAAGTGAACTTTAAATATGTGAACATATCCACATTGCCTAGGGGAGTTTTTTCAAGAGGGTAGCAAACAACTAATAGGGAGAGAGAGAGAGAGAGAGAGAGAGAGAGAGAGAGAGAGAGAGAGAGAGAGA